>NC_133323.1:15643163-15846608 GCF_012295235.1 Primulina huaijiensis | reverse complement strand
AGGATATGCTTCCCATCCAATTTTCTTATAAATTGGGAAAAATGGTCTTTTTTAGTCGGATTCCCAAGACTATGACGCTCATCTTGGAATTGTTTCCATAAACGGAGAAGTTCAATATGCACATGTCCACTAGAATGCGTCTCAAGAGTCAATAAGATGTTATCTAAAGACTCCTTACTCAGCCCATTCTTAATGAAACCAATTTTATCTTCTCTGTTATTGGAAACACATCCCAAAGATCTGCATCGTTTGTCACAAGTCCATCTTGCACACTTATGACAAACCCCTAAACTTTTGGCCCTTCGTTTTTTCGCATAAGTGCTTTTTCCTAATCCAGGCAAATACCAAATGAGCAATGATTGTGGAACTTCTCCTCCTAATCGGACCTTAGCTTCTACTACAAGACGAATATCTTCTTGAATTCCTTTTTGCATTAGCAATCTCAACCTTTCACATCTTCTTGCATAAATTTTTTTTAGAACATTTTCAGAAACAGAAGAAAAATATTTAAAAATTTTTGAGAGAATTTCATCCATTTTGAAAAGAAAAGATATGATTTTTTTTTATTTTTGTATCAGCAATTATGGGAAACTGATTAAATCGACTATAAAAATCACGGAGTACCGTTATTCGCCATTTAACCGGGAAAATAAAAAGATTAAGTAAACCTGAAATAAAAACAAACAAAATTAAATGCAACACAAAAAAAATCAAGGATCGGAAAGGGAAATAAACTCTTCTTGAAAAATTTCATTTTTCTAAAAATGGTTTAAGCCTTTGTCCATTTACTTTAAAAACATCACCATTTTTAGGATTTTCAATGTCCACAACTCCATAAGGATACACATGTTTTACAACATATGGACCTGTCCATCTTGATCGTAATTTTCCTGGGAATATGTGAAGTCGCGAAGTATAAAGCAAAACTTTTTTACCAATCTCAAAAGATTTTCTAAGAATTGTTTTATCATGAAATGATTTGATTTTTGCTTTATAAATCCTTGAATTCTCATGCACGTCATTTCTGAGTTCATCAAGTTCATTAAGTTGCAATTTACGCAATTTGTTGGCATCATCCATTCTTGAATTTAAAGTTTTGATCGCCCAATAAGCTTTATGTTCCAATTCCACAGGCAAATGACAATGTTTTCCATAAACCAACCTATAGGGAGACATATTCAATGATGTTTTAAAAGCTGTTCGATATGCCCAAAGTGCATCATTAAGTCGCAGAGACCAATCTTTTCTATTTGAGTTAACAGTTTTTTCCAAAATTTGCTTTATCTCCCTATTAGCTAATTCAACTTGTCCATTTGTTTGAGGATGATAAGGAGTAGTTACTTTGTGAGTAATACCATATTTTTTCATTAATGAAGCAAATGGTTTATTAACAAAGTGAGTTCCCCCATCACTTATCATGGCTCGAGGAATTCCAAATCTACTAAAAATATTTTCTTTTAAAAATTTGATGACGATTTTATGATCATTTGTTCGACATGGAATTGCCTCTATCCATTTGGAAACATAATCAACTGCAACTAAAATATACAAGTATCCAAACGACGGTGGAAAAGGTCCCATAAAATCTATTCCCCAACAATCAAAGATTTCAATTTCAATAATAGGATTCAAAGGCATCATGTTTCTTTTTGAAATCGCACCCAATTTTTGACAATTTTCACAGATCTTGCAGATTTCGTGGGTGTCTTTAAACAAAGTGGGCCAATAAAATCCACACTGCAAGATTTTTGCAGCTGTTTTCTTTGAAGAAAAATGTCCTCCGCATGCTTCTGAATGACAAAATTTAATGACACTACTTACCTCATTGTCGGGTATGCAACGTCGAAAAATTTGATCCGGACAATACTTGAACAGATACGGATCATCCCAATAAAAGTTTTTTACCTCATTCAAAAATTTTCTTTTATCTTGAGAACTCCATTGCGGTGGCATTTTTCCTGTCACAAGAAAATTTACTATGTTAGCAAACCAAGGTGTAGTAGTAACTGAAAATAGATGTTCATCAGGAAAATTATCGTTAATTGGTGTCATTTCACAAGATGATCCTGTTACTAGTCTCGATAAATGATCGGCTACGACATTCTCGGTTCCTTTTTTATCTTTGATCACAATGTCAAATTCTTGGAGCAACAAAATCCATCGTATCAGTCGTGGCTTTGCATCCTGTTTGGTCAACAAATATCTAATAGCAGAATGATCAGTAAACACGATAGTTGTTGATCCAATCAAATAAGAACGAAATTTATCTAATGCAAATATTACAGCAAGTAGTTCTTTTTCAGTTGTGGAGTAATTCATTTGAGCATTGTTTAAAGTTCTACTTGCATAATATATCACATAAGGCTTACCGTTTCTTCTTTGACCCAATACTGCACCGACTGCATAATCACTCGCATCGCACATGATTTCAAATGGTAAAGACCAATCAGGAGGTTGCATGATAGGAGCTGATGTTAAATGTCGAATGATTTTATCAAAAGCATTTTGACATTCTTGAGTCCACTCAAATGCACTGTCTTTTGTTAAGAGGTTACAAATGGGTTTAGAGATTAAACTAAAGTCCTTTATAAACCTCCTATAAAATCCAGCATGTCCCAAAAATGAGCGAATTTCTTTAATGGTTTTTGGAGGGGGTAAATTGGCAATGACATCAACTTTTGCTTTATCAACTTCAATTCCATGAGATGACACGACATGTCCCAAAACAATTCCAGAAGTAATCATGTAATGACATTTTTCCCAATTTAAAATAAGACCTTTTTCCTCGCATCTTTTTAAAACTTTTTCCAAATTTTCAAGACAATTATCAAATGTATTCCCAAAGACAGTTAAATCATCCATGAAAATTTCCAAACAATTTTCAACCATGTCGCAAAAAATGCTTAGCATACATCTTTGAAATGTTGCTGGGGCATTGCATAATCCAAATGGCATCCTTCTAAATGCAAATGTTCCAAAAGGACATGTGAATGTAGTTTTATCTTGATCTTCGAGTGCAATGGGAATTTGATAATAACCTGAATATCCATCAAGAAAACAGTAGTATGGATGACCTGCTACTCTTTCTAAAATTTGATCCAAAAATGGTAATGGAAAATGATCTTTTCTAGTGGCGTCATTTAATTTTCTATAATCAATACACATCCGCCAACTAGATGGGACTCGACTTGTTAACAATTCACCTTTTTCATTTTTTATCACTGTGATGCCAGATTTTTTCGGAACTACTTGTGTTGGGCTTACCCACTTACTATCAGAAATAGGGTAGATAATCCCAACATCAAGTAGTTTGAGAACTTCAGTTTTCACAACATCTTTCATGTGTGGATTTAATCTCCTTTGTGGTTGTTGAGATGTTTTTGCATTTTCTTCTAAGTGAATTTTGTGAGTGCAAATTAGTGGATTAATGCCCTTGAGATCTTTTAGTGTCCAACCAATTGCATTTTTATGTCTTTTAAGCATATCAACTAATTTACCTTCTTCATCACTTGCTAGTTTGGAAGAAATTACCACCGGATATGTTTCATCTTCTCCAAGAAATGCATACTTCAATTCTTCTGGCAAGGGTTTTAACTCCAATATGGGTGGTTCGTCTTTGTTCTCATATTTTGCATCAAATTCTTTCTCTGATCCTGGTAACGAGTGATACCTGATAAAATCATCAAGATCAATTTCAATATTTTCTTTAACAGTTTCAATTGAACAAATATCTAATTGATCACGAGTACTCCCTTCTTGAATGTTTTCTTCCACAAGAGTTTCAATAAGATTTTCATCTTCACTTTCATCTCCTTTGTCATGTGGTTGCTTACAAAGATTAAACACATTAAGCTCCAAGGTCATGTTACCAAATGACAACTTCATTATTCCATTCCTGCAATTTATAAGAGCATTAGAAGTTGCTAAAAATGGACGACCTAAAATTACAGGAATTGCATTACAAGCTTCGATAGGTTGTGTATCTAAAACTATGAAATCGACAGGATATACAAAGTTATCAACTTGGACCAACACGTCTTCTACCATACCTCTTGGCACTTTAACAGATCTATCAGCAAGTAAAAGTGTTACCGAAGTAGGTTTTAACTCGCCTAGATTGAGTTCTTGATAAACTGAATATGGAAGTAAATTCACACTAGCTCCAAGGTCAAGCAAGGCTTTTTTAATCTTTCGTTCTCCAATAATACAAGAAATAGTAGGACAACCAGGGTCTTTGTATTTCAAAGCATTATTATTTTGAATGATTGCACTTACTTGTTCGGCTAAAAATGCTTTCTTTTTCACATTCAATTTTCTTTTCACAGTGCACAAGTCTTTCAAAAATTTGGCATATGATGGTACCTGTTTTATTGCATCTAATAAAGGAATATTAACTTTTACTTGTTTAAAAATATCATATATATCAGAATTCAAATTTGATTTTTTTGTATTTTTCAATGCATGAGGGAATGGTGGTGACACTGTCTGTTGAACCTCCTCTTCGCAAGTTATGGGTTCCACTTCCTTACCCTTTGGAGTTGATTTATCATCATCTTCACAAGGTTCAAGAATGGATTTTTCCACAACCTTACCACTTCGAAGGGTAATAACAGATTTTACCTGATCCATCGGTTGAGTTCCAGAAGTTCCAGTTTGTGAATGATGATCCTTGGGATTAGGCAGAGGTTGTGAAGGAAATTTACCTTTTTCATGAACATTAAGTGCAGATGCAAATTTAGCAAGAGTATCTTTCAAATCTGTCATGGTTTGAGCAGTTTGAGTATTGATAGACTCTTGCTTTGCAATGAAAGAATTCAATATATCTTCCAAATTCCTTTTAGGTGGAGGAACATAAGGTGCATAATTTTGAAAATTTTGTTGATTTTGGAAATGTGGTTGTGAAAATTGTGCAGCATTATCATTCCTCCAACTAAAATTTGGATGATTTCGCCAACCTGGATTGTAACTTTGAGAAAATGGTTCAAAATTTGGCCTTTTGAGATTGTTTAAAACATTGGCTTGTTCATGGAGACATTCTTTAAAAGAAGGCAAAGTGGGACAATCTTTTGTAGAATGATCACTTGTATCACAGATGTGACATGCAATTTCTTGAACAGATTTTAATTGACCATTCTTTTTCAATTCAAGTGCCTCAACTTTTCTTGCCAAAGAGGTAAATCTAGCTTGAAGATCATGTTCATCTTTGAGAGTGTACATACCTCCACCAGATGTAGGAGATTGAATCTTGTTTGATGGTTCGATTGTACCTATAGTGTCCCAATTTTGAGCATTTTCAGCTAATGAATCGAGATACTCAATTGCCTCATTTGGATCTTTATCTTCAAATGTTCCATTACACATAAATTCAACCATTTGCCTATCTTTAGGTGTTAAGCCTTCATAAAATTGAGAAACAACTCTCCAAATTTCAAAACCATGATGTGGACAAAGATTAAGCAATTCTTTATATCTATCCCAACACTGATAAAAAGTTTCTCCTTGTTTTTGAGTGAAAGTGATGATTTGCCTTTTGAAAGAATTTGTTCTATGAGATGGAAAAAACTTTTTCAAAAATTGTTGTTGCAATTCATCCCAAGTTCGAATGGATCCCGATCTAAGATTTTGTAGCCAAGTTTTAGCTTTATCTTTTAAAGAAAAAGGAAAAAGCTTAAGTCGAATGGTGTTCATGCTACAATTTAGATCATTATATGTGTTGCACACTTCTTCAAACTCTCGTAAATGCATGTATGGATTTTCAGAATCTAAGCCATGAAAGTTGGGTAAAAGTTGGATAATACCAGGCTTAAAATTGAAATGAGATGCATCAGGGGGAAAAACTAGACATGAAGGTGCACTAGTACGTGTAGGATTCATGTGATCTCTAAGTGTTCTTCGTCTATCATGATCATGTTGAGATTGAATTTCATCTTCATTTTCTTGGATGGGTTCTTCCGCCATGTTTTGTGAAAATAAAGGGTTATTTCGAATGAGTCGACCACTAAGTGTACGTGACCAAATAATGCTCATGCAAATGCAAATGCAAAAGAATAAAAACACACAAAAGCAATAAAAATTCAAATAAAGAAAAATAAACTATAAACAAAATTAAATAGACTTGAAATTAAATTATACTTCCCCGGCAACGGCGCCAAAAACTTGTTGTCACTTTGATTGTTGCACTCCCAAGAGCAGGTTGTCCACAAGTAGTATAATTCGGTGAGTCCGATATCGTATCCACAGGGAAGCTAAGGTAATTACAAGTCCACTACAATGTCTTTTTGTTTTGTTTTTGTTTTTGTTTCTTTTTAATTTTAATTGTTTGAATCTTTAATGGGTAAATTTTAATTGTTCAAATTTTAATTTAAGTAGTTGAGATTAAAGGATCCACTCTTGGTATTTTAATAAAGTTAACATTAACGAACAATATTGAAATCCACTTAATAAAATGGTTCCAATATATTAAATAATCATATTTATATTATGTTATAAATTATTATCTTATAAGTATATAATATATACCAAAACTTATAAATGTGGTCAAGTATTTATTGTGCTATATATATTTGTAAACACTAAATCAAGGTTCCCACTTTAAATGGTTGGTAAAACCAAACAAACATTTAAATGGTACCAATAAATTAATACTATGATATATTCATATATAATAAATCAAGGAATCCAAGTTAAATGGTTGGTAAAACCAAACTAACATTTAAATGGTTCCAAGAATTTAATATTATAATATATTTATATATAATAAATCAAGGCATCCACTTTAAATGGTTGGTAATACCAAACTAACATTTAAATGGTTCCAAGAATTTAGTGTAACATATAGCAACAATAAATCAAAACTCCCACTTATAAGTAGGGTATAAAAATGCTTAAAGAAATAAATATAACATAAACAATAAATAATGATTAAATAATATAAAACATAGATTCTTACCTTTTAATAACCTTATTATCATGCCAAGAGTTTCACCTTATCATCTCAACTTTAGGAAGTTAGCTATTCATTATTCAAAGTGTAAAACTTTGAATATGAAATTAACATGCTAATTGTATTTAAATGAAGAAATAAAGGAAAAATATAGAGAGAAATATTATGAACTCAAAGGTTTGTTCATAGAATGAGGGATATCTCAATACATTACAATGCACCCCTATTTATAGCCAAATTTGGGGAGACAACCACAAATAAAATATTATTTTTTTACACATAAGTCTTCATTGGTGTTCCAAGATATTATATTATATTACACATCACTTTTGAAAATCTTCTTCTCCGAATTTGCTTCTTCACATAAAAAGAAACATGTGGATAATTGAGTTGTCTAGTTGTGGTATTTTTTTCAAACCATTTGACCAAGTAATTTGAGAGATATGGTCAAAATACTAGAGCATGGTAAAACTGCCACTCCTTTGGTAACTTTATTTGTTGCTTAATTTGATCCCAATTGTGAGAGGATTTTTATCTCATGCTTGTCAACAATATTGTAGATATTATAATCAACTTTCTACAGGTCCAAGAATCATCTTAATCCCATTTGCAACACCAAGTTTATTCTTGTTTTATCGAACCTGTAAAAAATAATAAAAACTTGTAATTATACAACAACTTATATTTTATACAATTTATTATAAAACATATAATATTTAAACATTTAATAAAACAAAAACTATATATTTATATTATAAAACATTTAATTAATGTACAATTTTTATGTTTATCAAGGACCCTTTTCAAGTATTAAAGATGATTTTATCAGAAGTCCAAGAAGTCGTTTTGCATATACACGTTGGGTGCAAGACTTCTATAAATATACAAGAACGACGTCGATAACATACAACGCCGATTACATTCTTTACGGACATCAATTTTAGCACTTAGAACGACTTATCTTACTAAAAGCTCAACTTATAAGAAAAGCAGTACATGCCTCCTATCTTAAATCTGATCCTTGGAGATCATTTTGTACTGCTGTTTCTTCTCATCTTCAAAGCTATGCACCTTATGATAATTTTCGAAGAAGTCTTTTCCAAAACCTTGTTGTATTAAACTATTGTGTTGAGTTACTAAGAGTTTCAGTAGGCAAAGGATAAGTCCTGCTGAAGTGGGTGTGTACAAGTGTTGTACTGTAAAATCCAAAGTTTTTTAATGATACTTTCTGGAAATAGAAGAAGAAGAGACGTAGAAGATTTTATCTTCTAACTTCCAGAAACAACTAATGTTCTACTGCATACTGTTATTCTTATTTTCACCTTATTCCATCGGATCGTTTCTGCACTTATTATTGTGATCTGCTGGACTTACGCTTGAACAAGAAGATCTACAATCTCTAACAGGATTCTAGCACCATTTGCAAAACTATTCAAAAAGGAAAGAGTTTATTCACCCCCCTCTAAACTTGACATCGATCCCCAACATTTTCACTCCTAATTTCGGCCATGTACACATACTACCTAAAAATATTTTCATAAAATACTTTGCTCCATTTTAAAAATAAACCAACCAACTACTATTTGAAAAATCAAGTGAAATAGTTAAAACATATAAACGTCAAATGTTTGACCAAACCTAATAAGCAATAACCGTTAAAAGTACCATCATCTCAAAAACCACTCAAAACATAAGTAAAAATCGTAAAATATTTAACGTAAATCATAAACCATAAATCGTAAGTCATGAGTGTTGAAAAATAGAAGCGCTAGTCCTCAGGTTATGTGCACCGACTGTCCAGCAAAATCAACCATCAAGACCTCTAGTAATATTACATCATCATTACTTGCATCCATCACACCTAGTGAGTTTAAAAACTCAACACCCCATCCTCTTGATAGCAAATAATTCATATAAAACCACATGCAACATTGAAAATACTTTTACGTAAAAATAACATTTCATGACATGCATACCATAAGCCTTAACCTTTTCCATTTTCCTCAAACATAACATAAAACCTTTTATCAAGATCATAACATTTTCCTTTTTCTTTGTTGAATTCAGATCGTTAATTGTGAATTTTCTCAATCCTCAAAAAGTTGATGGATCCATCTACATGTAACCACAGTACTGGGTGGCGGGGGACATTAGCAACACTCTCACGGGTCAACTGAGCCCTGTCCTATCCTCATCGAATGGAAATACGATCGTCGGGGCTCCATCTGGGGACTTCTCCCATAAATGAGCTCCCTCTGGGGCCTTCTCCCTCACGATATCCCCACTCTTATCCTCATATCCTCAATGGTGTCACGAGAAATACGATCGTCGGGCTCCTAGTGGGACTATAACCGTCACGATATCTCTCACGTAACATCATTATAGTCAGAATTACTTCAATTTCTTCAATGTTTTACATTTTCATCACTTTTAAAAATCATGCATAACATATCATTTTTATTTTTGAAACCAAGCATGCAACACGTCTTTTAAATGTCAACCTTAAATCATAAAAATCCATGGACATTTAAAAATCATAATTTAATCACATAAAGTTTCATAAACATTTAAAAATACTCATAATATCATAAAAACAGCATTTAGAGCACTGCCATGACGTTTACTAATTTTTATGTGTAAAAAGACTGTTTTACCCCTAGGCTTGACATTTTACGTTTTTGACTTTTTCTTGATTTCTTTGACTCAAACATGTCCCAAATAATTATTTAAGCTTACATTAAAATTCCCATAATTTTATCTAGCTTAAAAACGAGACTTTTTAATTTATCTTTAATTTAATCATTTTGACGGTGTTTTAGTCCCGAAAAATCCCAAGCTTTAATATAAAATTCCTAAAATTAAAATTCAACTTTTTATATTATTTTAACCCTTATAAACCATGACTCGACCTCCGTGAGCCGCGTTTCGATTTATTTTAGTTTTGAAAATCCTAAAGCGACCTACAAAAGTTCAAACCGAGCCATGTCTCGATTTTGTCGAGCCACCCTCGAGCCATACCAAGCCAAACCCTGACCAACCTCTTAGTGCACCCTACTGGACCCTTGAATCCCTTAGAAACCATCCCAAACCCAGAAACGAAGCCCCCTTACAAACACCATGTAACGGCCGAGAGATACAAATTGCATGGACTCTAGTTTCATGCACCTAGGGACCTAGCCGACGCCCCAGCACCCGAACCAACCTCTAGTGCACCTTCTTAGGACCCTAATGAGACACCCTAGCCCAGCCTGCGAGCCCTGGACCGAGCTCTTACTCCCCTGCAAGCCGCGCAACCTCTGCGCAAATCTGCGCATGGTTCTCGAGGAGGAGTCCTTGTTTACAAGGATTCCTCCCAGCCCTCTAGCCGAGTCCTAGCTTGGATAGGACTCTCCCCATGACTCAACTAGACCCCAGGCCAGCCCTGAACCTAAGCCAAAGCCAGCCCTTGCCTTAACCATGACACCCGAACCCATAAGCCCTTGACAGCAAAATGATTCCAGCATGCTTATTTCCTTCAACTTTGAGGTGTTTTAGGCGTAAGTGTATGACTCTAAAATAGGTGTAAACCACTCTTGATCTTAACTTACGTCATGGCAGCCCCTTAACCAAATAATATACAAGTTATCTGGATCATAAACCATGTTTTAACATCACATAAGCTTGAAAAACGAAATATACTCAAGTGCTCCTTGTTTATTCATACAAAACAACTTCAAATATTTACTATTGTGTGAAAGACAAGAAAATGAAGAAGTATGGCGTGCTTTTGTGTTTTAAACACACGATTAAACCTTGACGATGCGAGAAACTTTGATGTAGGAGACCCTAGGATGATTTTCTTCCAAGCCTTGATTGTTTTCTCCCTTCCAACTTTCGTGTGTGCCGTGTCTAGGGTGGGGGAAGAGTTTCTGAATTTTAATGAGTGAGAGGCGTATACAATGGTAGGGTTTTTGGGTGAATAATATATTATATATACTAATCAATTCTTTAAGCAAGTCTTTAGGCTCATTAGGTAGGTAAATAGGCCCATTAGTGCTTAATTAGACTTTAATTAAAATTATAAAAATAGTTTTCTTAAAATAAGTTTGTGAATTTATTAGCCGGGTTATCAAAAAGTTCGTAGTTTTGTTGTAAAACCAACACCGATAAAATTTACGCCTGGCGTATTAAATCACCTCAAAACTCCTTATTTTCAAAAATATGAAAAACCATCAACCTTATTTTAAATAATTAAAAATAATTATTTAATAAAAATATTTTACGTTTTTCAGCCTCGGTCTCCGTTCCTCGATCGCAACATGAATAATCCTTAAAAATACATTTTTATTCATAATGACAATAAAATCCTATTTAACATATAAACATGCATGACACATAATTAATTAAGCAATTAAATCAATTAATTACTTATTTTTCATATTTCCTAGATTTGCATGCAGTTGGATTACGTCGTCTTAATTTTGGAACTTACAATCTGACCCCAACTTTGATCTCTCTCCTACCTCATCCCAATACATATGTGACCTAAACGTTCTCCCATATAGTGCCTCATATGGAGCCATAATGATGGAAGTCTGATAGCTATTGTTGTACGTGTACTCTAAGAGAGGTAACTTCGGCTCCCTGCTCCCCTGAAGTCGATCATACAAGCTCTGAGTAAGTCCTCCAATATCTGAATCACCCTTTCTGACTGTCCATCAGTTTGAGGATGGAAGACAGTACTGAATAGAATATTAGACGTGAACCTCGGATCCCTGTCTGACATGATGGACACTGGAATCCCATGCATTTTGACTATCTCACTGATATACAGCTCTGCGTACTGAGTCATGGTGAAAGTCTTCCTGATCGGTAGAAAGTGTGCTGACTTAGTGACCTGATCAACTATCACCCAAATGGAATTATATCCTCCAGCTGTCCTCGGAAGTCCTGTCACAAAGTCCGTAATAATGTTCCCCCATTTCCACTCGAGATTAGGGAGCGGTCTCAGCTTCCATGCAGGTCTCTGATGCTCTATCTTGACCTGTTGAGGCGTCAAACACTCGGAGACGAAACACAAGATTTCTCGCTTCATGCCCAGCCATCAATACAGAGACTGCAGATCTTTATACATCTTTGTACTCCCTAGATGCATGGAGTACGGGGTGTTGTCGGCCTCTCATGATATCTGCTCTGATGGAATCACTGCTAGGAACCCACAATCGGTCACGATATCTGACTATGACGTCCTTAGACTCATCTTTCTATCTCCACTTCTGCAGCTGCTCGTCAGAACTCTGACCTGCTCAAAACCTGTCTCTCAGTGTCGACTGCACTGTCAGGGTAGAAAGACTATGGGCATCGCCTCTGGCATAAACTGCAAGCTCAAACCTCTGAATCTCTGCCTGCAGCGGTCTCTGTATCGACAACTGAGTGATCACTGCATTATTCCGGCTCAGGACATCCGCAAACACATTAGCCTTACCTGGATGGTAGCTAATGACGCAATCATAATATTTCAATAGCTCTAGCCACCTCCGCTGTCTCATGTTCAGCTCTTTCTATGTGAAGAAGTACTTCATCATCTTGTGATCTGCGAAAATCCTGCATTTTCCCTCATACATATAATGCCTCCAAATCTTCAAAGCGAATACCACTATCGCTAGCTTGAGGTCATGAGTCGGATAATTCTTCTCATGGACCTTCAACTGTCTAGACGCGTAGGCTATAACTCTATCATGCTGCATCAATACTGCGCCCAAACCGAGCTTCAAAGAATCCGTATACAACACAAACTCCCCTTGCCTTGATGGCATAGCAAAAAATGGCGCTGAAGTCAATGCCTGCTTCAGCCTGTCAAAACTCTCCTAGCCCTCTGATCCCCAATAGATTTGGCATTTTTCTTTGTCAAGGCGATCATCGGCACCGCGATAGAAGAAAAGCCATGAAAAAACTTCTTATAGTAACCAACCAACCCCAAGAATTTGCGGATCTCTATCATACTCTTAGGCGTTGGCCGATCTCAAACTGCGTCGACCTTACTCGGATCAACATCCACGCCATCTCGGGATATGATGTGGCTTAAGATGCCACTTCGTCAAACCAGAACTCGCACTAACTAAACCTGACATACAGTCGACGGTACTGCAGAACCTGTAGCACTGTCCTGAAATGCTGACAGTGTCCCTCTCTGCTCTTCGAATATATCAGGAAGTCATATATGAAAACTATGACAAACTGATCCAGATACGGTTGAAACACGTGATTCATGAGATCGACGAAGATCACTGGCGCGTTTGTCAGTCCAAAGGACATCACCATAGACTCATATTTCCCATAACGCATCCTGAACGTTGTCTTATGCACGTCAGACTCTCTCACCTTCAGCTGGTGGTATCCTGATCGGAGATCTATCTTTGAAAACACTTATGCTCCCTGAAGCTGATCACATAGATTTTCAATCCTAGGCAGAGGATACATATTCTTAATTGTGACCAGGTTCAGCTCCTGGTAATCAATGCAAAGCTGCACGCTGCCGTCTTTCTTCTTAACAAACACTACATGTGCGTCCAATGAAGAAAAGCTCGGGCGAATGAATCTGTAACGTACCGTACTTTTCACTACTTGTAATTTGCGGAAAAATTAAAAATTTTCTTAAACAAGTCGTGAACCTTTAAAATTCGATAAAATAAACTGTACGTCTCAAAAGTGGTTGCAACAAAAGATCTAAAAATAAAGTTTGCCAAAAGTATCTGCTTTAAATCTCGTAACCAGTAAAATGAAATCAGAGTATTCGGAACTTTCGTAAAATCTTAAAATGATTAGCAAATGTCTCCGAGATAAAAGAGTGAGTGGCCTCCGAACCTATCAGAGCCTTCGTGGCTAATCTCTTTATGAAAATGTTTTCTGAGAGACGTTAGCACAACACAAAACTTATATCTCAAAATTTCTAATATTATCATTATGCAATGAAAGACACCAAATAACAAATAAAACTCTACTAGTCCCAATTCAAATGCCAATACGCAAAGTGAAAATTTAATACTGCTGAATTAAACAGGTTACCTGTCAACAATGTCGAGTCTGGGTTCGCCTCCTAAGCATGCATGGCGAACACTCTGCCCTGAGTTGGCTGCTTCCACTGTGGGCACTTTTTCAACATGTGGTCACTGGCTCCACATTTAAAACACTTGCCTGACCCATATAAACATTGCCCCAGGTGGCGGTTGCACTTCGAGCACACCGGGTGTTCACCCGGCCTCTGTGGCGCCTTCTGCTGTGGCATAGGACCCTTGTCTTTTGGCGGTCCCTGATATGGCTTTTTCCCTGGCGGCCCTTGGTAAGGCTTCTTAAATGGGGGTCGTTCCTGATGCTGCTGCGGCTGCTGTGGAGCCTGATAGGGCGTCTTGCTCTGTCTGTCATGCTCGATATCCCGCTGATCCTGTTCTGCCGCCAAAGTTCTAGACACGGCAACTGCATAAGTAGTAGGACCAGCAACTCGGACATCACGGCGCAAGATCGGCCGTAAACCATCCATAAAATGTCTCAGCTTCTCCCGGGCATCATTAGCTATTAGGGGCACAAAGTAACACCCCCTTTCAAACTTTCGCACGAACTCTGCTACGCTGATGTCTCCTTGCCGTAGTGCCATGAATTCCCTGGTAAGGCGGGAGCGTACTTCCTCAGTGAAGTATTTAGAGTAGAAAACCTCCTTGAAACCATCCCAAGTCACTGTTCGCAGATTCACTGACACTGACGCACTTTCCCACCATAGCCTGGCGTCCCCTGTCAGAAGGAACGTGGCACACATGACCCTATCTACATCTGTCAGCTCCATAAAATAAAAAATTACCTCGATGGACTTAATCCATCCCTCCGCTATCATCGGGTCAGTGGTCCCCAAAAACTCCTTTGGGTTCATTCTCCTAAATCATTCATAGACTGCCTCTGGTCTAGGCCTCTCCCCTGTATTCGATGTAGCCTGGTTCCCCGCAAACTGCGCGAAGAACTGTGTCATCCCTGCAAGCATCTTAGCCTGCATATCCGGAGGTGGACGAGGAGGAGTGACCCTCTCCTCATTCCTAGCCTCTCTGTCCTCATCCTTAGCTTCACGGTTAACCATACGTTTAGGAAGCATACTGTTCCAAAATTTACCCAACACGTAAACCCAACATGCATGAACATAATAAAGATAGCATATGATGCACGTAATTTGAACTTAAACATGAACATGCTGCAATCATGACTTAATGCTTACTACATAACATAATTTAAAACTTTAAAACTTACAGACTTGAGGTGTGATTTCGTGAGCTTCTCGCAACTGGCAGTAGGCATAACCCTTTACAAGAACACCGCTCTGATACCAACTGTAACGTACCGTACTTTTCACTACTTGTAATTTGCGAAAAAATTAAAAATTTTCTTAAACAAGTCGTGAACCTTCAAAATTCGATAAAATAAACTTTTTGTCTTAAAACTGGTTGCAACAAAAGATCTAAAAATAAAGTTTGCCAAAAGTATCTACTTAAAATCTCGTAACCAGTAAAATGAAATCAAAGTATTTGGAACTTTTGTAAAATCTTAAAATGACATGGGCGGTCCTCGGGTCTAGCCTCCTGCTCAGTCCAAGCCGGCTCCTTGGTCCTCACCCCTAGCCTCTTCAACATACTCCTCACCTAAATCGATCAAGTCTAGTGAGTCTAAAGACTCAACACGTATAAACTGGAAGTAACGAGTAGTACGTAATAAAACCACATGCAAATTTCAAAATAGAGCGTACATACGTGAAACTTGAACTTGCAATTAAACTTGAACATACATACATAACATAGACGTGCCATAACGTGAAAACATTTCGTAAACATGCTTGCATACTTGTACATACATAACTTCATCATTTTTGCGTAGAGGCATGTTTCAAAGCAAGTGACCCATAACATAAATCGCCTGATCAGACTAAACCACAGTACTGGGCTGACAGGGACGAATCCACTGCCACATACATGAGATCCTCGTTCATGCTTTAACGGGTGGATTAATCCCCGTTCATGCTTTAACACTTTCCAATCCTGATCTAAACCCGTTCATGCTTTAACGGGGTGGGGTGGTCCCTGGTCATGCTTTACCTCTTTCCAACCCCATACATAATTTGGTCACAAGACATTTAGCAGACCTCAAAAACTTGAAAATATTTTCTTTGTACGTCGAACATACTTACTTGGCGTTGAGGGATTCGTTGAATCTCGCTTGGGGCCACTGCTGCACATACTAACAAGATTTCAAGCACTTAATTTCCTTACTTAGACATAATAATCGTGCTCATCACCCAAAATGACAATTTTCTTATGACGTTCTAAATTTCTCGGGACTTGACCTCTTTTAATCATTGTACTAAACCATGACGTCAACTCCCGAAACAAATCCTAAAATGATATGTGAACATTTTCCAAAAACATAGAAGACATGAGCCTAAAATAGTGGTTTAAAAGTCATGCTTAAGTGCCTAGGCGCTGGGCTTCCGCAAGTCTAGCGCCTCAGCGCCACAAAGACAGTGCCTCAACGATAGACTTGCGCAGGTCAGGCGCTGCGGCAATCACTAGTGAGCGCTGCGGCGCTAATCCTTCACACTAGCAATTAAAATAACAAATTTTTGATGCAATTTGAAAAGTAATGCTCCAACGACTCAAACCGATGTAACGAAACACATCTTATGACTCTAATGCAGTGATTCAAACCTCACCCAATTCCCAAAAGTAGGGATACACCACGAACAACGCAACACAACCCATGAATGTGACACGTTGACAACAAATAATTCCTACGACTTCTAATGCAATCAACGACTATCGACACGAAACGAAGCATCAAAACTCATCTAAAACTCATACTCCATATACCTAAACACAGCATCGGTCACCCGACGGTTCCCAACGAAGCCTGCAACAAATAAACTTCAAGAACACATCAATGGCATAATTTTCAGAAAACGCTGTTTGAGCAGTCCCACGAAAATCACCATAACTCGCTCAATTTGTATCCAAATATTTCGAGTTTTATATCAAATTGAAGGTATTAAAAATTTATACGTTTCATATGTTTAAAGTTTTCTCAAAATCATGACCAAAAAATCGCAGTATTTAAAAAGACAGCAATAAACGTGATTTTAGATCCAAAAATGGTTTCAAAAGTGATCTAAACATGATTGCTCAAACTTCTACACAACATACACATGGTTTTCATACAAAATATATCGCAACGCATACTATGACATGATCGATGCAGGAAAAATAGATTATACGTGCCTTTTGATATTAAAATTTACCGAACCGGCGATACCTAAGCGGAGAAAGATGCGAGGTTGATCCAGGACGAACGTGGCGCGATTTTCTTGAAGAAAAATCAACGAAAATTCGTTGGAAAGTTCAGAGAGGGGCGGCTGCACTCTTGCTCTAGGAACCGTAGTATTTTTCTCAAACTAAAATTCTGAAGTATGTGTTTGTGTGTGTGTCGTGTATAGGTGTGTGTAATAGTGTGTGTGTGCATGTGTTTTAATATAATTATGGGGAAAGAGTGCCTAATAAGAAGCTAATAAGGCTAATTAACAGTGCTAATCAAAATGCTAATAAAAAGGCTAATAAAAATGTTGATCAAACACTAACATTACTAAAATCCCTTAAATAAAAAAAATAAAGTGCACATGAAATAAATCAATAAAAGTTTTAAACTCTAAAATCACTAAATAATTAATCAAGCTTTAAAATACTAAAACTTAATAAATTATTAAAATGCTCCATCCTTAACCTTAAAATAAAATACCACATTAAAATTTTGCCAAAAATCGTCACCGGTCTTCTCCTCGATCCCGCCTCGAATAATAGCCTGAAACATGAAACTCGAAAAATATTTAATGTGTATCACATAAACATATAAATAATGTAATTTAAATAAATGCATCGCTAAAACTCATTTTAAATAAATGCATGGGTTTTACGTGTACTGAATTTTGGGCTCTACAGAATCCCTTGTCCAGCAAATCCTGTATCTGATCCTTCAGCTCTTTCAACTCTGCAGGTGCCAGACGATAGGGGGATTTAGAGATCGGCATTGTACCTGGAATCAGCTCCATGGAAAATTCCACCTCTCTGTCTGGTGGAATGCTTGAAACATCGTCCGAGAAAACATTGGGAAAATCCCTGGCCACCTCGACCTCCTCTAGCCTCTGGCAGACTGGCTCGGTCACTATCACAATATTGGCCACAAATACCTGGCAGCCTCTCCTCATGAGCTTCCTCGCACAGATGCAAGAAATGATGTGCGGCATCTGCCGGTGTGTGGCTGCCTCAAAAACAAATGGCTTCCCGCTGGGCGGTCACAGATACTGACCTACGCCGAAAATCTATGGCAGCTTTGTTCGAAGAAAGCCAGTCCATACGCAGAATAATGTCGAACTCCGGCAACGGTAGCAGAATCAAATCTGCCTGCACCGTATTTTTATGTAAACGATGCTCCAATCTCTTCACTATTTGCAAGGTAAACATCTGATCTCCTGACGGAATCGAAACTCTGAATCCCAAATCCATATCCTCTGGTATGATTCCTAGTCGCTTGAGAAAAGGCTCGGATATGAATGATTGTGTAGATTCGGAATCTAGCAATACATACGTAGCTACACCTGAAATATATCCTTCATGCGACAAAATATATCATCAAATCTGATCGTGTTGACTCTTAAGAAATCTTCTATCAGTAATTATCCCAATATCCTCGAAATTCACTAATTTATTTCCAGTGTTCCCTCAAAAATTTCAAAAATTACAAATTGATCCTTAAAGTTTTGAATTTCATACCATTTGGCCCTTCAATTTTTCGAAAATTGCATCTTAGTCCTCATGAAATTTTGAATATACTCAATTTAAACCTTAATTTTCTGGATAATTACAAATTTTGTCCCAAAATTTCGAAAATTTGTGAAAAAAGTCCCCCTACTTCAAAAGTTTTGCGATTAGGTCCCTGAAATATCGGTTACTGCATTTTTGTCCTCAAAGCTATTAATTAAATCAATTAAACCCTTAAGCCCACCTATTAGAACATGCAACCAAATTTATTCTAGGTTCTCAATTCCAAAAATAATTCCCACAACCAATACAATAATCCATGCAATC
Organism: Primulina huaijiensis; assembly: GCF_012295235.1. Lineage (NCBI taxonomy): Eukaryota > Viridiplantae > Streptophyta > Magnoliopsida > Lamiales > Gesneriaceae > Primulina > Primulina huaijiensis. Next base: position 15,827,522 of record NC_133323.1, on the reverse strand, counting down.
GAGACGGTAAATAAAAATTCTTAAACATAAAGATTATCGGTGATCAGTGTAAAGTCTGGCTCCGCCTCCGCCTCCTTATCGTGCATCACATAGGCCCTACCAGTAGTGGTGCCCTTGTTCCTAGGGTAATCAGCTGCCTTGTGATATTCTTCCTTGCATATAAAGAAATTGAAGGTCCCCCACATACACTTGCCGAAGTGGAACCGTTTGCACTGCTTGCAGGGCTGCCTCTCCTCCGGCTTAGGAGCCCCTGGTGTTCGTGGTGGCCTCTGCTTTCCGAGCTTCTGGAACTGACCTTGGGGCTTCTGCTGCCCCTTATGCCTCGGTGGTCCGCTGAACTGTCTCTTCTGTGGCTGCGAGCTAGACTGAGCATGATGCCTCTTCCGCTGCATCTCGGCGTCAATATCTCTCAAGGCTTGTTCTGCCTGAAAGGTACAACTGGTGTCCTCCTTATAACTCACCGGTCGCATCACCATAACATGCCGATGCAAAGTAGGTTTCAGGCCATCAATGAAATGCTTAAGTTTCTGAGCGACATCCCTCGCAATAAGGGCACAAAGTGACAGCCCCTGTCAAACTTCTTGATAAACTCTGCCACAGAAAAGTCTCCATGTCGGAGACTCATAAACTCTCTCGGAAAGAGTCCCCTGACCTCAGTTGGAAAGTATTTGCTGTAGAATATCTCCTTGAATTGATCCCATATGAGGGTAGGCAAGTTCACCCCGTGCGCTGCTCCCTCCCACCATTGGGATGCATCATATCTCAGCATGTACGTGGCGCACCTGACCCGATCTCTGTCTCTCATGTCTAGATACTGAAAGTGCAGCTCTAGAGACCAGATCCAACCATCTCCTAAGAATGGATCAGTAGTACCCCCGAACTCCTTCGGGTTGAGCTGTCTGAACTGCTCATAAATGTCCGTCTAGGGCCTCAGAGCTTGCTGTGCCTGCTTCATCAGTCTCGCAATACCGTCAAGGTCTCGGGTAGCTGCTTCTCGTGGCGGTGGTGGTGGTGGAAAGTGTAACGTCCCAAAAATTCAAAGGTCCAAGTGAACCACATGCATGCAAGAGTATCAAATTTCTTATTTATTTTAAATAAATTGTTTTATTTGCATTTATTAAATGTGGTAGGCTTGTATACATATTTAAAATATGATTTTCTACTAGAATGCATAAAACTGTTTTTTAAAGGTTATTCGAGATGCAATCGAGAAACGGAGACTGGGGACCATATTAGGGAAAATATTTTGTTAAATATTTATTTTTAATGGTTTAATGTGTGGTGTATTTTAAATTAAAATTTCAAAAATGAGGCGTTTTGAGGTGTTTCATACGCCGAGTCTTATTTTTAAACGGTATTCGATTTTCAAAAAAAAAATGAACTTTTCGATAACTCGGCTATTATTTTCACAAAATTTCCTAAACAAAATAATTTAAATAATTACTAAAAGGCTTACTGGGCCTAATATACCTTGATTAATGGGCCTAGGCTTGCACTTGTATTTTAATTAATAAATAAGGCCTTAAACACTAACCTAAACATATTAAAACACACGCACACTTAACCCTGAACCCTACTAGGACTCTTCATCAGCAAGAAGCACACACCACACGAATTCGGAGGAAATTTATGCAAGGTTTGAAGAAAAAAAATTCAGCAAGATTCTCCTCGTCTTCCCGCCGACGTTTTTCGCATCGCAAGCCGTTTTTCGTGCGTAATATATGCAAAGGCACACCTTAATCTTCTTTCTCTCATATTTCACACCATATTATGTGTTTGACACATGATTGCATGAAAAACATGATACATTTTATATATTTTCGTTTTTATGGCTATACATGCATAAAACTAGTGTTTTCTTCTTTTAAAACTTTTCCTAATGAGGCACAAAGAGGTGCCATGGTAGGAGAGCTTGAAGCGATGATTTTACACATGTTTAACGACCCTTAGGTTCAGGTTTGAAGGCTGGAAAAATGGGGCAACCAAGATGAACGAAAATTGGAGTCAAGGGTAGACTTGGGTTTCAGTTTTGCTTCTTAGGGGCATGAGGCTGCAAGCTTGGGTTAGGGCTCATCCAGAGGCCTCAAGAGAGGTTATCCATGATCCTAGGTTGAACACAAGAGGGCTAGAGCGAAGGCTAAGCATGAGTTGCTACATGGGAGCCGCACATGGCTTGTTCGTGTAAGGGGGAAGGACGAGCTGCTTTCTAGGGGTTAGCTACTGTCCAAAAGCTTACCTATGGTTTGGTTAGGGTCCTAAGAAGGTGGCCAAGGGTCTGGTCGTGGGGCTAAAGGGTTGGGGTCGAAGCTAGCCTAGGTTAGAATCACATTAGAAATAAGTTTGGTAATATTTGGCTGAGTTTTGAGTCCGTACGAGTCAAAACCGATAGGTACGTCTAAGTTTAAAAAGGAGTCAAGTAATCTATAAAAAAAAATAAGTTCTAAGCCTAAAGAATATTTATGGGAGGGTTTTAAGGTTATATGTTAAGTTTGGAATGATTTGGGTCGTCTTTTTGAGGTCTAAGGATAAATACGAAAAATTATAATTCTAGGGGTAAAACGGTCATTTTACACTTGAAAAATGTTAGGCGCCCTGGCAGTGCCTCGAATGCTGTAATATATGTTAAAATTTTTATTTTAAATGTTTAAGGAATTTTATGATAAAATGTTAAAGTTAAAAGATATGTTGCATGCTAGGTTTTAAAAAAAAATGATATTTAGCATGATTTTTATAAAGTGATGAAAATATGAAACGTTGGAGGAGGTGAAGAAATTGTGACTATTATGATGATATAATTGAGGATATCGTGAGGGAAAAAACCCCAGAAGGAGCCCATTTCCGGGAGAAGGCTACAGAGGGAGCCCATTTATGGGAGAAGGCTACAGAGGGGGCCCGTCTATGGGAGAAGGCCGCGGAGAGAGTCGGGCGATCTTATTTCCATATGATGATGATAGGTCAAAGCTCAGTTGACGGGTGAAAGTGCCGCTGATGTCCCCGCCACCCAGTACTGTAGTTACATGTAGATGGATCCATCGACCTTATGTTGAAATGAAAGTCACAATTAACGATATGAATTCCATAAGAGGAAAATTCTCATGATGAAAAGGAAAATGATTATAATGAAAGGAAATATGATATGTTATTAAATGATGAAAGGATAAATGTTTATGTTTATGTTCACGAAAAGTTATTTTAAGTTAAAGTTGTAACGCCCCGAAAATTTAAAGGTCCACGCGAGCGACATGGATTTGAGTTATTAAATTCATTGTGTATTTTAATTAAATGTTTTAATTACATGAATTAATTATGTTGTGCATATTTGAATATTTAAAATATATTTTTCTACATGGTTGCATTAAAATATATTTTTAAAGGTTATTCGAGTTGCGATCGAGTAACGGATACCGAGGGCTGAAAAATAGAAAATGTTTTTATTAAACAATTATTTTTAATTATTTAAATTAAGGGTGATTCTTTTTCTTATTTTTGAAAAATATGGGGTTTTGAGGTGATTTTATACGTCGGGACGTAAATTTTATCGGTATTGGTTTTTCAACAAAAACTTGAATGTATTAGGAACCCGGCTAATAAATTCACGAGCTTTCCTAAAAAAAATTATTTTTAAAATTCTAATTAAGCACTAATGGACCTAAATTACCACCTAATGGGCCCAAGCCTAATTAGTGATTAATTAGTTATAAAAAATATTAAAACCCCACCCTAAACACATAATTCCCATGCCCCACACCCCACAAATATTCAAACTCTGCCCTTCACATAAACACACAGCACACACATCTAAATTTGAAGGAAAAAGTATCAAATTTGATAGAGTTTTGAACCCGTCGCTTTCTCATTGCCGTTCGTCGCAATCGTCAACGGTTTTTCGTTCGTTAAATACGCAAAGACACGCCATAATTCTCCTTTTACTCATCAATCACACCATAGTAATTATTTAATTGTGTTTTGCATGGAAAAAAAGTTTCATCATGTTATATTTTCGTATTTTCATCATAGGTGATTTTTATGGCTTGTGTTTTCGTCCAAAAACTTGTTTATTATGTGGTTTAGGAGCTGCCATGAATTAGGATATGAATAAACATGTATTTACACAAGTTTAAAGGCCTAGAACACACACACACACAAAAGCAGCAAACCAGAAACATGCAAGCTGGACAGAAATATGGTGTTTAGGGGTCAAGGTGATCGGTTAAGGGGGAAACTTGGGGTTTAGCTCAGCTCGGCTGGGGCTAGGGCTAGCTAAAGTCATGGGTGGGTCAAGGGAAGAGTCCTAGCCACGCTAGGAATCGAGACAAGAGGCTGGGAAGGAGTCCTCAACCCGTGAATGTCAAGGAAGTGGAGCAGATGTGTAGCAGCTTGTGCAGGAGAGATGGCTCGGCCTGGGGGCTTTGGGCTGGCCTAGGTCAACTCTTTAGGGTCCTAGGATGATCCTAGTTAGGGTGGATTTAGGGTCTGGTTGGCTGGATAGAAGGCTGGAACCAGAAACTTGTGTTGTACAGAAGTGGGTCTCATGGAAGGCTGTAGGTGTTCAGCCTTAGGGTGTCAGTCAGGGGCTGGACCAGGGCTCTTGGCTACGGTTAGGGACATGTATTAGGGTCCTAGGATGAGTCTTGAGTGGCTGTTTCAAGGGTTGGCTCGATCGTTAAGCGGCTAGGGAAGAAAACTTAGAGTCCTATCCAAGTAGGAGTCTCGGCCATGGCTTGCAGCTGCTGTTTTGGCTTTGGTTCGAGCTTATGGTTGGGTTCCTAGGGGTGATAAGGGTCCAGTAGGGTCCATATGGAGTCTGGCTTGGGTTTGGATCAAGGTGGCTCGAGCTTGGCTCATGGAAAAACAAGTTTGGCTCAAGGGTGCCTAGGTGGGTTTTTGGGGCTGTTCTGCAGCTCATGTGTTGCTTCGGTTTTGGGGCTTAGGGTCAGGTCCAATGGGTTAAAATGGTTCAAGAGGGTGCCTAGGTGGCTTGGCTTGGGTAAGGCTCAAGGTGGCTCGAGCGTGGCTCGAGTAAATTGGAAGATGGCTCGATGGGTTCGTTAGTGTGTCAAAAAACGAGATTTAAAAACTAAAAATGGAACCATGGGTCCACGAGGATGGTCTATGGCTCACAAGGGTAGAATAAATCATAAAAAATGATATGTATAAAATTTGGGATAAAAATAACGAGTTTTGGATTTATCCGGGATTTAATCGCCGTGCGAAACGCTAATTAACGAATTAATTGAAAAGCCTAGTTTTAAGAGGAATAAAATTATGGAAAGTTATATTTAAACTCAAATAATTTTTAAAAGTCTAAATTTTTAATTTGGGAATTTTATATTGAAGTTTGGTTTAATTCGTGATTAAAAGGCATTGATACGTCATGTTTAAAGATTAATTTAAAAGTCATCGATTTATGCCAAATAAAAATATGATAAAATTCACATAATCTTAAATAATTATTTAAGAATTGTTAGAGTCAAAAGAAATTAAGAAAATATCAAAAACGTGAAATTTTACGTCCAGGGGTAAAACGATCATTTTACACCTAGAAATTAGTAAACGTCATGGCAGTGCCCTGAATGCTGTTTTATGTGACAACATGATTATTTTCAATGATTATGGATGTTTATGGAATTTTATAAGTTAAAATGATAATTTTAAATGTTTATGGAATTTTACAAGTTAAAATGATTATTTTAAATGTTTAGGGAATTTTATATGTTTATGATTTAATATGTCAAAATGTTTTTTTAAAAGTTTTGATGTTAAAATGTCATTTTAAATGTTTATGGATTTTAATATGTTAAAATGTTTATGGATTTTTATGAGGAAAATGATAACGTTAAAAGAAATGTTGCATGCTTGTTTTAAAAAGTAAAAGGATATTAAATGCATGATTTTATTAAAGTGACGTAATTGTGACTATAATGATGTTATGTTTGAGATATCGTGAGGGTTATGGTCCCAATGGGAGCCCGACGATCGTATTTCCATTGACACCATTAAGGATATGAGGATAAGAGTGAGAATGTCGTGAGGGGAGAAGGCCCAGAGGGAGCCCATTTATGGGAAAAGGCCCCAGAAGGAGCCCCGAAGATCGTATTTCCATTCGATGAGGATAGGTCAGGGCTCAGTTTACCGGTGAGAGTGTCGCTGATGTCCCCCGCCGCCCGGTACAGTGGTTACATGTAGATGGATCCATCGACTTTTTGAGGATTGAAAAAAGTCTCAATTAACGATCTGAATTCAACAAAGGAAATGGAAAATGTTTATGATCATGATGAAAGGATTTATGTTTTGAAATGAGGAAAAGAAAAATGTTGAGGTTTATGTTATGCATGTTCATACGAATATGTTGAGGATGATATGAAAAGGTTTACGAAAATGTTTATGAAAATTTTATGTTTAAAGTTGATGCATCATTATGGAAATGTTTTTGTTTATGCATCATGAAAATGTTTAAGAAAATAGTATTGTTTTAAAGTTTATATATCTTCATGAAAACGATATTTTAAGTACAAGTATTTTCACTGTTGCTTGTGATGTGTATATGTATTACTTGTTATCAAGATTATGGTGTGTTGTGTCGTTAGACTCACTAGGTGTGATTGATGCAGGTGATTATGATAATAATGTTTATGGAGGTCTTGATGGTTGACTTTGCTGGACTGAAGGTGCACATAACCCGAGGACCGACGCTAGTTTTCCGCACTAGTTATGATTTATGATTTTAAGTGATGTTTAAGATATTTTACGATGATTTATTTATGAGTGGTTGTGAGAGATTGAGTCGTTAGACTCACTAAGTGTGATTGATGCAGGTGATTATGATAATAATGTTTATGGAGGTCTTGATGGTTGACTTTGTTGGACTGAAGGTGCACATAACCCGAGGACCGATGCTAGTTTTCCGCACTAGTTATGATTTATGATTTTAAGTGATGTTTAAGATATTTTTACGATGATTTATTTATGAGTGGTTGTGAGAGGTTATAGTATGGGCTATAGTTTTCAAATTGTATTTTTTTTATTAGTAAAATGTTGGCAAATTTTATGCCAAATTATTTCCGTTGGTTTTCAAATTGTAGTTGGTTGATGTATTTTAAAATTATGTGAAAAATATTTTATGGTTCGGTTCGGTCGAATGCTATGTGAGGTTTAAAAAAAAAAATTCTTGCACGTTTTAAGGAAACAAATAGCAGATGTTTCAAAAGTATTTTCACTGTTGCATGCGATTGTATATGTATTACTTGTTATAAAGATTATGGTTTGCTGATTCTTTAGACTCACTAGGTATGATGGATGCAAGTGAGCATGATGTTAATGATAATGGAGGTTTTGATGGTTGATCTTGCTGGACTGAAAGTGCACACAACCCGAGGACCAGCGCTAGATTTTTCGCATTACGTTTACGATTACGATTACGATTTAGATTTACGTTTAAGTTTATGATAAAGATTTTTTTAACGACTTTTATATGATTTTGAGTGGTTTTGGAGAGGATGTTAGAGTTTGGATTTTGAAATATTGCTAAGTTTAGGTTTGGTAAACACGTGACGAATTTATGTTTCAAATTACTTTCTTTTGAATTTACAAATATAGTCGTTATGCATTATTTTAAAATGGTGTCAACATATTTTATACATGTATGCATGTGTTCGGCTGAGACTAGGAGGGTAGAAAAAAAATTTTTCTAGTATATTTTAAAGAAAACGAGTAGTGAACATTTCAGAAAGCTTCTATCGTCTGTCGTTGCTGGGGGCGGCCTGGGAGGTATAGTATCTGAATATAGTCCAAATTCTAAACGTTACCCATCATGCAATTTAATCTAGTTTTCAAAACATTTAATCCTTAAATCTTGTAAACAGCTAAACATATACTATAAATCACTGAAAAACATGTATCCTGTAAACGTGCAGGTGATAGCATTAAATCGTTCAAAACATGTAAACTTACAGATTTGAGACTTGAAGGCTGAGCTGTTGTAGCTGGCGGTGGCACAACCCTATACATGACTTTTGCTCAGATACTAACTGAAACGTCTACTACTTAAATACTGCTAAAAATTTTTTTATAAACTAAATTTCAAAAATAGATTTAAATGCATGCATGCTATAACAGCTGTAAATCACACTTTTTAAAATAAAAGTATTCAACTACCAGTAAAAAAATTGCAGTTAAAAGTAAGAGAAATCGTCAAACCCTAGACTGTCGTATAAAACAAAACATATGTGAAGCATGGAAAAACCCTGACAAACCATCGACATATAAAAACGAAAGTGTACGAAAATATCCATGTTCAATCCTAAATCAGAAACGTAATGTGCGGAAAATATGGTCATCGGGTTAGCATGCGAACATCCAACTCCGCCTACTCAGTCTTCGGCGCCTCCAGTCTCTTCATCAATATGCTCACATGCATCCTTTACGCCTAGTGAGTCTAATGACTAAACACGCCTATACGATATAACAAGTACATATACATAACATGCAACAGTGAAAAGTATTTAACTTAAAATAAACTTCATGATCTTAAAAGCATGAACTTAAACATATCATGTCAACATATCATGTCAAGCATAACGTGTCCAAAACATGTCTCATCATATCAACATACGCATGTTCATTTTATTTATTTGAATTCAGATCATTAGTTGTGACTTTCGTATCAGCTTTATTCGACGGATCCATCTACGTATAACCGTGGTACCCGACGACGAGGACATCATCGACAATATTACCTATCCACAGAGCCTTGGCCTTCGCCTTACATGTTCGTGTTCATGTTCGTATCAGTCACAACCAACTCCTATACTTCGAAACATGTCATCATGTTCATCGCTTATAAAAATCATGCATATACGTAAATTTCCTTAAAATCAAACATGCAATGTATTAAACTTCTGCTATTCGTTTTGCTTAAAAAGTGCTAGAATTTTTTTATTTATTTTTATATAACTCAATCTATTTCGGCCGAATCCCTTACAGAAAATGTAAAGTATTTTTGCACCATTTTAAAAATAAAACAACCAACTAATATTTGAAAATCAAAGAAAATAGTTCCAATCGTAAAATCGTCCAACGTTTTACCAAACCAAAAAAGCAATAAATTTGAAAAGTTTAGCCCATACTAAACCTCTCAAAAAAAATCTCTCAAAAGCATAAATAAAAATTCGTGAAATCTTTTAACATAAGTCATAAACGTAAATGCGGAAAATAGAAGCGCTTGGGTCTCGGGTCATGTGCACCTCCAGTTCAGTCAAATCAGGCATCCAAGCCCCCCTCAACATTAATATCATACTCATCTGCATCAATCACTCCTAATGAGTCTAAAGACTCAACACATCATATTTTTGATACCAAATAATACGTATAAAACAACAAGTAACAGTGAAAATACTTTTACGTAAAAATCACGTTTTCATGTCATGCATAAACTTCAACCATAAACATTTCCATAAACATATTCATTAACATTTTCATATCATCCTCAACATATTCATATACATATCATCATCAACATATACATATTCTTTTTCTTTTCGTTGAATTCCGATCGTGAAGTGAGACTTTCGTGTTCATCTACGTCTACGTGTTGGGCGATGGATCCAACTACATGTAACCACAGTACTGGGCAACATGGACATCAGCAACACTCACACCGGTCAACTGAGCTTTGGCCTTACGTATTAACATATCATCGTATACATAATCGTATCCACAGAAATACGATCGTCACGCTCTCACTAGGACCATCACCCTCACGATATCTCCAATATATCACCGCATTCTTCACAATTACTTCACTTCCATCAATGTTTCATATTTTCATCACTTTATAAAATTTAAACATGCATATAACGTTTTTCTTTTAAACCTAGCATGCAACAAATCTTTTAAATATCCACGTTAAATCATAAAATCCATAAATATTTTAAAAATAACATTTTATCATATACATATCCATGAAAATTTAAAATAATCATATTAACATATAAAAAAGAAATCAGAGCACTGCCATGACGTTTACTAATTTCCGGGTGTAAAATTACCATTTTACCCCTGGACATAAAATTTCACGTTTTTGACTTTTTCTTAATTTCATTGACTCTAACATGTCCCAAATAATTATTTAAGTTTAAATTAAAATTCTCATAATTTTATTTAGCTTAAATACTAGACTTTTTATTTAATTTGTATTTAATCGTTTTAAAGGCGTTTTAATCACTAAAAATTTCAAACTTTAAAACAAAAATCCTAAATTCAAAACTTAGACTTTTTATATTATTTTAGCCCTGGCGAACCACGACTCGACCCCCGTGAGCCGTGTTTCGAATTTATTTTCACAAAGAAACCCTAGGACCTATTTGAACAAGCCATCCTCGAGCCTCTTCCATTTTTCGTCGAACCAGGCTCTAGCCATGCTGGACCCACTTTGAGCCACACCACCTATGGACCCTTAGCACCCTTAGGAACCAACTCAAGACTCAAAACCGAACCACCCATGCTGATGCATGAAGTGGCCGAGATTCCATTAGACAAAGAACTCCTCCATCGCGCCTTAGACCTAGCAAACCAAGCCAGCTCTCAAACTAGCCCCTCAAGCACCCTAACCCCTTGAACTCACCCAGCCAAAGCCCTCTGGCTGAGCCCCTTAACCACTGCGCGTGGCTGTACAAAGAGCGCACACCTACAGCGCTCGGCGGGAGTCCTAGCTTGCTAGGACTCCTTCCCAGGCCCTTGACTCAAGCCCTAGCATGGCTAGGACCCCTTCTCAGACCCCTCATGACACTCTAGCCCAGTCTTGGTCCAATCGAACCAAGCCAAGCCATAATGTAAAAAAAAAATCGAGCCCTATGATCAGCCTACACCCGATTTTTGTTCCATCTTGTATGTTCTGTTTTTGCGATGCGTTTGATGATGTTCTAGGACCCTAAATTCGTTTAAACCAACACTTGATTGTGTCATAATCAAGTTAGCCTCCTTTATGCACGTAAACAACACAATTTGGATAAAAAAAAATCATGCTTCAATTTTCATGTTATGTACAAAAACGAAAATAAACAAAAGTGTCACTTGTTTTTCCATACAATTCATTCAAAAATACATATTATGGTGTGATGATGTTTGAAGGTAATAATTATGCATGCCTTTGCTTATTTAACGTACGATTATTTGTTGACGATTGCGAAGAACGGCAACGAAGGACCTTGGCTTGAAACTCCCTTAAGAGCTTCGAAATTTTCCTCCTATTTCTATTGTTGTGTGCCTTGTGGTTTGCTTGAGAGGAGAGTTGTGGGTTGATAGGAGAGGGGGCGTGGGGTTTAGGGTTTTTATGGGGAATATTTGTATAAAAAATGGTTTAATTAGTCTATAAACAAGCTAAGTCCCATTAGCATGGTACAATGGGGACATTAAGCCCATTAGTGCATGTTTAAAATATTTCGTGTAGAAAAGTTTTTGAATTTATTAGGCGGGTTGTAAATACGTTCGTATTTTTGTTGAAAAACTATCCCCGATAAAATTCACGTCTCGGCGTATAAAATCACCTCAAAACCCCTTTATTTTCAAAAATAAGAAAAAGCATCGCTCATATTTTAAATAATTAAAAACAATTATTTAAGAAAAATATTTTTCATTTTTTCAGCCCTCTGACTCCGTTCCTCGATCGCAACTCGAATAACCATTAAAATACATTTTAATGCATGTAAGTAGAAAAACTACTAAAACATCATATAAGCATGTCACATAATCAATTAAGCAATTAAATACAGTTATTTATTCATTTTTCATATTTCCTAGATTTGAATGCATTTGAATTATGTCGTCTTAATTTTGGACCTTACAATTCCTCCCTCCTTAAATAAAATTTCTTCGTCAAAATTATAACTTATCGAATAGCTCTGGATAGCAACTCTTCAAGTCCCTCTCGGTTTCCCAAGTAGCTTTTTCTTCCAAATGATTCAGCCACTTGACCTTGACCATTGAAATGACTTTGTTTCGGAGTCTTCTTTCTTGTCTTGCCAAGATTTGGAAAGGTCTTTCTTCATATGTCTTATTTCGAGTCAATTGTAGAGGTTCATAATTTAGCACATGTGATGGATTCAACATGTATTTTCACAGCATCGAAATATGGAACACATTGTGAACTCTAGAAAGCATCGGTGGCAATGCCACTCTATAAGCTAGTGTCCCAATCCTCTCCAAAATCTCAAACGGACCAATAAATCTTGGACTAAGCTTGTCCTTCTTGCCAAAACGTATAACATATTTCATAGGTGCTATTTTCACAAATACATGGTCTCCCACTGCAAACTCTAAATCTCTTCATCTCTTGTCCGCATAACTCTTTTGCCTACTTTGTGCATTCTTCATTCTCTCACGAATTTTGACTACAAGCTCGGCAGTCTCTTCGATCACATCCGAACCAATCTCTTCTTTCCCTAACCTCGTCCCAATGAATAGGAGATCTACATTTTCTTCCATAAAGTGCCTTTAACGGAGCCATCTCGATAGATTATTGGAAGCTATTATTATAGGTGAACTCCACTAGAAGTAATTTTGGTTCCCAACTACCTTGGAAATCAATAACACAAGCTCGTTGTAGATCTTCTAAAATTTGTATAACTCTTTCGGACTAACCATTAGTTTGAGGATGGAATGCTGTACTGAATAATAACTTGGTCCCCGTCGCTGCATGCAGACTCTTCCAAAAAGATGACGTAAATCTCGGATCTCTGTCAGAAACAATGGATACAGAAATCCCATGCAGACGAACTATCTCTCGAGTATATAATTTTGCATACTTAATCATGGTGAAGGTCGTCTTGATAGGTAGAAAATGCGCTGATTTCGTAAGACGATCGACTATCACCCATATGGCATTGATTCTCTTAATAGTCTTTGGCAATCCCACAACAAAGTCCATAGTAATATTTTCCCATTTCCACTCAGGAATAGGGAGTGGCTTAAGCTTTTCCGCTGGCCTCTGATACTCTGCTTTAACTTGCTGACAAGTCAAACACTCGGATACAAAGCTCATAATGTCTCTCTTCATGCCTGGCCACAAATATAACTGCAAATCTTTGTACATTTTCGTGCTTCCTGGATGAATGGAATATGGTGTGTCATGAGCTTCCTTCTTAATGAGTCTTTAAAAAAATCGTCACTAGGAACCCATAAATGATCTCGATAATGAACTATACAATCCACCTCAGAATATAACCTCCGGCCCTTGGCTTCAACTCTATCTCTCCATTTCTGTAATTTCTCATCAGCAGACTGTCCATCACGAATTCTATCTCTCAAAGTAGACTGTACTGATAAGGTGGCAAGATTAGGGGCCTCGCCCCTAGAATAAACTGTAAGCTCAAACCGCTGTATCTCAGACTGCAACGGTCTTTGAAGTGATAGATGAGTAATAACTGCTGTTTTTCGACTCAATGCGTCTGCCACAACATTAGATTTCCCCGGATGATGGCTAATGTCACAGTCGTAATCCTTAACTAATTCAAGCCATCTACGTTGTCTCATGTTCAATTCCTTTTGGGTGAAGAAGTACTTTAAACTTTTATGATGGGTGAAAATATTGTACTTCTCCGCATACAAGTAATGCCTCCATGTCTTCAATGCAAAAACTACTGCTACAAGCTCAAGATCATGAGTAGGGTAATTTTTCTAGTTAATTTTCAACTGTCTCGACGCATAGGCTATAACTCGATCATTTTGCATTAGAACTACGCCCAAACCAAGTTTAGAAACGTCGGTGTTTAGAACATACTCTCCTTGCCCGATGTCATAGATAACGCTGGTGCTGAAATCAAGGCTTGCTTTAAATTATCAAAACTGTCTTGACACTCAGGTCCCCATACAAACCTTGCATTCTTCTTTGTCAATGTGGTCATGGATACCGCTATAGATGAGAACCCCTGAATAAAATTGCGATAATAGCCAGCTAGTCCCAAGAAACTGCGAATCTCGTTAACACTCTTCGATACTGGCCACTCTTTCACTGCCTCAACTTTACTTTGATCAACTTCAACGCCATCACCAGAAATGATGTGGCCTAAGAAAGCCACTATATCAAGCCAAAGCTCGCATCTGCTGAATTTTGCATAAAGCTTTCTGTCTTGCAGTACTTGCAGTGATATCTTCAAATGACGACTATGCTCCTCCTTATTCTTCGAATATATCAAAATATCATCAATCAATTCTATAATAAACTGATCTAGATACGGCCGAAATACGAGATTCATGAGATCCATGAAGATCGCTGGCACATTGGTCAACCCAAATGGCATGACCATAAACTCGTAGTGCCAATATCTAGTACGAAATGTTGTCTTGTGAACATCCGACTCTTTCACTTTCAACTGATGGTACCCAGAACGAAGATCAATCTTAGAAAATATCGATGCTCCTTGCAACTAATCAAATAAATTTTCAATTCTTGGCAGTTGATACTTATTCTTGATAGTGACCCTATTCAACTCTCGATAATCAATGTAGAGTCGTATACTACCATCTTTCTTCTTCAAAAATAATACCGGTGCGCCCCATGGAGAATAACTAGGGCAAATAAAACCCTTGTCTAGCAATTCTTGGATTTGATCTTTTAATTCTTTCATTTCAGCGGGTGCTAGACGGAAAGGTGCTTTAGATATAGGGACAGTGCCTGACATTAACTCAATAGAAAATTCCACCTCACGATCGGGTGGAATGCCAGAAATGTCTTCGAGAAAGACACTAGAAAAGTCTCTAACAATATCAATATCTTCCAATTTCTGACTGATAGGAGCATGTGAGGTAGTGACACATGCTAGAAAAGCTTGACATCCACGTCTAATAAGTTTCCTCGCACACAGACAAAAGATAATGTGCGGCATTTGCTTGTTTCTCGCCGCCTCAAAGACAAAAGATTTACCACTAGACGGTTGAATAGACTCTGATCACTGACGAAAATCAATCAAAGCTCCATTAGCTGATAACCAATCCATCCCAAGTATGATATCAAATTCAGGCATATGAAGCACAATAAGATCTACCCGAACTACATCTTTGAATAAACGAAACTCCAGATTCTTGACAATTTTAGATGTGAGAATTTGATCACCAGAAAGAATTGAAAATTTGAAATCCAAACCCCTATCCTCATGAATAACATTAAGTCTTTTGATGAAGGTTTCTGATATGAAGGAATGTGTAGCTCCTGAATCTAATAGTGCATAGGTAGCTACCCCTTGAATGATAATCCTCCCTGCGGCGAAAATGACTTTTAAATATTTTCGTGTTGAAGCTTAAGGAATTTCTATCATTAATTTCCCAAGGTTATGTGAAGATTATGTGTTGAACTTAAGCTTTTCTTGAAAATTTACATTTTAGCCCTTCAAATTTTTGAAATTTGCATTTTAGTCATCAAATTTTTGAAATTTGCAAATTAGATCCTCATATTTTCCAAAAGTTTCCACTTTAGTCCCTTAAGTTTAAAAATTTACTTCTTCGGTCATTAAGAATTTTGAAATTGCACTAGGTCCATAAAATTTCGGTTAATTGCATTTTTGTCCTTTAATTTATCGAAAATTTCATATGTAGTCCTCAAAATTTCGAGAATTTCACATGGACCCCTCAATAATTTCGAAAGCCCCATAAAACCCTTATTTACAAGTTTTCTTTAATTTTTGGCCATAAATTTTTTATTTGGAATTGTTAATCCTTTACATAAAATAAGGCTAAAAAATCCATACCAATTCTATGGTTTCTAAAATCATATCTTAAATCCAATTAAGGTAGAACATGCAACCTAAATTCCATTTGGTTAAACTTGATCCCAATTCAATTTTAATAACCGATTTAACATTTCATGCAATAAAAGCATTATAAAAACGTTAAATGATTAGGTTACCCGTAATGAATGTCGTTTCTGCCTCCTCCTCAGCTTCTTCTGCATTCATAACATATGCTCTTCCAACAGTAGGTGCATTCTTCTTCGGGCAATCAGTAGTCTTATGCCCTTACTCCTTGCATATGAAGTATCTAAAAGATCTCCACATGCACTTGCCAAAATGAAAGAGGTTGCACTCCTTGCATGGTTGCCTCTCAGCAGGCTTTGGTGCTACAGGAGTTTGTGGCTTTTGTGGTGCTTGTTTCTTGACTTGACCTTGAGGCTTTTGAGGCCCTTGAGGTCTAGGAGGACCCATATATGGATTTTTATTTGGCTGATTATTATTTTGGTGTTGCCGTCTCTTGCACTGCATCTCAAAATCGATGTCTTTCAAAGATTGTTCAGACTGAAATGCATAATTAGTAGCAGTGGCATAATCCAAAGGACGCATCATCATAATATTATTCCAAATGGTAGGTCGTAGTCCATCCATGAAGTGTCTCAACTTCTCTGTAGGATCCCTTGCAATAAGGGGTACAAAGTGACAACCCCTATCAAATTTCTTCACAAATTCATCAACAGTCGAGTCTCCCTGACGAAGGCCCATAAACTCCCTCTTCAGTCGCCCTCTAACATCGGCAGTAAAATACTTCTCATAGAATAATGCCTTGAATTGAGCCCAAGTAAGAGTAGCGATGTTAACACCATGCTCGGCTCCTTTCCACCATAAAGAAGCATCATCCCTAAACAGGTAAGTGGCACACCTCACACGATCAGGATCCCCCATATTCAGATAACAAAAGTGTACCTCGAGTGCATGAATCCATGACTCAGCAGCAAAGGGATCGGTGGTGCCAGAAAATTCCTTCGGCCCTAGCATCCGTAACTGATCATACACGTCATGCTGGGGCCTAGGTGCTTGCTGTAACTGCTGTAGCTGCTGTTGTAACTGCTGCTCAAAGGAACAAGCCATCCCCTCTAATGCACGAGTAGCAGCATCCCCATTAGGAAACGGGGGTGCATTAACATTGCCTTGTCGGTTCACACTGTTCTCAGCTTGATTCTCAATAACAGGAGCACATATGGGAGGCATTTTATTTGAACTTTTTCCAAATTCTAACGTAACCAACATGCATTTAAATCTAAGTTATCTAATCATGTGATATATCCTAATTCATTTAGCAATTTAAGCATGCAAAGAATATATACTCAAAAAGATAGTAAACATGTAAAGTGAACATATTATTCATGTCATCATGCATGTAACATCATATTAAATCATATAAAGCATGTAAAACTTACAAATTAAGGCTTGAAGACCGATCTTTCCG
The DNA here is from genome assembly GCF_012295235.1 of Primulina huaijiensis. Classification (NCBI taxonomy): domain Eukaryota; kingdom Viridiplantae; phylum Streptophyta; class Magnoliopsida; order Lamiales; family Gesneriaceae; genus Primulina; species Primulina huaijiensis. Next base: position 15,810,317 of record NC_133323.1, on the reverse strand, counting down.
GCGCTGATGGTGGCACAGCCCTTTACAGGACCTTTGCTCTGATCCCAACTGAAACGTCTGCTATTCGTTATGCTTAAAAAGTGCTAGAATTTTTTTTATATATATAACTCAATCTATTTCGGCCGAATCCCTTACATGAAATGTAAAATATTTTTGCACCATTTTAAAAATAAAACAACCAACTAATATTTGAAAATCAAAGGAAATAGTTCCAATCGTAAAATCGTCCAATGTTTTACCAAACCTAAAAAGCAATAAATTTGAAAAGTATAGCCCATACTAAACCTCTCAAAAAAAATCTCTCAAAAGCATAAATAAAAAGTCATGAAATCTTTTAACATAAGTCAAAAACGTAAATGCGGAAAATAGAAGCGCTGGTCATCGGGTCATGTGCACCTCCAGTCCAGTCGAATTTGGCATCCAAGCCTCCCTCAACATTAATATCATACTCACCTGGATCAATCACACATAGTGAGTCTAAAGACTCAACACATCATATTCTCGATACCAAATAATACGTATAAAGCCACTGGCAACAATAAAAATACTTTTACGTAAAAATCACGTTTTCATGTCATGCATAAACTTCAACCATAAATATTTTCATAAATATTTTCATATCATCCTCAACATATTCATATAAATATCATCATCAACATATACGTATTCTTTTTCTTTTCGTTGAATTCTGATCGTTAATTGTGACTTTCGTGTTCATCTACGTCTACGTGTTGGGCGATGGATCCATCTAAACGTAACCACAGTACTTGGAGGCAGGGACATCAGCAACACTCTCACCGGTCAACTGAGTCTTGGCCTTACGTATTAACATATCATCGTATACATATTCGTATCCACAGAAATACGATCGTCAGGCTCCCACTGGGACCGTCACCCTCACGATATCTCCAACATATCATCGCATTAGTCACAATTACTTCACTTCCTTCAACGTTTCATATTCTCATATCTTTATAAATTTATAACATTTTTCTTTTAAATCAATCATGCAACATATCTTTTAAATGTCCACGTTAAATCATAAAATCCATAAACATTTTAAAAATAACATTTTAACATATACATATCCATGAACATTTAAAATAATAATATTAACATATAAAACAGCAATCAGAGCACTCCCATTACTTTTACTAATTTTCAGGTGTAAAATTACAGTTTTACCCTTGTACGTAAAATTTTATGTTTTTGACTTTTTCTTAATTTCATTGACTTTAATATGTCCCAAATAATTATTTAAGCTTAAATTAAAATTCTCATAATTTTATTTAGTTTAAATACTAGACTTTTTATTTAATTTGTATTTGGTCGTTTTAAAGGCGTTTTAATCCCGAAAAATTTCAAACTTTAATATAAAATTCTTAAATTCAAAACTTAGACTTTTTATATTATTTTAGCCCTCGTGAACCACAACTCGACCCCCGTGAGCCGTGTTTCGAATTTATTTTCACAAAGAAAAATGATAAGAATTTTCGATGATTTAGATTATTAAGAATATTTGGAACCTTGGGATATCTTGGTTATTATGTTATAAGGAATGTTAATCAAGAACATTGTAGGATGTGTCAATATTAAGCTTGAAAATCTAAGAATTTGTATGTGTGTTTGGGATTTTAAGGTTGAAATTTGATAGATTAATGAATATTTTGAGTATAAAATAAGGAGATAAATATGGTCATCCATCTTTTTATATTGGGAATTTTAAGAAAAGTTGAAATTCGGGGTTATAATAACATAGCACTAAGTTATCATGGGTCGTGTTAAGTTGTGATTCGCAAACAAGGATTTAGAAGGTAAGATTAATTGGGATCAAGGAGACATAAGGAAACCCTTAGATTTATTATTTTATCAGAGTAGCGCAGCGGAAGCGTGGATTTTTGGTATACTAGAATTAAGAGTCTAAACTTTTTGATTATCGAGGATAAACAAATTTCGGTGACGAAATTCAATTTAAGGAATGAAGATTGTAACGTCCGAAAATCAGTTCACGCAGACTACATGTATGAAAATTATTAAATTTCTAAAATATTTTAATTAAATCATTTTAGATTCATGAATGATATATTTTGAGTGACTAAATTATTAATGTGTAATTTTGCTTGCATTCATAATTTAAAATTTCCAGACGAATATCGGTAGTTGGCCGAAACGGAGGATCGGAGAGCATTAAGATGTTAAAATTTTGAAAGTTAAAATTTTATTTTTAGTTAAGAAAATATTATTTTAAATGTTTTAATAATTTTAAAATTGTTAATGTAAAGTTTAAATGAATTAGTGGGAGTAAGGGATTTTATATATTTCATAAAGGAATTTTTTGTGAATAGATATTTTTAAGTCAGTTAATTTAAGACCTAATGATTTTATTAATCTTAATGGGCCTAATTAAATATTTAAAAGGCTTGGCCTAATTAAGTCATTTAATTAAGTGTTTAGGAAACTTTTTTAAAAGAGTCATACACACACCTAAACACCAAAACGCACACACACATACCTAAACACCAAAACACACACACGTACACGCCGAAACACACATAAACACTTCACGTCAAATTCAAACAAGAGAAACAGCCGAACCTTCAAGGACTTGCACGAGAGAATTTTTGATTTTTTTTTGTCCATCCGTTATTCGATTTTTTTCATCGTTTTTCCTTTCAAAAACGATCAACTGACTCCCGTGCATCCCAAGGTAGTTTTTTGGTAGAGTTTTGGCAAGTGAAAAGGGTAAAAAAAAATAGAAATCGTCCTCCGTTCGTTGCATACTTTCACTGCTACGGTATTCGTATTTCGATAATTTTAAACGCAAAGGCACGTCATACTTCTTATTTTTCTCTTCTTTCACAGGATATTATGTATGTTTAATCATGTGTGCATGAAAAATATGAATCCCTCCATGTATTTTCGTTTTTATGGCTTCTGCATACCAAAACTTTGATTTTTATGGATTAAAACTTATAGTTATGATGCACAAAGGGGCTACCTGTTGGATCTCGGTTTTCTACGCGCCCAAACGCAGCGGAAGTTTAAAATTTTTATTTTATTTTGAAAACAAAATAATTCTTTTGGACACTCGTATGGTTTTCAGGAATTAAACATGCATAAGATGTTTAAAAATTATACCTTTGTGAATTAAATCACTGGACTCCAACTAATCCGGTATAAATGGATTAGCTCTTGTTGATTCCCTACGAACTTTCTTCGATGAAATCCTCCTATCAAGTCCACGACTGGATGGTTTATTCCTCTTCCAATTTGCACTAGAAAATATGGAAGAAGTTTTGCGTAGGAGAGAAATTAATTGAGAGATGGCTCAAATTTTCCTTCAAAAAATAGTGGCCGATTTTTTTCTTTGAAAGTGAAAGTCTCAAAGAAGTTTGTGTTGTGGTAGGCTAGGGTTTTTAATTAACATGTGTTATTTATTATTAAATAATAGCCTAATGACATAATTAACATTAATGGGCTTGATTTAATTAATTGCGCTAGTCCAAGTAGTTTAATTAATTTAATCAAAACCTATTAAAACTTTAATTATTTATTATGATGGACTTGTACTCTTACAAGCCCATTAAACATACCCATCTTATTTAATTTATTAATTAATAAACTCAACTTTTGAGCTTAATAAATTAAAAACATTATAAATTCAACATTTGAATTTATTATTTAAATTATAAATTCAACTCCTTGAATTTTTATCACTTCCAAAATTTAATATTTAATAAACCCAACATTTTGAGTTTAATAAATCAAATTCTCAAATTTTATAAATTCAACTACTTGAATTTATTCTCTCAAAATTTAATTATCATAAATTCAACTCCTTGAATTTACTATATAATATAAATTCAACTTCTTGAATTTATTCTCTCAACGGGAACAAACAATCCAGTACTTGTGTGACCCTCAATGGTTCAGAGATACAGCTAGCCGTGGGTGCACAACTCTTTGTGATTCAGGACATAATCTTTTATTCGGGCTTACCCTAATTAGCCCCATTCTTTTCATCAACACTTTGATCAAGAATGTCAGAACTCATTTCTGATTGCACCCATCGGATCATGGTAAGAGCGTCTAGTAGCATCGCCCCATGATCCCCTATGTATCACTGATAGTGCCTGCAAGAACCAGTCGATTATGATTAACGTACAGTACGGTCCCTTTATCTCGTATATCCCGATCGAATCTGCAACCATTGGTTCATCGAGGGTTGCATATTAATGCGATAACTATGTGATAACTTTAATAGTGGCATCGCGTGTACTATTGCAGAACTCCTTCTCCAACGTACATCTCATACTCTGGCCAGAGATTCTGTGGGGACCCGGGCTCTATCGCGATTATCATTGGGATTAAATGGATCTTAGCTAGAAAATGTGGGTCAAAATGTTGCTTTTAACATAACACACATACATAAAATTTATTTCATTTCATTAAAAGCAAATACATGTCTCGTTTCGTTCATACAATCAAACTAGTGTTTAAAAGTATTAATACATGTCTAATACAACAACTAGTTTCTTCTGCTACGCCCGTGATCACCACGCTATCACCTCTCAATCATCCTCGTCTCGACCCTGATCCTGCCCCACCTGTTGTTATGCACACACACAGACACAACAACAGCCGGAAACTCCGGTGAGAACAAATCCCAGTATAAAAAATGTATACATGCATGTCATGCAATTAAATACAAAATCATAACACATAAATCAGTAATTATGACACACTAGTGAATACAGATAAAACTCTTCGACTCTTATGCTTTGAATCGACTCATATCTAAGTCTAGGGATCCCGGTGTGAATAAGACGTAACAAGTCTCCCTCCTACTCTCCCAATCGTGGTGGCGGTATGTCTTATTCCTAGACTTCGGTCCTGTCTGTATCGAGTGTCTACAATCGGAGGAAATCTGCTCCTATGCGTCGATATCACCAAACGTCTAGCTTGGCAAGTCTGCCAATGACTCTCCTATCTTAAATGCTTGAATATAAATCTATAAACAAAGCATCAACATATAAAAAGATAACAATCTCGTATGTGATTTTGGGAAACTCAAATCAGATCTAATTCGAGTTGTATCTTCCCGAATCAACATTGAATTATACCTTCTTGTCGTATAATCTTTGTCGTAGTCGAAGTCTCGATGTCGAATCTGTCAATATCAAATCTGAAATAACAATGTGGAGATGCATTCTATCAATCTTCAACTCAATTCCATCACATATACAAATCAGTAATAATTTTCGATACATTTCGACGGCATAACGACATAGTTTCTCGATACCCATCAACTCAAATATTAATCAACTAACATCAACAACTCATAATCCACATCAATACCAAGCCAAAACACAATAATTCTGCACCATCTAGTTTCGGCCAACATGTTGGAATTTTACACAAATTGCATACGACATCCGATAATCGATCCGTTTACGGCGTTATGATCTCTAGCTACTCAAGAACATATATTTCTAATAAAATCACAATTCCTCCAACATATAGATTTCGAAACATGCTATAAATGAACAAAACTTACATCCTTTTGAAGCTAGTGATGCAAGGAGCAATAATCTGAATTCGGAACTAAATTCGGGTAGTCGAATCTTGTAAAACCAACAAGTTACTCTTGAAGAAAACTTGAGGAACTTTCATGGAGTTTTGTCTCGTTCCTGTAGGTGTTGAAGTCTGAAATGAAGGAGAATACATGTTATATGCATGGCAAGGACACATGTTTTATTTTTCACTCAACACGTCGCACCGCGGGTGCGCTCACTTCTGACCGCGGGTGCGCTTAGCTCTCGGCAGCCCCATCTAAAAATTCAGAAACAGCGATCACGGGTGCGGTCCCTTTTTCACCGCGGGTGCGATCAGGCTACGGCAATCCTTCAACATTTCAAAATCAACGACCGCGGGTGGGGTATGTCTTGGACCGCGGGTGCGGTCTCTCTTGTATTCAAAACTCTACTTTCTGCCCATACACCGCGGGTGTGGTAGAAACTGGGGCGCGGGGGCGGTGTCCTTTCATGCAAACTTCATAATCTCATCTTATCAACCTACAATTCTTGGGCATTACAGATTCCATGCACTATTATAACATCAGGTCACATAGGATATCCACACCCATAGGTGAGCGGTGAATCCCCGACTACAATGCACTGGCTCCTATATCTGTCGCAACTGTACCCAACCTCGCCACCTGATGACTCTCCTGGAGCCGGGAAACGAGTCAAAGCACAGCCCTAGCATATAGAGCCTCAGTGTTGTCCCGGGTCGTAAGGACTAATGGTGTACAATCATAACCACGGATTTATCCTCTCGATGAATGATAACCACTTGGAAAGTCCGAGGGAGGGTTCTTCGGTATAATCATCATATGACTATCCATCTGCATGTTTGGACATCTCTATGCCCATACCAAGAAACGCAGTACACGACATCGCAGATGCTAGTCTCGAGCTCAAGCGACCTTTATCCATGTTTTAGGCGGCTGAATCGACTAGGAACGAATTTAGATCATACAGTTTTTACAAATGAGTTTCAACATCGAATTACGATTCATTTGAATTAAAGTATAATCAAGGTCTTTATCTATGTTTGATGACATGGGTATACAGATAAAGAAATAACAAACCATGAAATAATGAATTATATTAAAATAAAGATTGTTTATTGCAACTGAGTCAATAACACCCCTAGCCAACAGTTGGCTTGCAGGGCATCTACTCTAACAATCTCTCACTTGCCCTAGAGCCAACTACCCATAAACTTTAATCCCATTGCTTCGCGATGCTTCTCAAACAATGGTCCTGGCAAGGGTTTTGTAAGTGGATCATCAACATTATCTACAGAGGCGACTCTTTCAACTGATATATCTCCTCTTCCCGCAATCTCCCGGATGATGTGGAACTTCCTCAGTATATGTTTGGATCTTTGATGAGACCTTAGTTCCTTTGCTTGCGCAACGGCACCAGTGTTGTCGTAGTACACCGGGATTGGATCAACTCCATTAGGAATGACGACCAACTCTTGGACAAAATTCCTCATCCAAACTGCCTCTTTGGCTGCAGCTAATGCAGCAAAGTATTCAACTTCAGTGGTGGAATCCGCAACGGTGTCTTGCTTGGAACTCTTCCAAGAGACAGCCGCACCATTAAGCATGAATACAAAACCAGAGGTCGATTTCGAATCATCTACGTGACATTGGAAGCTAGAATCAGTGTAGCCTTCCAATTTCAATTCTCCACCCCCGTAGACCATGAACAATTTCTTAGTTCTTCTCAAGTACTTAAGAATATCTTTCACGGCCTTCCAATGCATTGGACCAGGGTTCGCCTGATATATTCTTGTAACACTCAGAGTGTAAGCAACATCAGGACGTGTCGATATCATATCATACATGATACTACCAATGGCTGACGCATATGGAATACGTGTCATCATTTCTATCTCTTCATCAGTTTTGGGACACATGGCTTTAGATAGAGTAACACCATGACACATTGGTAAGTATCCACTCTTGGACTCTTCCATAGAGAATCGCTTCAGAATGGTATCGATATAAGTGGCTTGGGTGAGTCCTAGCATCCTTTTTGATCTATCTCTATAGATCTGTATTCCCAATACATAGGATGCTTCACCCATGTCTTTCATGGAGAATTTACTTGCTAACCATACTTTAGTTGATTGCAGTAATCCTACATCATTCCCAATAAGTAGGATGCATCAACATAAAGTATAAGGAATGCCACTGTACTCCCACTAACTTTCTTGTACACACATGGTTCCTCGGGATTCTTAGCAAAACCAAACTCTTTGATTGTGCTATCAAATCTGAGGTTCCAACTCCTTGATACCTGCTTGAGACCATATATAGATCTCTGAAGTTTGCATACCTTATGCTCACTTCCTATTGATGTGTATCCCTCAGGTTGAGACATATAAATTTCTTTTTTGATGTCTCCATTGAGAAATGCAGTCTTTACATCCATTTGCCATATCTCATAGTCATACCATGCTACTATGGCTAGTAGTATTCTAATGGACTTAAACATAGCTACTGGTGAAAATGTTTCCTCATAGTCAATTTCTTGCCTTTGAGTATAACCTTTTGCAACCAGTCTTGCTTTGAAGGTCACTACCTTCCCATCCGCCCCAAGCTTTCTTTTGTAGATCCATTTGCATCCTATGGGAACGATTCCCTCAGGTGGATCCACTAATGTCCAGACTTGGTTTGAATACATAGAGTTCATTTCTGACTGCATGGCTTCAAGCCATTTGGTTGAATCAGTATCAGATATTGCTTCTTTGAAATTCATTGGATCACATCCAACACAAGGCTCATCATGGCCTTGTTCATGAAAAAGTGTATATCTTGCAGGTGGTCTAATAACCCTATCAGACATTCTAGGAGCTTGTACTTCAACTACTGGTTGTTGAGGATTAGGTTCAACTACTATAGTTGAGGGAGTATCTTGAATTTCTTCAAGTTCTATCATCTTACCTTTTCTATCTAATAGAAACTCCCTTTCCAAAAAGGTGGCATTTCTTGAAACAAACGCTTTTGCTTCATTGGGATGATAGAAATAATATCCAACAGAATTCTTTGGATATCCTACAAAGTAGCACAAAGTGGATCTACTATCCAATTTGTCTCCCACTGTCTGCTTCACGTAAGCTGGACATCCCCATATTCTCAAGTAAGAATATTTGGGAGGTTTTCCCATCCATATCTCATATGGTGTTTTATCCACTACTTTGGTATGGACATTATTCAACAACATTACCGCAGTTTCAAGCGCAAAGCCCCAAAACGATGTAGGCAATTCAGTGAATCCCATCATGGACCGAACCATGTCCATCAGAGTTCGATTTCGACGTTCAGAAACACCATTCTATTGTGGTGTTGCTGGTGGAGTCCATTGTGAGAGAATCCCATTCTCTTTTAGATAACCCAAAAATTCAGCACTCAAGTATTCTCCACCTCGATCAGATCGAAGTGATTTTATACTTCTTTGTAGCTGATTTTCTACTTCAGATATGAATTTTTTGAACTTTTCAAATGCTTCACATTTGTGTTTCATCAAATAAACGTACCCATACCACGAATGGTCATCAGTAAAGGTAATGAAGTAGTAATGCCCAAATTTTGTGCTAACACTTAGCGGCCACAAACGTCCGTGTGGATCAAATCAAGTAGACCATGTGCACGTTCCACGTTTCCACTGAATGGAGTTTTAGTCATTTTTCCTTTTAGACAGGACTCACAAGTTGGTAGAGAATTTATGTCTGACAGGTCAAACTTGCCTTCTCCCACTAGCTTGTGCATCCTTCTTTGGGAAATATGACATAGTATAGCGTGCCATATTTGTGCGGGATTTGGATTTTCTATTTTCCTTTTGTTTGTTGTTGTTTTCGTATGCGCTTGAACATTGTTTAATGGAATCTACTTTAATTTTAAGTTATAGAGATCATTTGTTAATTCTCCAATTCCATTCAAACATCCATTCTTGTATAAATTGCAAACACCTTTAGCAAAAACACAAGAATAACCATCCCTATCAAGCATAGAAATAAAAATAATATTTTTAATCAATTCAGGAACAAATAAAACATCTCTCAAAAATAACTTAAAATTATTGTCCAAAATTAAAGTAATGTCTCCAATGGCAGTAGCAGCAACCCTTGCTCCATTTCCTAGTCTTAGAAAGGTCTCACCATCTCTAAGCCTCTTGCTTCTTCCCATCACCTGCAAATCATTGCATAGATGAGAACCACATCCGGTATCCAATACCCAAGAAGAGGAATTAATAGAAACATTAACTTCAATATAAAACATACCATGGCCAGAACGCTTCTGGGCAAGATACTCCGCGCAATTACGCCTCCAATGTCCAGGCTTGTTGCAGTGGAAACAGATTTGTTCTGACTTGTCAGGCTTTGTGGGCCCCGGATTTGGTTTCTTGTATGGCTTCTTGTTGGGCTTGTTCTTCTTTGGAGGGGCAGAACGTTTCTTGCCTTTATTTGGGGCTCCCTTTTTCGTACCATACGAAGAACCCACCAGAAGAACATGCTTTTCCTTTTTAATTGTGGCCTCATAATTAGTGAGCATATTGACCAACTCTTCAAGGGTGGCCTCAAGCTTATTCATATTAAAATTAACCACAAATCCATCGAACGAGGCAGGTAAAGACAGCAATAGAATATCAGTCGAGAGCTCACTAGGCATAACCAAGTCGAGTCCCACCAACTTCTCGATGAGCCCAATCATCCTAACACCATGCTCATGGACCGAAGCCCCCTCTCGCAAGCGTGTAGTCATGAGTTCTTTAACAGTAGCATGTCTCTCTGAACGAGTTTGTACAGCATACAATTCTTTCAGATGAAGGTGAATGTCAGCAGCATTCACCGCCTCCTCGAACCTCCTCTGAAGTTCATTCGACATAGAAGCCAACATGTAGCTCTTAGCTTGGAGATCATGATCCCAATGTTTCTCAAGCTTAGCTAATTCAGTCCTACTGATATCAGGAGCCGCCTCCTTAGGTGGCTTCTTATCAAGCACATACGCAATCCTTTCGGAGTTCAGAACAATCTTTAAGTTTCGAAACCAGTCATGATAGTTAGGGCCAGTCAATTTGTTTTGATCGAGAATGATTGAAAGCGGGTTACGAGTAGTCATCGTAAATATACTGAAAATGGAAAAACAGATAATGGTTACTGATAATTTTAAAATAATTCTAAGATATAAAATATGGATTTTTATTTTATAAATTTCCTCCCACTATTTTGACATTTCCACCACCCTCTGATGAAAAAGGGAAATCGTATTTCCTTAGTAGGCACGTAGAGTCCAATTAGCCAATTATAATCCCGAATAATATCAGCCAATTATAATTTCTAAAAGGTAGAATCCAATTGCATCCCCATGCAACCTCCGCGTGTTTTGCCTCACGTTTAATAAGGACCCAATAATATGACGCCGTTTATTTTCACGTGTCAAACCAACCCATCAATATTGAATTATAGTAGACGGTCGCCATGAGTTCCCCCAATAATATGAGCCGAAGTCATGGGAGTTCCACTCAATTCACATCATATGTCCGGTGGAAGTCACAGCTTTCCGGCGTACAGGTCTCCCCAATAATATGAGCCAGACACTGTCCGCGGGTAGCGATCAACATGCAACCACGGTTGATGGAAGGCAAGGAAAAATTAAACTCTTTTAATTTTTACTTTTTCGGTTTGATATAAATTTTGAATCTTATTCAAAATGAGGGATTTTAATTTTAAAATTGTCTCATCATTTTAATTTAAAAATCACGTGCCAGGAGTTTGTATGTTTGCCGGATTCATGCAACTATATTATTTAATAATATACATACATGCATACTACCATATATCACATATATCATAATATGACATTCAACAATAAATAAGGATGATCGATCGCCAACACTATTAGATCCATGTGAGCCATACATGGATCCAGGTCCAAACCAAGGTGAATGCAGGGATGCAAATGCAACTTATTACAAAAGCTTCCAATATTTTACATGTCTTCATCTTGATCATCGGGCCCACCATCTTCCAGTCTTGATCTCCCACTATTTCTAATTATTACATTTGAATAGCCATGGCACATAAGGGATACATCTCATGGGGATGAGAACGGGCCATAAACCAGGCCCACTTTAATAATATGAAATATTAAAAACGAATAAAACAGTAAAATATCCTAACATACACCTAACACATTGGTCAAGACTCTCGATCATCCTTCATGCATTTAATATCAAATATTAAAATCAATTAAATTAAACAATTTAATTAATTGATAAATTATATATCTAATAATATTATCACTAACCACCACAAATATTAAAATGTTTAATAAATTAAATAAACTCTTTTATTTAATTTCCAATTAAATAAATAATAATTGATTTATTATAAAAACTCATTTTTACCATAAATAATTAAAATCATATTCTAATTATTTATTTTACAAGAAAATTATTAATTTTCCAAAAATTAATTTTCAAAATAAAATTGAATCAATTTTCAAAAATATCAATTTTGCCCAAAATTTTGAAAAATCAGAAAATTGCACACTGGGCCCAAACAATTCAAACCCACCAATCAGTACGCTTCCCGAGACAATCCCGGGCAGTCGCCCCCGCTGCCCGCCTGCTGCCCGAACGTTTCGGGCAGTGGCAGCTACCTGTGCCTGTGCGCGCAGGCGCCGCGCGTAGCGTGCGGCCGCTCCGCACGCTGCGCCGCGTTGTACGCCGCGCAGGGCGGCGCACAGCATGCGGACGTTCCGCACGCTGCGCCGCTCCGTGCGCGCACGCTGCGCGCAGGGCGCTGCGCGCGGTCTTCCCTGAACAGTTCCGGGCAGATCGCGAATTTTTTTTTTTTTTTCGAAAAAAATAATTTTATGGTGCATCAATTTTTTTTAAAATTTTCTTTTTTGGTTTTAAACAAATTATTCAATGTAATTTAAAATCATACGAGTCAGAAGACCTGGCTCTGATACCACTGTTGGATCTTGGTTTTCTACGTGTTCAAACGCAGCGGAAGTTTAAAATTTTTATTTTATTTTGAAAACAAAATAATTCTTTTGGACACTCGTATGGTTTTCAGGAATTAAACATGCATAGGATGTTTAAAAAATATACCTTTGTGAATTAAATCATTGGACTCCAACTAATTCGGTATAAACGGATTAGCTCTTGTTGATTCCCTACGAACTTTCTTCGATGAAATCCTCCTATCAAGTCCACGACTGGATGGTTTATTCCTCTTCCAATTTGCACTAGAAAATATGGAAGAAGTTTTGCGTATGAGAGAAATTAATTGAGAGATGGCTCAAATTTTCCTTCAAAAAATAGTGGCCGATTTTTTTCATTGAAAGTGAAAGTCTCGAAGAAGTTTGTGTTGTGGTAGGCTAGGGTTTTTAATTAACATGTGTCATTTATAATTAAATAATAGCCTAATGACATAATGAACATTAATGGGCTTGATTTAATTAATTGGGCTAGTCCAACTAGTTTAATTAATTTAATCAAAGCCTATTAAAACTTTAATTATTTATTATGATGGACTTGTACTCTTACAAGCCCATTAAACATATCCACCTTATTTAATTTATTAATTAATAAACTCAACTTTTGAGCTTAATAAATTAAATACATTATAAATTCAACATTTGAATTTATTATTTAAATTATAAATTCAACTCCTTGAATTTTTATCACTTCCAAAATTTAATATTTAATAAACCCAACATTTCAGTTTAATAAATCAAATTCTCAAATTTTATAAATTCAACTACTTGAATTTATTCTCTCAAAATTTAATTATCATAAATTCAACTCCTTGAATTTACTATATAATATAAATTCAACTTCTTGAATTTATTCTCTCAACGGGAACAAACAATCCAGTACTTGTGTGAACCTCAATGGTTCAGGGATACAGCTAGCCGTGGGTGCACAACTCTTTGTGATTCAAGACATAATCCTTTATTCGGGTTTACCCTAATTAGCCCCATTCTTTTCATCAACACTTTGATCAAGAATGTCAGAACTCATTTCTGATTGCACCAATCGGATCATGGTAAGAGCGTCTAATAGCATCGCCCCATGATCCCCTAGGTATCACTGATAGTGCCTGCAAGAACCAGTCGATTATGATTAACGTACAGTACGGTCCCTTCATCTCGTATATCCCGATCGAATCTGCAACCATTGGTTCATCTAGGGTTGCATATTAATTCGATAACTATGTGATAACTTTAATAGTGGCATCGCGTGTACTATTGGAGAACTCCTTCTCCAACGTACATCTCATACTCTGGCCAGAGATTCCATGCACTATTATAACATCAGGTCACATAGGATATCCACACCCGTAGGTGAGCGGTGAATCCCCGACTACAATTCACTGGCTCCTATTTATGTCGCAACTGTACTTAACCTCGCTACCTGATGACTCTCCTGGAGTCGGTAAACGAGTCAAAGCACAGCCCTAGCATATAGAGCCTCAGTGTTGTTCCGGGTCGTAAGGACTAATGGTGTACAAACATAACCACGGACTTATCCTCTCGATGAATGATAACCACTTGTCCGAGGGAGGGTTCTTCGGTATAATCATCATATGACTACCCATCTGCATGTTTGGACATTTCTATGCCCATACCAAGAAACGCAGTACACGACATCACAGATGCTAGTCTCGAGCTCAAGCGACCTTTATCCATGTTTTAGGTGGCTGAATCGACTAGGAACGAATTTAGATCATATAGTGTTTACAAATGAGTTTCAACATCGAATTACGATTCATTTGCATTAAAGTATAATCAAGGTCTTTATCTATGTTGGATGACATGTGTATACAGATAAAGAAATAAAAAATCATGAAATAATGAATTATATTAAAATAAAGATTGTTTATTGCAACTGAGTCAATAACACCCCTAGCCAACAGTTGGCTTGGAGGACATCTACTCTAACACTACCATGGTAGGGCAATGGGAAGGGACGTGTTTCCACATGTTTAAGGGTCCTTAGGTGCATGTTTAATGGTTGGACAAGATAGGGTAGCAACATGAGCGAAAATATTGAGTTTCATGGGCTAGGTTTTTTTGGCTATGGTTCCTAAAAGCACACGGCTCTTAGCTGCTGTTGGGATGTGTTCAATGGTCCTAAGAGAGTCTAGTCATGGTCTTATGCGGGCTTTGCAAGGGCTAGAAGGGAAGGGTGAAGGGTGCTAGCCCTTTTGGTGTCATGGATGGCATAGAGGGGCGCGGGTAGGGCCGTGCTTCAATGGGTTGTAGAGGCTGCTCCAGTAGGTGTTTAAGGGCTTCATCCTGGTCCTAGGAAGGGTACACAAGTGCTGGTTGGGTCTGCCAAGGGCTAGGGTCGAGGCAAGATAGGGTTCGAACAAACTAGGGCTTCGAAAATTAAGTTTAGAGAATTCAGTAGCTTCCTAGGCTTGTTCAAGGGTTATAATTGGTTTGATTTGGGTTGAATATTGGTTATTTAGGTGTTATTAAGCTTTTGTTCAAGTTTGGTTAAGTTTCGAGTCAATACGAGTCAAAATCGGAATGTACGTCTAAGCATTAAAAACGAATAAACAAGAATTAATTGAAACACCTAGGGTTAAGCTTAATAAAATTATGGAAAATTATATTTAAGCTCAAATAATTATTTAAAGTCTAAGGTTTTAATTTGGAAATTTTATATTAAGATAGGTGCTTCTGGTAGAGTGCACTAAACAACCCTCCATAAAAGACTTTCCAAGTGGTTCATACTTATAGAGTGGAAACGTCCTAGTTTATGGTTGTACACCATTAGACCTTATGACCCGGGACAACATTGAGACTCTATATGCTAGCATTGCACTTTGACTTGTTTACCGACTCTCATGAAGTTATCAGGTGGCAAGGTTGGGTGTTTTGTCGAAACATATATGAGTCGATGCATTGTAGTCGGGGATTCACCGCTTACCTTCGGGTATGGATATCTTATGTTTATGTAGTTTGAAATGTCTGATCACAATGTTGGTGGTAATTATGAAAGAGGTTTCATAGATTACACCATCAATGCAAATACGACATGACACATAGTATCGATTCTTTGACAACTCTTGATATACCAATATTTGTCGAATCGGTCAGGAAATTTGAGATGAAGGGACCGTACTGTACGCTAACCATAATAGAATGGTTCTTGTAGGCACTATCATTTTATAGCTAGGGAATCATGTAAGCGATGCTGCTAGGCGTTTAACATGATTGGTGGGTACTATCAGACTTGAGTTGTGACGTTCTTATTATCAAGGAGTTGATAAGTAAGAATAGAGCAATTAGGGTATACTCATATAAGGACATGTTTAGTCCCGAATCACATGGAGATGTGAACTCACTGCTAGTTGTATCAATGAACCATTGAGGGTCACACAAGTGCTAACTTTCTAGATCCCGTTGAGAAGTAAAATAATTTAATGTGTTGAACGACTTATAAAGGAGTTTATAAGAGTAAAGAAAAATATATGTATGACTTCTATAAGAGAATTATGGGGAATGTAACTTTTAATTTATGGAAGTTTTCCAAAATTAAAAGATGGCTCAAATAAATAATGTATTTGAAAATTGTGATTTTCGTAAACATTATTATGGACTAAATTAAATTAATTCAAGTGCTGAATTAATTAAACACTAGTGGACCTAGTACAGTGCAAATAATTAAATTAATTCAAGTGTTGAATTAATTAAATAACATTGGACCTTGTAGAGCCCAATTAGAAATAATTATTCAACTAGTGGGCTTGAGTAAAATCAAGTAAGGTTTAATTGGTCTTAAATATGTTTGAGACATTTAAATAAAAGTCCATGGACTTTGTAATTGTTACAAGCCCAAATAGAATTGAATGCATGCGAGGTGAAGGGTTTGAGGTTATTTTTTCAATATCCAAGGCATGGCATGCACATGCTCACTTTAAATTTTTCAGGGACCAAGAAAAGTCATCCTCCCCTTCTCTCCACTTCACCATGGCCGAAATATTCGCCCCTTTGCTCTCACATTTTTGCTTCTTCAATTGTTGAAGATTGCATACTCTTATCAAAAGAAAAATCCCCGAATTTTTCTATTGCAAAATTCGAGGAGATCTTCCTAGTTGGTAGTGGACCTAATTTGAAGGAAGGAGTCCAAGAGCAAGGAAAGCTTGTAGAGGGACAACCATTCAAGAGCTAAGTTATTTACAATTTAGTTGTAGTCATCATCAATCTTTTGCGATTGACAGGTAAAAATCTTAAAACACACTATGAATGTCATTTTGTGTTTTATTGTATTTGCTACACACTACCAGTAAAGGTTATCGGATTTCGTGCTATGAAAATAATTTTGAAACTTCCGTTGCGCATCCGGGCGCCGTAACCGATCCTTTTTCAAGGCCGGTTTGGGGTGCATTTTCAGGCAGCATGTTGCTTCCCATGTCGGGCAGCTCAGGCTGCCCGACGGGCTGCCCATTTCGGGCAGCAAGGGCAGCCCCGAACCCCGCCTTCGAAAATAAAAATATATATATAATTTTTTTGTTGACAGGAATCCGGCGACGGAGCTCCGGCAACGGCGATGACGACTAGGGTTTCCAAAAGTGTTTTGGAATATCAAAGTGTCATGTGCTTTGAGTTGTTGGGCCATTGGATGGTCAACATAATTTGTGAAATTTAAATGGGCAAAAATATTTTTGGTGGAAAATGTCTTATTGAGCCCTTAAGTTTAAATTTACGAAATTTGTACATATTCTCTCATAAAATAAATAATTGAAATTGGAATTTAATTATCTATAGTAAATGGTGATTTACAAGAAATTCGATTATAAATAAATTAATTAGAAAGTAGACAAAGGAGTTTGTATACTTTGCCAATTTAGTTTATAATCTTGGCGGTTAGTGATTGGATCAAGATATATAATATTGGATCAATTGATTATTGTGATAATTATTTGATGTTGTATGATATGTGATATTATGCATGAAGGGTGATCAAAAGTCCAAGCCCAATTTTCTAGGTGTATGCTAGGATATTTTGTGTTGAATGATTGTAATAATTATCAATTTATAAGTGGGCTTGGTTTATGACCCGTTCCCACCCCATGAGATGTATCCATATTTGCCATGGATATTTATTTGTAAATATTAGTATAGTGGAAGATCAAGATTGGAAGATGGTGGCCTCGATGATTATGAAGATCGAAGACATGTAAATATTGGAGACTTATATAAAAGTTGCATTTGCATCTCATGCATTTCCCTGGACCTATGCCCGTGCTTAGCTTACACGGGCCATTAGAATTGGGGCGATTGATCATCCTTGTTTAGTATACTGTTTATAATATATGCATAATATATTATATATAATGAGTATGTGCGTTATTATTATGATAATAACAAAGTTACATGAATCCGGCAAACATATGATCAAACATGGCGAGCTTTTAAATTAAATTAATGATGAGACCTTTAAAAATTAAAAACCCTCATTTTGAATAAGATTAAAAATTAATATCAAGTCCGAAAAAGAGAATTATAAAGGTGTTTATAATTTCCATGTCTTCCATCGAAAATGGGTGCATGATGAACGCTACCCGTGTTAGGGGCTTAGCTCATATTATTGGGGGGCCCTGAACACCGAAAAATTGTGACATCCATTGACATGGTGTTGTTAACTACGTGGAACTCCCATGATTTCGGCTCATATTATTGAGAGAACTCATGGCGACCGTCCATTAAAGTTCAACATCGATGGATAAGACTTGACACGTAAAGATGAACGACGTCATATTATTGGGTCCTAATCAAACGTAAGACAAAAGTTTACGTTAAGGGTTGCATGGAGATGTAATTGGAAACTACCTTTTAGGAATTATGATTGGTTGATATTATTAAGGATCATAAATTGCTAATTGGACCTTACGTACCTACTGGGAAAGTAGTTTATCTTTTTCACTAGAAGGTAGTGAAAGATGTCAAAAAAATGGGAGCGAAAATTTATGAAGTAAAAGTCCATACTTTATATCTTACTAAATATTTTAAAATAGTCATTAATATTTATCTGTTTTACTTTTCAGTACAAATTTGACAATGTCTTTGATTCGTAATCCATTATCTGCATTACTGGAAAAACATGTTTTAACTGGACTTAATCACCTCAATTGGCTAAGAAATCACAAAATCGTTTGGAATTCGGAAAAGATAGAATATACAATGACTGAGTCGCCCCCTGTTGAGGCTCCGACTAGCTGCACTCCTGAGGAATTGTAGACTTACAAGGATTGATGTGACCATGACTTGTGAGCGAAGTGTTATATGCAGGCTTATATGAATGATGAAATGCAGAGGCGTTTTGAGGATGTAAAGAGCGCTGCTAACATTCATTTGCATCTCAAGAAGCTCTTTCGTGAGCATACTTGACCTCTTAAGCATGCTACCATCAAGGAGTTAATCACTTTACACATGCGAGATGGGGCTTCGGTCCATGAGCATGGCCTAAAGATGATTGGGCTCGTAGACAAGTTCTTTGGCATGGATCTTATGTTGCCTTCGGAGTTGACCACTGACGTGTTGCTCTTGTCGCTGCCTAGCTCATTTGATCCTTTTGTGGTGAATTTCAACATGAACAAGCTAGATCCGACCCTTGAGTAGTTGGTGAATATGCTTGTTACCTTTGAGTCCACAATCAAGAAAGAGAAGCCGGTTCTTTATGTGGGTTCTTCATCTGATGCGAAGACTGGTCCACATGAGAAGGGAAAGAAGCATTCTTTTAAACGTCCCAAGAAGAATGTGCCCTTGGAGAGGCAAGCTCTGAGTCCCGTTGTGGCAGCTATACCAGTTAAAGCTGACAAGACTGTTGACATATGTCATCTCTGCAAGAAGCATGTACATTGGAGGCGTAACTGCAGAGAATATCTTGCCGAGAAGGGTTTTTGAAACGGTATGTTCTATATTGAAGTAAACATTTCAATTAACTCTACTTCTTGGGTATTGGATACCGGCTGTGGCTCACATCTCTGTAATGATTTGCAGGTGATGGGAAGAAGTAGGAGACTAAGGGAAGGTGAGACATTCTTGAGGAAGGGCAATGGGGCAAGAGTTGCTGGCAAGGCTATTGGAGATGTTTACTTACTTTTGAAGAATGATTTTAAGTTAATTTTAAGAGATGTTTTGTTTGTACCTGATTTGTTTAAAAACTTTGTTTCCATTTCTATGCTTGACAAATATGGATATTCTTGTTTTTTTAGCAAAAGTGTTTGCAACATTTACAAGAATAAATGTTTGATTGGTACGGCTGAACTTGAAAACGATCTCTACAACTTAAAATTGAAAGATATTCCACTAAACAATGTTCAAGCAATAACAACAACAAACAAGCGAAAACAAGATACTCTTAATTCGGTACAATTATGGCATGCTGGATTAGGACATATTTCCCTAAGAAGGATGAAAAAGCTAGTGGGAGTGGGCATTTTGATATGTCTGATATTAATTCTCTCCCAACTTGTGAATCCTGTCTAAAAGAAAAGATGACCAAAATTCCCTTTAAGGGCCATGTGGAGCGAGCCAAAGTATTGTTGGATTTGATCCATACCGATGTGTGCGGTCCACTTAGTATCACCACTAAGCAATGACATTCCTACTTCTTCACCTTTACCGATGACTTTTCGAGGTATGGGTATGTGTATTTGATGAAATAAAAATCTGAAGCTTTTGAAAGGTTCAAAGAATTTAGAAATGAAGCAGAGAAACAATTGGGACGCAGTTGAATGGTGTTTCGAAGCATCGTAACCGGACTTTGATGGACATGGCTCGGTCTATGATGGGGTTCACGGCGTTGCCGCCATCCTTTTAGGGATATGCGCTTGAGACAGCGGCACTGTTGTTGAACAATGTCCATTCAAAGGCAGTTGATAAGACGCCATATGAGATATGGATGGGAAAGCCTCCCAAATATCCTTATATTAGAATATGGGGATGCCCTGCTTATGTGAAGCAGGCAGTGGGAGATAAATTGGATAGTCGATCCATTTTATGTTACTTTGTGAGATATCCAAGGAATTCAGTTGGATATTATTTCTATAATCCCCAAGAAACAAAGGTGTTTGTTTCTAGGAATGCAACCTTTTTGGAAAAAGAAATTCTATTAGATAGAAAAGGGGAGAAGATAGAACTCGAAGAGGTTCGAGAATCACCCACAATTGAAGAACCCACACCCGAAGAGCCAAGAGAGGAGATACAAACTCCTAGAAGATCCGAGAGAGTCTCGAGACCACCTATGAGGTATGGTCTACTTCTTGAAGAGGGTCATGATGAGCCTAACGATGGATGTGATCCAAGAACCTTCAAGAAAGCGTTATTTGATGCTAATTCATCCAAATGGCTTGAAGCTATGGAATCGGAGATGAATTCCATTCATTCGAACCAAGTGTGGAATCTTGTGAATCCGCCTGAGGGAGCTGTTCCCAGAGGGTATAAATGGATTTACAAGAGGAAACTTGGGGTAGATGGGAAGGTATTGACCTTCAAGACGCGATTGGTAGCAAAAGGATATACTCAAAGTCAAGGAGTTGACATTGAAGAAACCTTTTCTCCAGTTACAATGTTCAAGTCTATAAGGATATTGCTAGCCATAGCTGCATGGTATGACTATGAGATATGGCAGATGGATGTCAAGACAGCCTTTCTTAATGGGGATATTAAGGAAGATATTTACATGTCTCAACCTGAAGGGTTTACATCTATAAGTGAGCATATGGTATGCAAACTTCAGAGAGCTATTTATGATCTAAAGTAGGCATCAGGAGTTGAAACCTCATATTCGATAGTACAATCAAAGAGTTTGGTTTTACTAAGAATCCTGAGGAACCCTGTGTGTATAAGAAGGTCAGTGGGAGTGCTGTGACATTCCTGGTACTTTATGTTTATGACGTACTACTCATTGAGAATGATGTAGGGATGTTGCAATCAACTAAAATATGGTTAGCGAGTAAGTTCTCGATACAGGACTTGGGTAAAGCATCTATTGTATTGAAGGTACAAATCTATAGAGATAGATCAAGAAGATTGATTGGTCTCACCCAATCCACATACATTGATACCATCGTGAAGCGGTTCTCGATGGATGAGTCCAAGAGAGGACATCTACCAATGTATCATGGCGTGTCCCTATCCAAGTCTATGTCTCCAAAGACTGATGCAGAGATAGCGGCAATGACAAGCATTCCTTATGCATCTGCAATTGGTAGCATCACATATGGGATGATATCTACACGTCCTGACGTGGCGTTTGCACTAAGTGTAGTGAGTAGATATCAATCGAACCCTGGTCTTCCACACTGCAAAGCTGTGAAAGACATCCTCAAGTATTTGAGAAGGACCAATAAGTTGTTCTTGGTCTATGGGGGTGGAGAACTAAAATTGGAAGGTTATACCGACTCCAGCTTCCAAAGCGATATCGATGACTCGAAGTCAACCTTTGGGTTCGTATTCATGCTCAATGGAGGTGCTGCCTCTTGGAAGAGTTCCAAGCAAGACAGTACTGCGGATTCCACCACTGAGGCCGAATACATTGCTGCATCAGCTGCAGCAGAGGAGGCTGTTTGGTTAAGGAATTTCATCCAAGAGTTGGGCGTCATTCCTAATGGAGTTGCTCATGTCCCGGTGTTTTATGACAACACGGGAGCCATAGCTCAAGCAAAGGAGCCAAAGTCTCATCAGAAATCCAAACATGTATTGAGAAAGTACTACATTCTCCGAGAGATTGTGAAAAGAGGAGAAGTGTCGATTGACAAAGTCGGCTCCACAGATAATGTTGCTGATCCACTAACTAAGCCTTTACCTGGACCATTATTCGAGAAGCATCGCTAATCGATGGTTTGAAGCATATGGGTAGTTGGCTCTAGTGCAAGTGGGAGAATGTTAGAGTAGATGCCCGTCGAGCCAAGTGTTGGCCGATGGTTCATTTTTAAACTCTATATATAAACAATCTTTGTTTTAATAATTTTTAAAATTATTGCTTTGACGCATCTTTATCAGTATACCCATGCTAGTTGCATAGATAAAGTTCTTGAATATACAAATAGTAGAAATAATATGAGATGCTCATATGATGAGTATCATGAAACTCATATTTGGAATATTGTATGTTCTAAACAGTTCCTAGTCGATTCAGCTGCCGCGAAAAAGGATTTATGCCGCTCGAGATTGAGACTAGTATCTGCAATGTGAGTACCATGTTTCATTGGTAGGGGAAATTGTGATGTTCGAACATGCAGATAGGTGCTTCTGGTAGAGTGCACTGAACAACCCTCCATAAAAGACTTTTCAAGTGGTTCATACTTATCGAGTTGAAAAATCCTAGTTTATGGTTGTACACCATTAATCCTTATGACCCGGGACAACATTGACACTCTATATGCTAGGATTGCACTTTGACTTGTTTACCGACTCTTATGGGGTCATCAGGTGGCAAGGTTGGGTGTTTTGTCGAAACATATAGGTGTCAATGCATTGTAGCCGGGGATTCACGCTTATCTTCGGTTATGGATATCTTATGTGTATGTAGTTTGAAATCTCTGATCAGAGTGTTCGTGGTAATTATGAAAGGGATTTCATATATTACACCATCGATGCAACTACGACATGACACATAGTATCGATTCTTTGAAAACTATTGATATACAATTAGTTGTCGAATCGGTCGGGATATTTGAGATGAAAGGACCGTACTGTACGCTAATCATAATAGAATGGTTCTTGCAGGAAATATCATTTGATACCTAGGGAATCATGTAAACGATTCTGCTAGGCGTTTAACATGATTGGTTGGGTACTATCAGACTTGAGTTGTTACGTTCTTATTATCAAGGAGTTCATAAGTAAGAATGGAGAAATTGAGGTATGCTCATATAAGGACATGTTTATTCTCGAATCACATGGAGATGTGAACCCACTGCTAATTGTATCAATGAACCATTGAGGGTCAAACAAGTGCTAACTTGCTAGATCCCGTTGAGAAGTAAAATAATCAATGTGTTGAACGGCTTATAAATGATTTTATAAGCGTGAAGAAAAATAGAAGTATGACTTCTATAAGAGAATTATGGGGAATGTAACTTTTAAGTTATGGAAGTTTTCCAAAATTAAAAGATGACTCAAATAAATAATGTGTTTGAAAATTGTGATTTTCATAAACATTATTATGGATTAAATTAAATTAATTCAACTGTTGAATTAATTAAACGCTAATGGAACTAGTAGAGTCCAAATAATTAAATTAATTTAAGTGTTGAAATAATTAAATAACATTGGGACTTGTAGAGCTCAATTAGAAATAATTATTCAACTAGTGGGCTTGAGTAATGTCAAGTAAGGTTTAATTTGTCTAAAATATGTTTGAGATATTTAAACAAAATTCTATGGGTTTTGTAATTGTTACAAGCCCAAATAGAATTGCATGCATGAGAGGTGAAGGGTTGGAGGCTACTTTTTCAAAATCCAAGGCATGTCATGCACATGCTCACTTTAACTTTTTCAAGGACCAAGAAAAGTCATCATCCCCTTCTCTCCACTTCACCATGGCCGAAATATTCACCCCTTTTCTCTTACATTTTGCTTCTTCAATTGTTGAAGATTGCATACTTTCCTCAAAAGAAAAATCCTCTAATTTTTTTAGTGCAAAATTAGAGGGGATCTTCCTAGTTGGTGGTGGACCTAATTTCAAAGAAAGAGTCCAAGAGCAAGGAAAGCTTGTAGAGGGTGAACCATTCAAGAGCTAAGTTGTTTACAACTTAGTTGGATCCATCATCAATCTTTTGAGATTGATAGTTAAAAATCTTTAAACACCCTATGAATATCATTTTGTGTTTTATTGTATTTGGTACACACTACTAGTAGAGGAGCTCAGCTTTCATGCTATGAAAATAATTTTGAAACTTCCGTTGCGCATCCGGGCACCGTATCCGATCCTATTTTCAGAATATGGATACGAATATGAATATGTTTATGTTTACATGAAAATGTGTATGAAAACGTTTATGCATAATATTATGAAATTGTTTTTATTTAAAGTTATATGCATCATGAAAATGTTTACGAAAATGTTATTGATTAAAGTTTATGCATTTTCATGAAGACGATATTTTAAGTACAAGTATTTTCATTGTTGTATGTGATCTGTATATGTAGTACTTGTTATCAAGATTATGGTGTGTTGAGTCTTTAGACTCACTAGGTGTGATTGATGCAGGTGATTATGATAATAATGTTATTGGAGGTCTTGATAATTGACTCTGCTGGACTGAAGGTGCACATAACCCGAGGACTGACGCTAGTTTTTCACACTAGTTATGATTTATGATTTTATGTGATGTTAAAGATATTTTTAAGACGATTTATTTATTCGTGGTTTTGAGAGGTTATAGTATGGGCTATACTTTTCAAATAATATTTTAGGTTTGGTAAAATAGTTGGTTGTTTTACTTTTAAAATGGTTCCAAAATATTTTATTCATGTGATTATGCATCTCGGCCGATTTAGTGAGGTTTGAAAAAAAAATAAAAAATTTTCTAGTATTTTTTAAGAAAACGAATAGCAGATGTTTCATAAGATGCTTCAAAAATCGTTTCATTTCGTCCGTTGTTTGTTCATGCACTCCATTTCGTTCTATATTTGTGTCCCTTTATTTGAACCAATCCATTTTTGAATGATAAGTTATAAGTTTAAATATATGATAATGATGCATCGGGAAGGCCTGTGAGGGAAAAGGCCCCAGAGTGAGCCTGTCTATGGGAGAAGGCCCAGAGGGAGCCCATTTACAGGAGAAGGCCCAGAGGGAGCCCAAGATCAAGGATAGCCCATGATCATTATAATATGTTTGTCTGATAAGCTCTGATAAGTTATGTTCTGAAATGTTTGGATTCGAAGTTCTGAATTGTTCTATTTCCTATTTCTATGCATCCAACTCTGAAGCTCTGTTTGTTTCAATGTTTGACTTCTGTTCATTCAACTCTGATATACTATACTACATAAAAGAAGAAGGTTTTAAAAGTATTATGTATAAAATGTTTTCTAGTATTCGATCGGCCCCACTTACTGAGTGTTTCCCAAAACGCTCACCCCACTTACGTCCTTCTCCAGACGAGAATAAAGAACAGGTAGAAGAAAAGGAGCAGGAGTAGTTCTGGGGATGGTAAAGAATTACAAGGAAGGAAGTAAAGTTCTGGTTGTTTAAATCATCAGTGTTTCCTTGTCTTTCTTAGTAATGTTTGTACTTTTCGCTTCCGCAACCTCTGTATTTTTCTTCATTTGTAAAGACAAGGGAAAATTTATGTGATAGACTGGTATTTGGTTATTTGCTACTAGGCTTATTGTTATTTGATTAACAATTCCGGATGTCACCGACACCTCGATCTCGGGGCGTGACATCTTGTACCTCATGAAGACCATCTTTCATTTGAGATGACTCCATTAACAACTCATCAACTTGATGTTTATCTTCTTCATATTCTTCTTCTTGTACCTCATGAAGACCATCTTCCAATGAGGATCTTTTCTAGTACCTAACTTGGGTTAGGTTTCTGTATGTACTGGACTCCCTTTCCTACCCTTGTTATGGACTTTGATAGGCCCAAATCTCCATTGTAGGACCTGGCCTATACTGCATTGGCACTAGCTTAGAACAGTTGTGTGTCTGCTTACATTATTTCAACATCGTCTCCTTTCCAAAATAGCAATAGTTGATGCATCGAAAATGAGATACACTAGTTTGCATGAATCCAATCGCTGTCCAACAATTTTTGAAAATTTGCATAAGAGTATACCCCAGAAGAGGCACACAAAGAGGACATACTCCTTACTATGACATCAACTGGGAAAACTCCGATTGTCAGTATGGTTTTTCTTGTAAATGCAGACACAAACTTCTATGAGGATTAAGTTTTCTTCACTTTTGCCTAAGTTTCTAAACATCCTCACCAGCAAAATATTTATATTTTAGCCATTTTCAATTAACACCCTAGACACTGGCTTTCCATTCACATGGGTTTTGATGTACAACAACCTTATGTGCTTAGTTATGGCCAGTGTTGGCACCTCAACTATTTAAACTTCCACCTCCTCTTGGGTGAGACTATAATGCTTATATCTAATTAATGCTATAAAATAAATGGGATTTGAGTGGTAGGCCTACTGATGTATTTCTTCACACAAGAAAAGCAAAAGCGATCTAAAACGAAAATCAAGCCATTGATTCAATGAAATAAAAAATCGTCGTGTGTCCCGATATTTTGAAACAAGTAATTAGTTGCGATATTCGCCCCTAAATTATGGAAAAATAAAACATAGTAAAAAATAATTACAATATGAAACAATCGAAATTCGAGTAAATATTCAAAGAACTCGTATTTGACAATCCACGTAAAAACATTCTACAAACGTTATAAAGATTGAATCTTTGATAAGTTTTATTCTTTAATGAACAAAGCAAAAAGATTTTCAATTTAAGAGAAAACATACAAAAAATTAGCGTAAACAACGAAAACGAGTAAAAATTTTCCATTTTGGGCCTACAGAAATTTCGGCATGACCTCTCTGTAAATAGGACATACAAAAAATTTCAAAACAACACAAGAAAACATTTATACTCGAAAATAGAGTCCAATAAAAAAACCAGAATACCAACTGCAAGCAGAGCCAGCCAGTCTCGATCACACCAAATAAGATCCAATACTCAATAATACAACCATACAAATACAGGATGCATCTCCTCGGTAAATGACTCAATATATGTAGTATAAATATCTGGGGACTCACAACTCAAACCTACTCACTGGGCTCCATTGGCAGACGCTCGCGCCAGCTACATCAAAACAACCTGTATAACTTGCTATGGGATCACAAAACAAACCACAGCAGCCCCGAGGGACAGGGGTCAAACCCCAGTACGAAGATAAAATAAATTACAGCATAAATAAATGATATGTAATAAAATCAATGCAATGCAATGCATGTAGGGTACCAATAATCTCAGGTATCAAACTGGATCCAAAGAACGATAGCAACAACTGTGGCCACATGTGCCAGGGGTGTGACGTGTCAATACGCCCTCGGCCCTGCACATTTGCGTCAGGGGTGTCAGTCTGCAGAACTGCTCAACCTTTCCGCTAGTCATCATAGGTGTGACGCTTAAACGCCCTTGGCTCTGATGTCTAAATAACTCATCCAAGTTTTGGTTGAGTTATGACCTTAAAACCGAACTTAGGTACGCTTAATTACACGTCGTTATAGACGCTGTAAGGAATCGATCAATCAGTACCTTAACCTTCAAATTAAATTACCACAATAACTTATGAACTCCTCGGTGCTTCCTGGCTACTAAAACCTGTGGCATATAATTTATTTCCGTCAAATAAATATTCAACTCTTAGACAAAAACAATTTATAAATTCCAGCTTGTACCTAAATTTGGTTTTAAGGTCATAACTCAACCAAAACTTAACCAAAACAGGCTTATCATACTCGGCTGGAATTCTAACTCAATATCCCATATTTCATCAGAAGAAATCAGAAAAGAATTCAATCATCTCGACACCTAAAAACGCCCAAAACCAGAAGCCATGGGAAATGAGTTCTGTGACAGATTCAGATTTGACACTTATGAGAATAAAATTCATATCTAACTCATCATTGACTCAAATCGATATCCGCCAATTGGAGATGAAAAAAACTCAAATATCTAAGTTTTCCTAGAAGAAACCATTTCCAGAATCTTAATAGATAAATCCTTGAATTATCAAGAAATCTCTACTACCAGCGCACCTCGTGGACAGAAGACTGTAACTGAGCAGTTTCGTCAAAATGAGCATAACTACCTCAATTCTTAGTGGTATCTAACAAATCTTATTTCAATACGAAGACAACACGTAGCTCTACAACTCTTATTTGAATCATAAGTCCAGAATCCAAGCGCATAAATGTCATAAACTCGAATTACAGTAGCTAATCTGCACAGCTCCAACACAGAATTCCATTTTGACACATTTTGGTAGAAAAATCATATCAAATTCGTTTTTAATTGGAATTCCATTTTGTCAGTGGATAGAAAGGTAACACATAGATCTATATGTTGTATTTGAATTACAAGTCAAGATTCTTAGTGCAAGTCACACAAAAAAAACCAAAAAATCAAAAGCCAAAACCTGCAACTCGAAAACAGAAACCAACTTCTTCTTCCTAGAACAAATTTGCAAACCTAGGTTTAGAGATTACCTTCAAAAGCTTCCCTTGAACTGAAATGGAGCTAGAATCAACCTCTTCACACTTTAAAGAACCAAGAAAAATGACAAGCAAGAAGCTGGAAAAGAAAATAATGAAGCAACAGCTCGGCAACTTGAGGAGATGATCAAGAAAGAGAAGGAGATGGATGCTTGTAGAAGAAACGAGAAGAATTAATGAGGAAATGGATTGGGCTTGGGGAAAATGGGCTTCTTTCTATACACAAATCTATATACATGAATTTAATGATTTTGCCCAAATGCTAGAATGTGACCCGATCCAAATATTACAACTCTTGTGTGCTTAAAAAAAATTCCGATATGTATTTTAATATCGTCTATAATTCTGATATTTTCTAATACATATTTATAACATACAAGTATAATTATTTGGCTTAATTATTTTAATTTAGTACTTCAAAATAATTATTTCAAATTCTTGCCAAATATTGAATAATTAAATTCGGGTTCTCACAGTTCTGTGCGATGGGGCTTGTCTTGGCTATCTTTCGGGGTCATTTTTCACTCGAATGCTTTGTTGTTCAACATGTCTTCATGGAATGCTTCTTTGAACTCTTTCTGTAGTGCCCAAAAACTAGAACACTTGAACCTCATGCATGATCGGATTAATTTATTTTTTATTTAATAATTTAAGTAATGCATGTTATGTGTTAATTTATTTTAAAAAATATATTTATTTTATTATGCATTATATTATAATTCAGATGTTTTCTTGAGTTTTGGTTTTTTAGACGAATGATCAATAACGAAGAGGGAAAGGAGACCGGAGATGATTAAAATATAAAAAACTTAAAGTTATATTTTTATTTTAAGTCAAAAAAATAGTATTTTAAAGGACTTAAAATTTGATCATTTTTAGGGCTAAATTTAATTTATGGATTGAAATAGAAATGTTAAGCATTTCAATTAGAAAAATTAGAAAATTTAGGAATTTAAATATGTCCGCTCGAAATAAAATATTTTAATAATTTTTTAATGACTTAATTAATTAAAATATGTAGTATTTAATTAAGGGTAGTATTTAAAAATTGTACGACTCTTAATTTAAAATTTGAAGGCTAAATTCGTAATTTAAATTGTAAGGTTAATTAGTAAATTTAAGTAGTGTTTTAATCAAACTGAAACAGTTATTAAAATCTATAAAAGGCTCCTACCCTAACTCTACCTCACAATTCACGTGAAACACATAAAATAACAGACAACACACACATCTAACATACGCACACACACAACAATACAACTCTCGGCCACTTTCTTGGCAAAGAAAAGGCCTGGAAATTTTTTATTCCTTCAACCAACAGCCTAGACGAACACTCCCACCATCATATTTGATAAACTTAGCCATTTTTTGAGCCATATAACGTGGCAAACCGTTTCTGTTCGGCCTCCGTTTTCCCACGCGTTCGTTTGTCAACAATTCGTGCGTTTAAACGCAAAGACATGTCTAAAACCTTTTTGAACGCATCGATCATGTTATATATTGATATTTGATTATAAAAGTGCATGAGGAACTATTTTATATGGCTGCATATGAATAAAAATCGGTTTTAAAAAGATTGTGGACTTTGGTGCATGCTGGTTCACGTTTCTTCCAATATTTGTGGTGTACTTCAGCTCGACTTCCTGGGTCGGGCTGGGGCTGCTCGCTAGGTTCAGGGCTTAGTCCTACGGCGCAAGTAAGGGGCTGGCTTGGTCCGGTTCAAGGCTGGCCACACGTGAGGGGTATAGGAGTGAAGAAGTAGCTCTATGCATGTTTGTTGGGTGTAGGTGGTTCGGTGGTGCGGCTAAGTGGATGGGCTGGCAAGGGGCTCGTGGCTATTCTCTACGACATGTCATAGGGTCCTAGGGTGAGTCTTGTTAGGATGGTTCATGGCCTGGAGTGGCAGCTAGGTGGCTGGAACAAGAAACGTGCAGCTATGCGCGATTTAAGCTCACGTGAAGGTGATGCAGGCTGTGGCTTGTTTAGGGCCTGTGCTGTGGGTCTGGGCTGGAAATGTCTCAAACAAGGGCTTACACTGTGTCTAAAGTTCGAGTCTAGGGCTGGGTTCGGGTTCGGGTTCGGGTCCGGTTCGCATTGGTTTAGGCATGGAGTCATAAGAAGCGTATTTCAAGGGGCTGTTTCTTCAAGGGCTGTTGTTGCTCACATTTGTTTTGGATCTTGTTCATGGTTCGGGGCTTTTTTGGGGCTTGGACAGTAAATTAGGATGTTGGCTAAGGATGGTTCGAGTCCCGAGTCGTTCGGTACGACGTAACCTATTTTATTTAATTCGGAAATCGTACGTGTCCGAGTGCATCTTGGAGCTATGTTTGGTTAGTTAAAACGAAATCCACGATGTTGGTTAATATGTATCGCGTTCAAAATAATTACTTTTGATGTATGCAATTTGTCTTAGGAGGATTAAGTTATGTTAGGGAGCGGACATCCAGTCCAAGGGCTGTGGTAATCCTTATCGGCCCTAGTTTGATCAAACGATTTATGTTTATGCGCCACTTGCATTGAACAGACATCTACGCAAAATTATTTACGTTTATGATTACGCATGAAAAGTATGAAAATATGATTTTTATGAAATGGTTTACGTAGGAAAGTCGCGTTATACATATTTATGATTATAATATTTTATGTACGAGCTAAGTTTAAATTACATGGATTTTTATTATGAATTATTCGTTGTTTATGGTTTAAGCATGCTGAGTTATTGGGCTCACTAAACATGATCGATGCAGATGGTATTGTTGAGGAGACGGGAGGCGGTGACTAGTGAACAGGCCCGGCCCAGTAGCAGTGCAAACCCGAGGACCTTGTAGTTTAAGTTATATTATTACGCACGTTTTTAAACTATTTACTTTGACTTTTATTTATTAGTATTGTTGATAGGTAAATTAAATTTATGATTTTTGTTAGACTATTTTTAAATTAAATTAGTATTTTATGGATTTTGGGATTAATTTGATGTTGGTGATTTATTTTAAATGACAGAGTTTTAATATTAATTTTCTTTTAGTATGAGTAGTGACCTTTATTTTATTTTAAGGGTTATACTTTTAATAAATTATTAGATAAGAAAATATTAAATTTTTTCGCAAAAATTAAATTACTAGTATTTTAAGACACGGTTCATCATAGTTGGTATCAGTGTAAGGTCTAAGAATTTCGAGCTACATAACCTGACTGCATGCAATCGAGGGTTTTGCTAAAATATGTGTTTAATTATTTTAAATCTTTAAATGCATGATTATTGCATGGACATGTGTTTAATTTCATGGTTTATTAAATTTTTATGCATAAGGGATTTAAGTAGTTTTTGAGCTCGCACGAAAAACGGAAACCGGAGATAATTAAGGAAAAATGTTTTTCTTAAATAATTATTTTTAATTATTTAATATATGGCGTAAATAAGTGAGAATTTTGAAAATGGGCCTAGGTGGAGTATTTTTACTCTTTAGGTCATATTTTAAACCTGTATTCAAATTTTAGCAAGTTGGGGCACTTTTTGAGGGTTCGGACAGTATTTTTAAAATCGTACCTGAACAAAAAAAATTTCAAGAGTATTGTTGGGTTTGATGAATTTATTTTTTTGCTTAATGGACTCAAAATCTTTTTTAATCCCTTAAGTTTTTTTATGGCCCATTAACACTAATTATGTTATTAAGCCCACACTATCAAACCCTAAACCTAATTATTTAATCCACAATTCGGCCGCCCCTTCTCCCATTCAGCAGCAACATTTGTCGAATTCTTTCAGCAGCCACCTTCGAGTGCTCCCTAGGTTTTGCAAAAAAATCTCTCACCGTCTCTCTGGTGCACGTTCTATGCTAAGGTTTAGAGCGTTTAATCGCAAAGGCACGCCCGTTATCTCTTTTTTCTCATCATTCACATCATTATACGCTGATATGTGTGTTTATGCATGAGAAATTCTTTGATCTACTTTCTGGTAGCATTTTTTTTCATAGTTTTGACATGAAACATGCCTACATTTTTTCACTCATGTTTTAATGGTTTTTGATGCAAGGGGGACTGCTAGACCTAGGCGTTTAAGGGCTGTACAAGCTGTGATATGAGGCGGCAAGGTGCTGGAGTCAAGATTTGGTCGAGAATGGGTGAGGGTCTGTAGTGCCCAAAGTCAGTACACGTAAATTCCATGCATTTATTTAATTATTAAATCATTTATTTAAATTTAAAATGGGTTTTAGCCATGCATAATTTATTTAAATGCAGTATTTAAATTATTTATGCTTATGTGATGCACGTTAAAATGTTTTTCGAGTTTCACGTTACAGGCGATTATTCGATGCGGGATCGAGGAGTAGAGACCGACGACGACTGTGGCAATTTTTATTATGGTATTTTATTTTAAGTTGAGAATGGGGCGTTTTAAATAAGTTATCTAGTTTTAGTATTTTAAAAGCCTAAATTATATATTTAAGTGACTATAGAATCTTGAGAATATTTAAAGGTTAGTAGTGTGCATTTCATTTTAATTTAAGGGATTTTATTAAGTTACTTGTGGGTTATTATTTTTAATTGGTTGTTAATTACCAATTTAGCACAAATTTTCCCCTAATTTCCTACACTAACTCACGCACACACCCACTAACACACACACACTTTCTCGGTTACGCACACACACAATTCCCTTCTTCCCTCATTTCAATTTTTAAAGAAAAGTCTAGGGTTCTTAGAAAAGAACAGCAGCCTCCCCCTTCCTCTGAATTTCCAGCAAGGTTTTGTTGTGCTTTCTTCAAAGAAAATCGAGCCAAGTCGTCCGGGATCGTCTCAGCTCGCATCATCTCCGCTTCGGTATCGCCGTATCGTGAGTTTTAATATCAAAAAGGCACGTATATTCTTTCGTTTATGCATCGAACTTGTCATATTATGCGTTGTGTTGTTATTTATGCGTAAAAATACATGTGTGATGTGTGAAAGTTTGAGTAATGATGTTTGGGTCAAGTTTGGAAGGGTTTTTGGATCACAAATCATGTTTTTGCTGTCATTTTAAAAACTGCGATTGTTTGATCGAGTTTTTAGAAAAACTTTCAACATATAAAACGTAGTACTCTTTGATACCTTCGACTTGATATAAAATTCGTAATTTTTAGAATAGCAACGAGTGAGTTATGGTTGTTTTTGTGTGACTGCTCAAACATGCGATCTTATGAAAATGATGTTCATCATGTTTTAAGCTTTTTGAGTTGCAGGCTTTGTTGGGCACCGCCGGGCTTGTGCTACTGCACTTATATATGTTATGGGATGAGTTTAGATGTTATTTGGTGGTTTGTTTGGGTCGAGATTTGGCTTGGGATATAATAGAAGCCGTAGGAAGCGAAACGATGTCGGATTACGGGTTATTGTTGTATTGAAGTTGCTTGCCAATGCTTGGAGATGTTTGGGGTGTTTTTACGGGTTTGAATCAATGTAATAGCATCCTAGGATGAGTCTCGAGGTGTTGGTTCATGGTCCTTAGGCTTGGATTGAGAGAATGAATGAATAAGATAGCGAATTTTCGTGAATGTCCAAGTCCAGAGGCTACCCGGACCCCTTCACGGACCTCGACACGGAGTCCGTGTCCTTTTTCCTTCAAAAATACGAATTTCCAGAGCCTACCCGGACCACTACACGCGGTCCGTGTACCTCTCTTTAAAAAAAAATATATATATATATATATATATTTTTTTTTTTATAATTTTAAATTATGAATATAAAGTATAGGAAGTGTTTTGTGGTTATGAATATAAAATATAGGTTTAGTTTTGGGGTTCTATTTCATGGTTTAGTATGATGATTAAACGAGGTCAAGTCACGAGTGTTTTAGAATGTCATAAGCTACTTATTTACTTCGGTGGTGATCACAAGTACCTACGTCTACGCTATGAAAGATAAGTGTTTGAACTCATATTAGTATGCAGCAGTGGCACCAAGCAAGATCCAACGAATCCCTCACGCCAAGTAAGTATGTTGACGTGCAAAAAGGAAATATTTCAAGTTTTTTTTGAGGTATGCTAAATGTCTTGTGTCCAAATTATGAATGGGTTTGGAAGTCGGTGAACGTGGCCGAGGACCTCTCCACCCCGTTAAAGCATGAACGGGTTTAGATCTGGATTGGAAAGTGTTAAAGCATGAACGGTGACCAATCCATCCGTTAAAGCATGAACGGGGATCTCATGTATGTGGCAGTGGATACGTCCCTGTCAGCCCAGTACTGTGGTTTGTCTGATCAGGCATTTATTATGTATGGGTCACTTGCTTTGAAACATGCCTCTACGCAAAATGATGGAGTTATGTACATTCAAGTATGTTCAAGTATGCAAGCATGTTTTAAGAAAAGTTTTATGTTGATGGCACGTCTATGTATGTATATACGTATGTTCAAGTTTTGTTATGCAAGTTCAAGTTTCATGTATGTACTCCTTATTTTAAAGTTGCATGTGGTTTTATTACGTATTATTCGTTATTTCCAGTTTATACGTGTTGAGTCTTTAAACTCACTAGACTTGATCGATGCAGGTGATGAGTATGTTGAGGAGGCTGGAAGTGGGGACCTAGGAGCTGGCTTGGACTGAGTTGAATGCTAGACCCGAGGACCGCCCAAGATTTTAAGTTTTATGAAATGTCAAATACTCTGATTTCACGCTACTGGTCATGAAGCATTCAAACAAATATTTGGTCAAACATTATTTTTTAGATTTCTTGTCCACGGTTGAGACGTACAGTTTATTTAAGCGTATTTTGAAGGTTCACAAGTTATTTAAGAAAATTTTAAATTTTTCCGCAAATTTTAAATAGTAGAAAAGTACGGTACGTTATAGTTGGTATCAGAGCGGTGTTCTTGTAAAGGGTTACGCCTACTGCCAGTCGCAAGAAGCTCACGAAGTCACACCTCGAGTCTGTAAGTTTTAAAGTTTTGCATTATGTATGTAGTAAGCATTGAATCATGATTTCAGCATGCCCATGTTTTTAATTCAAAGTACGTGCATCTTATGCTATTAGTATCATGTTCATGCATATTGAGTTTACGTGGTGGGTAAATTGTTGGAACAGCATGCCTCCCAGACGTGTGATTAACCGCGAAGCTAGAGAGGAGAACCGAGAGGCCCGAGATGAGGAGAGGGTCACTCCTCCTCGTCCACCTCCAGATATGCAGGCGCAGATGCTTGCAGATATGCCACAGTTTTTCGCGCAGTTTGCGGGGACCCAGACTGCGGTTAATGTAGAGGCGAGGCCCCGACCAGAGGCTGTGTACGAAAGGTTTAGGAGAATGGATCCTAAGGAGTTCTCGGGGACTACTGACCCTATGATAGCTGAGGGATGGATTAAGTCCATCGAAGTAATCTTTGATTTCATGGAGCTGGCAGATGCAGACCGAATTAGGTGTGCCATATTCCTTTTAGCAGGGGATGCCAGACGTTGGTGGGAGAGTGCATCAGTGTCAGTGAATTTGCGAACACTGACTTGGGATGGTTTTAAGGAGGTTTTCTACTCCAAGTACTTCACTGAGGAAGTACGCTCCCGATTGACTAGGGAGTTCATGGCGCTGCGACAGGGGGACAACAGCGTTGCAGAGTTTGTGAGGAAGTTCGAAAGGGGGTGTTACTTCGTGCCCCTAATAGCTAATGATGCCCGAGAAAAGTTGAAACATTTCATGGATGGGTTGCGGCTGATCTTGCGTCGAGATGTCTGAGTAGCTGGTCCTACTACATATGCAGTTGCCGTGTCTAGAGCTTTGGCGGCAGAACATGATCAGCGGGATATTGAGAATGATAGGCAGGGCAAGAGGCCCTATCAGGCACCGCAGCAGCAGAGACCTCCGCTCAAGAAACCTTACCAAGGGCAACCAGGGAAGAAGCCCTATCAGGGGCCACCGCAAGGCAAGGGGCCTGTTCCACAGCAGAAAGCACCGCAGAGGCCCGGTAATTTCCCAGTGTGTCAGAAGTGCAATCGCCAACATCCGGGGCAGTGTCTGTGGGATCAGGGAAATGCTTTAAATGTGGAGCCAGTGACCACATGTTGAAGGAGTGCCCACAATGGAAGCAGCCAACCCAGGGCAGGGTGTTCGCCATGCATGCTCAGGAGACGAACCCAGACACTACACTGTTGACGGGTAATTTATTTAATTCAGTACAGTATTAGATTTTTTTTTACCTTGCATGCTCGTTTTGTTTTGGGATTATTAAGTTGCTAGTTGGCATTTTTGGTATCTTTTGTTGCATAAAGTTTATATTAGAACTTTTGGGTTGTAAGTTTCGTGTCATGCTAACGTGTCTCAGGAAATATCTTCATTAAGAGATTAACCACGAAGGCCCTGATAGATTCGGGAGCCACTCACTCCTTCATCTCGGACACATTCGCCAATCATTTGGACGTCAAGTCTATCGGCCTTGACGTGAACTATTCAGTGACAGTCCCATCAGGGGAAGAACTATTAGCTACCAGCGTGGTCAGAGATATTGATCTAGAACTGCAGGGCCACCTGGTGTATGCTGACTTGATAGTACTGCCGGTGCCAGAATTCGACATTATCTTGGGAATGGACTGGCTGACAAAGAATTGAGTCCTGATTGACTTTCAGAAGAGATCAGTGTTGGTCAGACTGATGGGAATGAAGCAGTTTCTTTTTGAACCAGACCGACGGAGAAGCTTTCCTCGTATGATCTCCTGCATGCAGGCACGGAGACTTATTTCTAAGGGGTGTCATGCTTTCTTGGCCAGCATTGTTTCGGCACCTGATGCGCCCACTCCATCCATATCAGATGTGCCGGTAGTCAGAGACTTCCCAGGCGTCTTTCCTGACGACGTCACAGGTCTTCCACCAGATAGGGAGGTGGAGTTTTCCATTGATCTTATGCCAGGCACAGTGCCAATCTCCAAGGCACCGTACCGATTAGCTCCAGCTGAGATGCTAGAACTTAAACAGCAAATACAGGAGCTTCTTGGCAAGGAGTCTATTCGCCCTAGTTTCTCTCCATGGGGCGCGCCAGTGCTTTCTGTAAAGAAGAAGGATGGGAGCATGAGACTGTGTATCGATTACCGAGAGCTGAACAAGGTAACAATCAAGAACAAATACCCATTACCAAGGATCGAGGACTTGTTCGATCAGTTACAGGGAGTTTCAGTGTTCTCTAAGATAGATCTTCGATCAGGGTATCATCAGCTGAAGGTTAAAGATGCATATGTTCACAAAACAGCCTTCAGAACCCGGTATGGGCATTACGAGTTCTTGGTAATGCCATTTGGATTGACGAATGCTCCAGCAATTTTCATGGACCTCATGAACCGAGTATTCCAGCCTTATCTTGATCAATTCGTCATAGTGTTTATTGACGATATCCTTATTTACTCGAAGAGCCATGAGGAGCACAGTCAACATTTGGGGACGATTTTACAGACCTTGCAGAGTCGCAAGTTATTTGCGAAGTTCTGTAAGTGTGAGTTTTGGTTAGAGAAGGTAGCGTTTTGGGGCATATAGTGTCTAGCAGTGGTATTGAGGTAGATCCAGCTAAGGTAGCAGCCGTTAAGGAATGGGTCGAGCCGAAGAATGCTTCAGAGATCCGCATTTTCCTAGGCCTAGCAGGCTACTACAGAAAATTTATTCAGGGATTTTCTTCGATAGCAGTGCCACTCACTTCACTGACTAAGAAGAATGCAAAATTCGTGTGGAGTGATGAATGTCAGAAGAGCTTTGATACATTGAAGCAAACTCTTATTTCAGCGCCGGTGTTGGCCATGCCATCAGGGCAAGGAGACTTTGTGTTATACACCGATGCATCTAAGCTCGGTTTAGGCGCAGTATTGATGCAGCATGGTCGGGTTATAGCTTATGCTTCCAGGCAGTTGAAAGTGCACGAGAAGAACTACCCGACTCACGATCTTGAATTAGCCGCAGTAGTCTTTGCGTTGAAGATTTGGAGACACTACTTGTATGGCGAGAAATGCCAGATATTCAATGATCACAAGAGTCTCAAGTATTTCTTCACATAGAAGGAGCTGAATATGAGACAGTGGAGATGGTTGGAACTGGTAAAAGAGTACGACTGCAAAATTAGCTACCATCCGGGAAAGGCTAATGTCGTCGCAGACGCCCTGAGCAGAAAAATCGCAGCCATAGCACAATTGCCAGTGCAGAGACCTCTTCAGTCAGAGATTCAGAAATTTGGTCTAGAGGTCTATCCTAAGGGCAGAGCTCCGAGGCTGTCTAATCTGACAGTCAAGTCTGATTTACTAGACCGTATCCGTCAAGGACTGTCTTCAGACGAGCAGTTGCAGAAATGGAGACTGAAGGATGAAACCAAGGGCAGTGTGCTCTACTCAATGTCAGACGGTATCGTGAGATACAGGGGAAGAATGTGGGTGCCTAAGGTAGATTCGATCAGAGAAGATATCTTATCAGAGGCACATGCATCTCCGTATTCAATCCATCCAGGAGGTACCAAGATGTACAAAGACCTGCAGATCTTGTATTGGTGGCCAGGGATGAAGAGAGACATCCGCAGATTTGTGTCTGAATGCCTCACTTGTCAACAGGTGAAGGCGGAACACCAGAGGCCAGTAGGGATGCTTAAGCCACTCCCTATCCCAGAGTGGAAATGGGAGAATATTACTATGGATTTTGTTATTGGGTTGCCAAGGTCAGTCAGAGGATCCAATGCCATTTGGGTTATCGTGGACCGACTCACTAAATCAGCGCACTTCTTGCCAGTGAAGACGACTTTCTCCATGACGCAGTACGCGGAGCTTTATCAAGGAGATCGTTCGGTTGCACGGAATCCCAGTTACCATAGTGTCTGACAGAGATCCGAAGTTCACATCCTCATTCTGGAAGAGCCTACATGCAGCCATGGGGACGAAGCTGCAATTCAGTACAGCTTTCCACCCGCAGACAGATGGCCAGTCGGAGCGAGTGATTCAGATTTTGGAGGATCTATTGCGAGCATGTATGATCGATTTCCAAGGGACTTGGGAATCGAAGCTACCTCTACTGGAGTTTACATACAACAACAGTTTTCAAGCATCTATAGGTATGGCGCCCTACGAGGCATTGTACGGAAGGAAGTGTAGATCGCGGAGGTCGTGGGATCATGTAGGAGAGAGAGCAGAGCTTGGGCCAGAAATAGTTCAGCAGACTGCAGATGTGGTGGTCAAGATCCGAGATAGGATGAAGACCGCCCAGAGTCGCCAAAAGAGTTATGCTGACAAGAGAAGTAGGGATCTCGAGTTTGCCTTGGGTGATCACGTTTTTATAAAGATAGCACCTATGAAGGGTGTTATGAGATTTGGGAAGAGAGGCAAGCTGAGTCCGAGATTTATTGGACCTTTCGAAATTCTTGACAGAGTTGGGACACTAGCCTATCGTGTTGCCCTTCCGCCGAATCTGGCCGGGGTACACAATGTGTTCCACGTCTCAATGCTGAGGAAGTACCTAGCGAATCCTTCGCATGTTCTGAGATATGAGCCGTAGCAGTTGGCTCCAGACCTGTCCTACGAAGAGAGACCTATCCAAATCCTAGACAGACAGGAGTGTAGACTTCGGAACAAGGTGACGAAACTAGTCAAAGTCCGGTGGCTGAACCAATCAGTGGAAGAGGCCACTTGGGAGACTGAAGCAGACATGAGGCTTCGCTATCCAGAGTTGTTCGGTAAGATTTAATTTCGAGGACGAAATTTATATAAGTGGGGGAGGAACTGTAGTGCCCAAAGTCAGTACACGTAAATTCCATGCATTTATTTAATTATTAAATCATTTATTTAAATTTAAAATGAGTTTTAGCCATGCATAATTTATTTAAATGCAGTATTTAAATTATTTATGCTT
This sequence comes from Primulina huaijiensis, assembly GCF_012295235.1. NCBI lineage: Eukaryota > Viridiplantae > Streptophyta > Magnoliopsida > Lamiales > Gesneriaceae > Primulina > Primulina huaijiensis. The sequence continues at coordinate 15,769,644 of NC_133323.1, read as the reverse complement.
ATGTGATGCAAGTTAAATGTTTTTCGAGTTTCACGTTACAGGCGATTATTCGATGCGGGATCGAGGAGTAGAGACCGACGACGACTGTGGCAATTTTTATTATGGTATTTTATTTTAAGTTGAGAATGGGGCGTTTTAAATAAATTATCTAGTTTTAGTATTTTAAAAGCCTAAATTATATATTTAAGTGACTATAGAATCTTAAGAATATTTAAAGGTTAGCAAGTGTGCATTTCATTTTAATTCAAGGGATTTTATTAAGTTACTTGTGGGTTAGTATTTTTAATTGGTTGTTAATTACCAATTTAGCACAAATTTTCCCCTAATTTCCTACACTAACTCACGCACACACCCACTAACACACACACACTTTCTCGGTTACACACACACACAATTCCCTTCTTCCCTCATTCCAATTTTTAAAGAAAAGTCCAGGGTTCTTAGAAAAGAACAGCAGCCTCCCCCTTCCTCTGAATTTCCAGCAAGGTTTTGTTGTGATTTCTTCAAAGAAAATCGAGCCAAGTCGTCCGGGATCGTCTCTCGCATCATCTCCGCTTCGGTATCGCCGTATCGTGAGTTTTAATATCAAAAAGGCACGTATATTCTTTCGTTTATGCATCGATCTTGTCATATTATGCGTTGTGTTGTTATTTATGCGTAAAAATACATGTGTGATGTGTGAAAGTTTGAGCAATGATGTTTGGGTCAAGTTTGGAAGGGTTTTTGGATCACAAATCACGTTTTTGCTGTCATTTTAAAAACTGCGATTGTTTGGTCGAGTTTCTGGAAACACTTTCAACATATAAAACGTAGTACTCTTTGATACCTTCGATTTGATATAAAATTCGTAATTTTAAGAATAGCAACGAGTGAGTTATGGTTGTTTTTGTGTGACTGCTCAAACATGCGATCTTATGAAAATGATGTTCATCATGTTTTGAAGTTTTTGAGTTGCAGGCTTCGTTGGGCACCGCCGGGCTTGTGCTACTGCATTTATATATGTTATGGGATGAGTTTAGATGTTATTTGGTGGTTTGTTTGGGTCGAGATTTGGCTTGGGATATAATAGAAGCCGTAGGAAGCGAAACGATGTCGGATTACGGGTTATTGTTGTATTGAAGTTGCTTGTCAATGCTTGGAGATGTTTGGGGTGTTTTTACGGGTTTGAATCAATGTAATAGCATCCTAGGATGAGTCTCGAGGTGTTGGTTCATGGTCCTTAGGCTTGGATTGAGAGAATGATTGATTAAGATAGCGAATTTTCGTGAATGTCCAAGTCCAGAGGCTACCCGGACCCCGACACGGAGTCCGTGTCCTTTTTCCAACAAAAATACGAATTTCTAGAGCCTACCCGGACCCCTACCCGGACCCCTACACGGGGTCCGTGTCTATGTATGTAAAAAAAAAATAAAAACTTTTTTTTTTAAATTTTAAAATATGAATATTAAGTATAGGAAGTGTTTTGTGGTTATGAATATAAAATATAGGATTTGTTTTGGGGTTCTATTTCAAGGTTTAGTATGATGATTAAACGAGGTCAAGTCCCGAGTAATTTAGAATATCATAAGCTATTTATTTACTTCGGTGGTGAGCACAAGTACCTACGTCTAAGCTATGAAAGATAAGTGTTTGAACTCATGTTAGTATGCAGCAGTGGCCCCAAGCGAGATCCAACGAATCCCTCAACGCCAAGTAAGTATGTTGACGTGCAAAAAGGAAATATTTCAAGTTTTTTTTGAGGTATGCTAAATGTCTTGTGACCAAATTATGAATGGGTTTGGAAGTCGGTGAACGTGGCCGAGGACCTCTCCACCCCGTTAAAGCATGAACGGGTTTAGATCAGGATTGGAAAGCGTTAAAGCATGAACGGTGACCAATCCACCCGTTAAAGCATGAACGGGGATCTCATGTATGTGGCAGTGGATACGTCCCTGTCAGCCCAGTACTGTGGTTTGTCTGATCAGGCATTTATTATGTATGGGTCACTTGCTTTGAAACATGCCTCTACGCAAAATGATGGAGTTATGTACGTTCAAGTATGTTCTAGTATGCAAGCATGTTTTAAGAAAAGTTTTATGTTGATGGCACGTCTATGTATGTATATACGTATGTTCAAGTTTTGTTATGCAAGTTCAAGTTTCATGTATGTACTCCTTATTTTAAAGTTGCATGTGGTTTTATACGTATTATTCGTTACTTCCAGTTTATACGTGTTGAGTCTTTAGACTCACTAGACTTGATCGATGCAGGTGATGAGTATGTTGAGGAGGCTGGAGGTGGAGACCAAGGAGCTGGCTTGGACTGAGTTGAAGGCATGACCGAGGACCGCCCAAGATTTTAAGTTTTATGAAATGTCAAATACTCTGATTTCACGCTACTGGTCATGAAGCATTCAAACAAATATTTGGTCAAACTTTATTTTTAGATTTCTTGTCCACGGTTGAGACGTACAGTTTATTTAAGCGTATTTTGAAGGTTCACAATTTATTTAAGAAAATTTTAAATTTTTGCGCAAATTTTAAATAGTAGAAAAGTACGGTACGTTATAGGGTCGGTCGGTTTTCTTGAGGGGCTAAGGTTTATGGTAGATCGGGTGAAGAGAAAGGGTAGGCATGGCCATGGAGAACTGAACCAAGCCATGGTGCAGACCTTAGTCTAGAGAGGTCCAATCAAGACTGACCTAGGGTAAAATGTGGATCGGAAGGTGTAAACATGGCTAGGACTCGGTTTTGTGACATTCAGGTAAAACGTGTTCAGCAGCATGCATGGGCATAGGTTCGTTGGCTAGGTTGGTCCAGGAGGGTCCAGTGAGGAGCTAGGAGTGGGTGGTTTGAGTCTAGTTCGAGTTGGTTGAGAGTAGGGTAGTGGTCGGCTTCTAAGTGTTTGGAACATTTTTCTTCCGTAGGGTTAGCGCTGCCATTTAGGCTCCACAACACCCGAGCCTCGTGGCTGGTCACGCTGCAGCACGGATACCTGGTGCCTAGGCCCTTATCAAGCGCCGCTGCGCCACAGTGTCAGCGCCTAGGCACTAGTCCACCATATGAGGGACATTAGTTTTTAGCGCGATTGTCTCGTTTGGGTACTGATACGTCATTATGACCGGGTTTAGTGAGAGTTGAATTGAGTCATACGAGGCTCGAATAGGAGTATTTGAAATGTGATTTAAGATTGGTCGGCTTCGGGTCGAAATTATGAGGTTGAGGGGTAAAATGGTCGATTAGGGTTTCCAGAAGCAAAATTGTCATTTTGCACCCGGGTCGAGTTAGCAGTCCTAGCAGCGCCCTGATCACAAATTGACATGTATTAAACGTATACGTCATCACGAACATGACTTTTTATAGAAATATGAAAAATACATTATATGCTTGATTTTAAGTGTAACGCCCCGAAAATTTGAAGGTCCATGCGAACCACATGCATTTGAGTTATTTAAGTTCCTTGTGTATTTCAATTAAAGGTTTTAATTGCATTAATTAATTATGTTGTGCATATTGACATGCTTAAATTATATTTTCTAGATGGTTGCATTAAAATGTATTTTTTAAAGGTTATTCGAGTTGCCATTGATGAACGGATACCGAGGGCTGAAAAATAGAAAATGTTTTTAGTAAATAGTTGTTTTAATTATTTAAAATATGGGTGATGCTTTTTCTTATTTTTGAAAATAAGGGATTTTGAGATGAATTTATACGCCCGGACGTAAATTTTATCGGTGTTAGATTTTCAACAAAAATGCGAACGTTTTGGCAACCCACCAAATAAATTCACAAACTTATTGAAGCAAAATTATTTTAATATTTTTAATTAAACACTGATGGACTACATGGGCCTAATTATCATGGTTAATGGGCCTAAGCTAGCAATTAGAGTTTAATTAGGATTTTAAGCAATATTTAGAGTTAAAAACCCACCCTAAACCCTCCAAACTCCACGCCACTTTCAGAATTACAATTCCAAAATTCTCTCAACACAATTCACGGCACACATCATCAACAACGAGAGGAAGTTTTTGAATATTGCAAGAAAAATCGAGCCAAGGTCGTTTGTCGCCGTTCTTCGCAATCGTCAACGTTTATTCTTGCATAATTTAGGCATGATGTGAAATCCATGTACATAAGAATAACAAACACGATTAATTTAGAATCGTGCCCTCAATTCAATAACGAACAAGGATTGTTGTTGTGTCACAATCTTTTGATTCAAGTATGACGTGATTTTCACCCCTAAACTACGTCGTTTAGTAACAAAGAATCACAATGAAATAATCGACACTCGAACGAACCTTCAAAGAACTCGTCTTTGACAATCCACGCAAGAACGATCGACAAACGCTACAAAGTATAAACTTTGATAAGTTTGATTTTGAACAAAGCAAAAGCTTGAATTGTTTGAGAGAAAAAACTCAAAAAGTTTGATAAACTTGATAATAATATCTGAATAATGTGTCAAATTTCGTCCTTATAATGTTTACAAACTAAAAAGATACTCAAAATCTAGTTGCCAAAATAATTAAAACTCTAACTAGGAAATCTAAGATTTTCTCGAAATTGGCGCGCACTCGGACGGTAAGTTATGTAGAGCCCAAAATTAGTACACGTAAATTCCAATCATTTATTTAATATTAAAATGATTTTTATTGATGCATGTTTTATGAAAACTCATTATTTTAAATTATCAATGTTAATTGATGCACGTTAAAATTTTTCTTGAGTTTCATGTTTCAGGCGATTATTCGATGCGGGATCGAGGGAAATAGACCGGCGATGAGTTTGGCAATTTTAAAACGTGGTATTTTATTTTAAGTTAAGGATGAGACATTTTGAATGATTTATTAAGTTTTTAGTATTTTAAAGCCTAAATTATTTATTTAGCTATTTTATGATTTATAGACTTTTAAAATTAGCATTTGTGTGTTTTAATTTAATTAAGGGATTTGTTAAAGTTAGTATGGATTAAATTTTTAATTAGCATTTTTAATTAGTTAATTAAGCAAAATATTTCCCCTAAATTCTATCAAACTCACGCACACACACACTCTTTTACACACACAACCACACGCTACACACACACACTTACACGGTTTAAACACACACACAATTGCGTTTCGGATTTCATTCTTAAAAGAGAAAAACCTAGGGTTCTTCAAGCTTGTATCATCCGCCCCTCTCCTTCGATTTTCCAGCAACTTTTCTTTAATTTCGTTGTAAGAAAATAGTGCCACGTTCGTTCTGGATCAAGCCACGCACCGTTTCCGCTTCGGTACGCCGTATTCTTGAATGAGTGAGTTATGATAGTTTTTGTGGGATTGCTCAAACTGCGTTTTCTAAATATATATGCTATTGATGTATTCTTGAAGTCTTTAAGTTGCAGGTTTCGTTGGGCATATCCGGGCCAGTAGTACTGAGTTCAGACATGTTGTGGGAGGTGTTTAGGCACAATTTGTTGTGTCGTTTTGAGTCGGGGATGGCTTGGGAGAAAATAAAAGTAGTAAGAAGATAATGGTGCCGAATTTTGGAATTTGTGTCGTGTTGTTATCGATTGTCGATGTTGGGGTTTTTTGGATTGTTGGCACGGATTGGAGTCAATACCCTAGTGTCTTAGGATGGGTCTCAAGGTATCGATTCTTAGTCTATTCGGTTGAGTTGAGAGAAATAAGCACATTATAAGAATTTCCGCAGGTTTGATTTCATCCGAGGCTAGCCGGACCCTTACACGGACCCTGGCACGGGGTCCGTGCCCTTGTTTCTTCCGAAGTGCCATTTTCCAGTGCCTACATGGACCCCTAGCACGGGGTCCGTGTCCTTCCTTCTTTTCGGCGGTCTTTCCAGAGCCTACACGGACCCAGAGCCGGACCTGGGCACGGGGTCCGTGTACCTCCTGTTTGGGAATAGTTTAGGCCTCCCTATGAGATTTGTTTTGGGGTTCTATGCCATGGTTTACTACGATGATTAAACGAGGTCAAGTCCCGAGTGATTTATAATGTCATAAGCTATTTATTTAATTCGGTGTTGAGAGCGAGTTACCTACGTCTAAGTTATGCAAAATAATTGTTTGAACTCATGTTAGTATGTGCAGCAGTGGCCCCAAGCGAGATCCAACGAATCCCTCAACGCCAAGTAAGTATGTTCGACGTGCAAAGAAAATACTTTTAAGTTTTTGAGGTATGCTAAATGTCTTGTGACAAAATTTATGTATGGGATTGGAAAGCGGTAAAGCATGACCAGGGACCAATCCACCCGTTAAATTATGAACGGAGATCTCATGTATGTGACAGTGGATCTTCCCCGTCAACCCAGTACTGTGGTTTAGTCTGATCAGGCGCATTTATGTTTGGGTCACTTGCTTTGAAACATGCCGCTACGCAAAATGATGAAGTTTATGTATGTTCAAGTATGTACAAGTATGCAAGCATGTTTAAGAAAAGTTTCACGTTATGGCACGTCTATGTTATGTATGTAATTTCAAGCTTTTATACGCATGTTAAAGTTTCAAATATGTACGTTCTATTTTAAAGTTGTATGTGATTTTATTACGTATTATTTGTTATTTCTATTTTATACATGTTGAGTCTTTAGACTTACTAGACTTGATTGATGCAGGTGAGGATGAGTTTGAAGAGACGAGAGCTGAGGACCAGTGAACTGTCTTGGACTGAGCGGGAGGCTAAACCCGAGGATCACCATATTTTAAGTTTTTATGAAGTGTTCAAAATACTCTGATTTTACGTTTTGATTACAATGTTTTAACAAGAATTTTTCTTTAGCAACTTTAATTGTGTTCACTCTTTTGAAAATACTTTTGATTGGACAAGTTCACTTATGATCATCAATTTTAAAGTTTATTTTGTATTTAAGAAAATTTTTATTTTTCCGCAAATTTTAAAATAGTTCAAAAGTATGGTACGTTACAAGTTATGTCCGCCCGGACACGAGGTGTTCGGCACTTTTTTTCCTCAAAGCTTGTGGCTCTCGCTCGGGCGGTAAGTTATGTCCGCCCATAATTTCTCGGGAATTTTTCTCTTGGACCATAATTTCCTCATCATTTATGGCTTGAATAATGTTCCTATGGCCCCCAAACGTACTCTCATGTATCACGAACCTTTCGGCACTTTGCACCTTGCTCGCGAGCCCTTCTAGATTGCTCATGACTCCTTGCAGTGCCTCCTTGAATCTCTTCAGTCGTCCTCTCGTGATTGGTCTCTCCGGGAACTCTAAAGAGTCCCATTCTTTCCTTGGAGCTTGACCATCCATGTTCGCATCATCCTCCCATTCTTGAAAAGGATTTGTCCTCAAATCTTGTTCATCACCTACATCAAACAACGAAAGATCACTGACATTAAAAGTAGAACTCACGTTATGCTCACCTAGCAGATCGAGTTTGTAGGCGTTGTCATTGATCCTTTCAAGGACTTGCAATGGTCCATCACCCCTAGGTAGTAGCTTCGAGCGTCTCTTATCGGGGAACCTTTCCTTTCGCAAGTGTAGCTACACCCAATCACTTCTCTCAAATACCACCTTCTTCTTCCCCTTGTTGGCTTGCTTGGCATATTGCTCATTTCTCTTCTCAATGTTGGCCTTGGCCTTTTCATGCAAACCCCTAACAAATTCAGTCTTCTTTTTTTCCATCCATGTTTAACCTTTCACTCACAGGTAAAGACATCAAATCCAACGGAGTTAAAGGATTAAAACCATAAACAATTTCAAATGGCGAATAATTTGTAGTAGAAAGCTCGCAACAATTATAAGCAAACTCAACAAATGGTAAACATTCTTCCAAATTCTTTTTAAGAATAGCACGTAATAAAGTTCTCAACGTCCTATTAACAATCTCAGTCTGCCCATCAGTTTGAGGATGACAAGTCATAGGGAACAATAATTTAGTGCCAAGTTTAGCCCACGATGTTTTCCAAAAGTAACTCAAGAATTTAACATCACGATCAGAAACAATAGTCCTACGCATGCCATGCAACCTAACGACTTCTCTAAATAACAAATCCGCAATGTTAGACGCATCATCAGTCTTATTACAAGCAATAAAATGTGTCATTTTAGAAAATCTATCAACAACAACAAATATTGAATCCCTCCCCTTCTTAGTCTTAGGCAACCCCAAAACAAAGTTCAAAGAAATATCAATCCAAGGTTCACTAGGGACAGGAAGTGGTGTATACAATCCATGTGGTTGTGTTCTAGACTTAGCTTGCTTACAAGTTATGCAATTGTCACATACTCGCTCAACATCACGTTTCATATGTGGCCAATAGAAATGTTCATGTAATGCACTTGAAGTTTTATCCACACTAAAATGCCCAATCAAACCACCCACATGTGCTTCCCTAACAAGTAATTCACGAATGGATGATTTTAGAATGCACAATTTATCTTCTCTAAACAAGAAACCATTATGCAAATAGAATTTTTCATATGGACCATGCATACAAGTTTCAAACACACTCTTAAAATCCTCATCTAGCACATATAACTCTTTTGCATGCTCAAACCCCAAAATTTAAGACTCCAAGGTAGAGAAAAGTATGTACCTTCATGATAGTGTGCACTACGTTTTCCTTACCTTGCTTATATTTGATCATGTAGGAGAATGCCTCCACAAACGCCACCAACTTGGCATGTCTCTTGTTCAACTTCTGCTGCCCCTTAAGATGCTTTAAGGATTCATGATCCGTATGAATCACAAACTCCCTAGGCTCAAGTAGTGCTGTCATGTCTCAAAAGTCCTCACAAGTGCATAGAGCTCCTTGTCATATGTCGGGTAATTCAACCCTGCTCCATTAAGCTTCTCACTAAAGTATGCCACAGGCCGTCCTCCTTGCATCAACACTCCACCAATACCTACACCTGAAGCATCACATTCAATCTCAAAAGTGTTAGAAAAATCAAGTAAAACAAGTAAAGGAGTATTAATTAATTTTTGCTTAATAGTATTAAAGGACTTCTTTAGCTCCTCGCCCCAATGGAATGGAATGTTCTTCTTGATTACAGTCGTCATCGGTGCTGCCAGTGTGCTAAAATCTTTTACAAACCTCCTATAGAAGCTTGCAAGACCATGAAAGCTTCGAACTTGACCGACATTAGTAGGCGTTGGCCAATCTCGAATAGCACTTACCTTGTCTTCATCAACTTGTATACCCTGTGAGGTTACCACAAAACCAAGAAAGACAAGTTTGCTTGTACAAAAATCACATTTCTTCAAGATAGCATATAAATTTTCTTCTCTTAGTGTGATTAGCACAAGTCTCGAGTGTTTAACATGCTCATCCATGTTTTTGCTATACACTAGGATATCATCAAAGTAAACCAAAACGAATTTTCCCATGTATGCAAGCAAGACATGGTTCATTAATCTCATAAAGGTGCTAGGAACGTTAGTTAAGACAAAAGGGATGACCATCCACTCATACAATCCATACTTGATTTTAAAAGCAGTTTTCCACTCATCACCTTCTCTAATTCTAATGTGGTGATAACCACTCTTCAAATCAATTTTGCTGAAAATACATGCACCGTGCAACTCATCTAACATATTATCTAGTCTAGGTATGGGATGCTTATACTTATTGGTTATGTTATTGATTGCCCTACAATCTATACACATACGCCACGAGCCAGCTTTCTTAGGAACTAGTAAAACAGGTACATCACAAGGAGACATGGACTCACGCACAAAACTCCTATATAACAACTCACTTACTTGCCTTTGAAGCTCCTTAGTTTCCTTCGAATTGCTCCATGGTTTCCTTAACAAAATATTACAAGCATGCATTGGCACAACATCACACAACATCTCATCAACATACTTCCCAATCGAAAAAGAAACCAACACTTCTTCACCTCCGCACAATCATTCAACCATTGAAGCCTATATGGTTGAGGATGCTTTAATGTAGGTAAACCCAATTTCTCCACCATCTAAATACCAGCCACATTAGTACAACTTCCGCCCATCTATGATTAGATTACAAACCTTTTGATTTACAAAACACCTAGTGTGGAACAAGTTCTCCCTTTGGTTAGTATCCTCCTCCTTGACTTGGGCACTCATGATTCGCCTAGTCACTAGTGCTTCACCTACAACCGCCTCATATCCCTCATCAGGACCCTGTAACGCAGGTATTTCATCATCATCACCCTCACTTTGAGACTCATATTCACCATAGCCCTTCAAAATCATCACCCTCTTATTAGGACATTGGCTAGAAATATAACCCACCCCTTGACACCTAAAACATGTAATATCCCTAGAACGATTAAGAAAAGTTTCAGATTTAATTTGCACTCTTTGTTTAGGCGTCTCTTGTTTGGTCTTAATCTTAGGCTTGGCCACCAACTTAATTTTATCACGTTTTGCCACATTTGGTCGCCAAGAAGATGACGAACCCCCAGTTTGGTTGGTGCGGCCAACTTCTAGCCTCTTGAGTTGTTGCTCCACCTTTATGGCCATTTGCACCATCTCGTCTAGATCCAAGTAGTGCCTAAGCTCCACTTGATCTTAAATCTCCCTGTTCATACCACAAAGAAAACGTGCCATGGTTGCCTCACTATCTTCCTCTATGTTTGCCCTAATCATGACTACTTCCATCTCTTTATAGTAGTCCTCAACACTCTTTACTTCTTGCCTCAATGTTTTTAGCCTCTTAAACATTTCGCTATAATAGGGATTGGGTACAAACCTCTTCCTCATGACCCTCTTTATCTCATCCCATGTTTCAATGGGTCTCTCACCATACCTCCTCCTAGTGGTCACTAGTTGATCCCACCAAATGAGAGCATAGTATAGAAATTCAACCACCGCCAACCTAACCTTCTTTTGTTCGGAGTAGTAGTGACATTCAAACACAAACTCTACCCACATCTTTAGGCTTATACTTACATCTTCAATTCCTACCCCAATTCTCATTTTGGCTCTCCTCGGCTACTCCCAAATCATATTCCTCATCTTCTCCTCCTCTACCCACATCTTTAGGCTTATACTTACTCGCACTAGCACTAACTTCAAGCTTATCCAACTACTCATGTAAGGGCTCCAACTCGGTCCTCATCATCCTACTAAAATGATCGAATAATGCCTCCATTTGAACCTTAGAAAACCCTTTGTTCGAATTATCTCCTACCTCCTTCTCAATTTGCTTTCGGACTTGTACATGCAAGAAAATGTTAGTAGAAATAATAGATATTCCTCACCCAAATGCTCACGGTAACTCCAAAGAAAAAAAATTGTTTGTCTCTCTTCTCTATATTTTTTTTGGCTCACAACAAACAATCATCGGTCGCTCCAAATAAAATTCACTCGCACTCAAGTAATTTCACTCAAATTCGAGAGTTCCCCCCAAGGTGCTCAATCTTTGTATTTGTGTAAATCAAACAATCAAGTTCAACTAGTGACCAATGGCGATCGACTCACTTGGACTGCGTAGACAAGAAATTTGAAAATAAATATTTTCTTTTTATTTCTTCGACTGTGAGAGACTAATGAATATGACTCACTAAAAGGAATAGAACAAAATACCAAAAAGAAATAATGGTGAATTTTAGGATTTTTTTGTATTTTTTTATTATTATTTTTTAATTTATTTTTTGGTAGGCTGAGTAAAACTCGAAAATCCCAGAAAAAAAATATCACCAAAATTTCAGAAACTGATGAAGAACGATAGAACAAAAATCAAATCTGAAAAAGAAACAAAAAGATAAACAGATCTGATTGTAGAACGAGATAATAGAACGATAAACTTACTTGAATCAAGGAACATAAAGCTCTGATACCAAATGATGTGAAATTCACGTACGTAAGAATAGCAAACACGATTAATTTAGAATCGCGCCCTCAATTCAATAACGAACAAAGATTGTTGTTGTGTCCCCATCTTTTGATTCAAGTATGACGTAATTTTCACCCCCCAAACTACGTGGTTTAGTAACAAAGAATCACAATGAAACAATCGAAAATCGAACGAACCTTCAAAGAACTCGTCTTTGACAATCCATGCAAGAAAGATCATAAACGCCACAAAGTATAAACTTTGATAAGTTTGATTTTGAACAAAGCAAAAGCTTTAATTGTTTGAGAGAAAAAACTCAAAAAGTTTGATAAGCTTGATAATAATATCTGAATAATGTGTCAAATTACGTCCATATAATGTTTACAAACCAAAAAGATACTCAAAATCTAGTTGTCAAAATAATTAAAACTCTAACTAGGAAATCTAATATTTTCTCGAAATTGGTGCGCGCTCGGGCGGTAAGTTATGTCTGCCCTGGCGCGAGGTGTTCGACATTTTTTTTCCTCACAGCTGGTGGCTCTCACTCAGGCGGTAAGTTTTGTCCGCCCGAGCACATTGGCTCTCGCTCGGACGGTAAGTTATGCCCACTCGGGCGGGAGGTGCTCGGGAATTTTTCTCTTAGACCATAATTTCCTCATCATTTATGGCTTGAATAATGTTCCTATGGCTCCCAAACGTACTACCATGCATCGCAAACCCTTCGGCACTTTGCACCTTGCTCGCGAGCCCTTCTTGATTGCTCATGACTCCATGCAGTGTCTCCTTGAATCTCTTCAGTCGTCCTCTCGTAATTGGTCCCTCAGACAACTCTAAAGGGTCCCATGTTTTCCTTGGAGCTTGACCATCCATGTTCGCATCACAAATGCACACCATATTCTTCTTTAAAACATCTATCACACCATAGTATTTATTTAATTAAGTTTTGAATGAAAAACAAGTTGCACCTTTGAATAGTTTCGTCCATGTATCTATATGAATTTTTAAATCTTGATTTTGTTCCAAAAACGTGATTTATATGTGCTAGAAGGGGCTGCCATGATTAGGATATGTTATAGGAATGTTTTACATGAGTTTAAGGAGTCGTAGAGCTACACAACACGCCGCAAAGGATAATAGAAACAAATCGGGACCGAAATCAGAACGTCTTGATCAAGGGGCTCGGTTTAAGGGTATATAGTTGCATGGCTTGGCTTGGGTCATAGCTGGGTCTCGGTTTGGGTCAGGGAAAGAGTCCTAGCGACGCTAGGACAAAAGACCAGGGTTTAGGGAGGACCCGAGAGCCCAAAGGAAAGTAGCACAGGTGGGCAGCTGTTGTGCAGGAAGAAAGAGGCTAGGTCCTTAGGGCTGGGCTAGGCTAGGTCCTTAGGGTCCTAAGAAGGTGCACAAGGGTCTGGGCAGGGGCTGGTATGGTTTGGTTCGGGGAGGGCACGAGCAGAACATGAAACGTGAGGGAGCAACCTAGGAACGCGCAGGCTGGTGAACATTTCAGGCGGCTTGTGCATGGCTCAAGGGCATGTGCTGGGGGTGGCTCGGGTCTGGGGCTGGGATCTGGTCAGTAAATGTCATGGGTGATCAGTGGTTTGAGGGCTGGAAGTGTCCTAGTGTCGATAGAGGTCCTAGGATTCAAAGGAAGCTTGTGCACAGATTTTGTAGCTGGGTTCCAGGTTGTTTGGGCGCCTTAAGGGCTGGTTCTTTGGGCTGGGCTTGGTCAGTAGGGTTCCTAGGTGGGTTTGGCTTGAGGTGGCTCGGGCGTGGCTCTAGTATTTTGGGAGATGGCTCGATGTGTTCATTAATGTGTCAAAAACAAAAATAAAACGGCTAAAATTGAAACCATGGGTCCAAGGGTGCAGTTCATGGCTCACAAGGGTAGAATAAATAATAAAAATGTTATGTTTAAAATTTGGGATCAAAATAACGAGTTTTGGATTTATCCGGGATTTAATCGCTTCACGAAATGTTAATTAACGAATTAATTGAAACGCCTAGTTTTAGGATTTCTAAAATTATGAAAAATTATATTTAAGCTCAAATAATTATTAAAAATCTAATTTTTTAATTTGTACATTTTATATTAAGGTTTAATTTAATTCGGGATTAAAACGCATTAATATTTCACATTTAAAGATTAATTTAAAAATCCTCGATTTAAGCTAAATAAAAATATGAGAAAATTCATTTAAGCTTAAATAATTATTTGGGACATGTTAAAGTGAATGAAATTAAGAAAAAAGTCAAAAACGTGAAATTTTACGTCCAGGGGTAAAACAGTCATTTTACACCTAGAAATTATTAAACATCATGGCAGTGTCCTGAATTCTGTTTTATATACTAATATAATTATTTTTAATGTTTATAAATTTTTATATGTTAAAAAGTTATTTTAAATGTTCATGGATATGTATATGTTAAAATTTTATTTTTAAAAACGTTTATGGATTTTATGGTTTAATTATGAACATTTAAAAGACATGTTGCATGCTTGGTTCAAAAGAAAAACGTTACATGCATGTTTCAATTTTATCAAGTTATGAAAATATGAAACGTTGAAGGAAGTGAAGTAATATTGACTAATACGATGATATGTTGGAAATTTCGTGAAGGTTATGGTCCCAGTGGGAGCCCTACGATCGTGTTTTCTTGGATACGGATATGAATATGTATATGTATATGATGATATGTTAATACATAAGGCCAAGGCCCAGTTGACCGGTGAGAGTGTTGCTGGTGTCCCCACCGTCCAGTATTGGGGTTACGTGTAGATGGATTCATCGCCAAACAAGTAGACGTAGACGTAGATGAACACGAAAGTCACAATTAACGATCTGAATTCAACGAAAGGAAAAGGGAATACATATATGTTGATGATAATATGAATATGAATATGTTGATGATGATATGAATATGTTTATGAAAAAGGATTATGAATTTTTTTTTTTTTTTACGTTTATGCATCATGAAAATGTTTTCGAAAATGTTTATGGTTTTAAGTTTATGCTTGTCATGAAAATGGTATTTTTATGTAAAAGTATTTTCACTGTTGTTTGTGGTTTTATACGTATTATTTGGTATCAAGAATATGATGTGTTGAGTCTTTATACTCACTAGGTGTGATTGATGCAGGTGATTATGATAATGGAGGTCTTTATAGTTGACTGAACTGAAAGTGCACCTAATCTGAGGACCGACGCTAGTTTTCCGCACTAGTTTATGAATTATGATTTTAAGTTATATTAAAGATATTTTTACGACTTTTTATTTATGTTATGAGAGATTTTTGAGAGGTTATAGTATGGGCTAACTTTTCAAATATTGTTTTTAAGTTTGATAAAATGTTAGACGATTTTATGATTCAAACTATTTTCCTTTGATTTTTAAATTTTAGGTGGTTGTGTAATTTTTAAAATGGTGCAAAAGTATTTTATGTAAATTTTATAGTTCGGCCGATGCTAAGTAGGAAGAAAAAAAAATATTTCTAGCACGTTTTAAGAAAACGAATAGCAGACATTTCAGTTGGTATCAGAGCAAAGTCCTGTAAAGGGTTGTGCCACCATCAGCGCCAGAATGGATCAGTCATCAAGCCTCAAATTTGTAAGTTTACATGCTCCAGTTGATTTATATATTCTTACCTGAATGACTACGAGAATTATATGTTTACGTCACATGTTTAATAGCATTATGAGGATATATGTTTTACATGCTTTAGAATTTTTATACGTGATACAATATGAAATAAGAAATTATTTGATTTTAACGCATGTGGCTTTGTGGTGGAATTTGATTATGTTGATTTTTGAGTTTTAGTATTGACGTTCTATTTTTGGGCCATAAGTTAATCATGAATATTATGAATGTCTTTGGGACACGTAGATTTTCTAAGAAAATATTTATGATTCGTGGTCACTAGTCGAATTAATTTTTGTGAATTACTCATAAGTATTAATGATTCAAAGACTGCGTTTATCTTTGGAAGTAAGAAAATGTATAAATTGGGATTTTAAGTTTGATGAAATGTAAGATTGTTTAGGAGAATTGATTTTTGGGTGAATAATTTTAAAATTTTTTAAATTATGTTATGGAAAACCTGTAGAAGAAAATTAAGAATACCAAAAACTTATGGGTTAATCGTAGGAGTTTCATAATTTAGGACCAAATGGATAATTTTTGAGAAAATTAAGAATTGATTTTGCAAGTGCTAAGGAATTCGGGGACTAATTTAGCAATAAGCGAGAATTGAATGAGTTAAATGATAAAAATTTTCGATTATTTAGACTCTTAATAATATTTGAAACCTTGGGATATCTTGGATATCTTGGTTATAGTGTTATAAGGAATGTTAATCAAGGGTTTTTAAGGATGAAACAATATTAGGCTTGAAAATCTAAGCGTTAGCGGAGGCGTTTGGGATTTTAAGATTGAAATTTGATAGGTTGATGAATATTTTGGGTATAATATAAGGAAAGTAATATACGATAAGTATGGTGATCCATCTTTTAATATTGAGAATTGTAAGAAAAGTTGAAATTCGAGATTATAATAGTAACAGCACTAAGAAATTATGGGTCTTTTTAAGTTGCGATTTGCAAATAAGGAATTAGAAGGAAAATTTAATTGGGATCAAGCAGACGTAAGGACATTATAGAACTTAAGTTTTATCAGAGTAGCGCAGCGGAAGCGTGGATTTTTGGATACTAGAACAAAGTCTAAACATATTATTAAGGATAAGCAAATTTCGAGGACAAAATTCAATTTACGGGGGGAATATTGTAATGCCCTGAAAATTTGAAGGTCCACGCGAACCACATGCATTTGAGTTATTCAAATTCCTTGTGTATTTCAATTAAATATTTTAATTGCATTAATTAATTTTGTTGTGCATATTGACATGTTTAAATTATATTTTCTACATGGATGCATTAAAATGTATTTTTAAAAATTATTCGAGTTGCGATCGAGAAACGGAGACTGAGGGCTGAAAAATAGAAAATGTTTTTAGTAAATATTTGTTTTAATTATTTAAAATATGGGTGATGCTTTTTTTATTTTTGAAAATAAGGGGTTTTGAAGAGAATTTATACGCCGGGGCGTAAATTTTACCGGTGTTGGATTTTCAACAAAAATGCAAACGTTTTGGCAACCCGTGTCACGCCCCGTGTCCAAAGCGATGGTGACATCCGACATTATTTAACAATTATATTGAAAACAATAAGCCTCGTATCAAATCAAACCAGTCTTTTTCATAAATAAAGTATCGTCGTACAATGACAATGAAATAAATACATCAGAGTTGCGAAATGCGGAAAACTAAACAAAAGGGATAAATTGGTTCTTGATCTTAATCATCGTTCACCATCCCCAGAAAGCTTCCTGCTCCTCCTCATTTATTTGTTCTTCATTTTTATCTGAAATTTGTAAGGGGTGAGTGTTTTGGGAAACACTCAGCAAGTGGGGGTCGATCGATTCCAAGATACATATAGAACTTAATCTTTAAAAATTTCCTTTAACATGCTTTCAAAATTTATATTCTTATCTTAACCAGGCGGAAATGAACCGAATAAAAGACGGAACTTATCAAATGATTCAGAACAGTACAGAAACAATTCAGATCATTTCAGAACAGACAAAACACAACACTGTTACTCATCTAATATTCATGGTCAAATTGTCCCCAATATGTTAGTCCTCTAAGGGGTGAGGCTAGAGCATGGTTTTGTACCCACCAATGGTGGCCAGAACAGAACATGGTTTTATACCCACCAATGGGGGCCAGAACAGAACTACAATTCTCGTCCCATTTCAATTTCTAATCGTAACAGTGCAAACCAAATTCGGAAGTCACAGACATAACTTTTCAGATATTCAAATTTCAGAGTTTTCGTACTGACACAGCAGAATCAAGAAGTTTGAAGCACAGAAGAGAACACAAAATCGATCGTAATTTTAAATGGAACAGACTATTATTTTCGAAAAAAAAAGGGACACACCAACATCCATGTCACGTTATTTATATCAATGTTTAAAAATACTACGAAATACATAACAAAAGTCCACTTACAGTATCTTGAAGGTAGAACCAGATTTATTTGCAAACTTTGGCACCTTGCCTCTCGAAATTTTTGCAGGACCTCGACGTATCTTTCACAAATACTATCTTTACTCCGACAGCACCTCGGCACAGGATGGCAATTCTAGACGGCACAGAATCTTCCCTTTCTTTTCTTCCTTTACTTCGGCTGAATGGTTTAGGGAGAGGGGGATAGAGGACCGAAATTTTAGAGGTTTGGTGGTGTGTCATCTCTCAACCAAATGAGTAGTATTTATAGGCACAAAAAAACTCTCCACCTTGCCACCCCCTTGGCCGAATTCTTGGCCATCAAGAAAAGCTTGAATGTGATCAATTGTATACCAAAATTCCATGTGTTCTCCAAATTCCAAGACTAGTTATAATGGTGGGTTCAAAGTTTCATGCATTCCTCAAGTTCTAGAATGATCATTTAAACTCCCATGCATTCTTCAAGTTCTAGAATGATCATCCAAACTCCCATGCATATTAAGTTTGTCTTAACTCCTAGCTCCTTCATTGATTATTTCTTGCATACTTAATTTGTCCAAACCTTTAGCTCCTCCCTTAGTTCCCTTTTTGGTCTTGTTAGGACAAGCTTAGTTGAGCTGGGGTTTTTCTCCTCCCGTGACAATACTTCGATGGATGTGGTTACTTGTAGTTTGGCTTCCTGTTGAGCTAATCCCGAGCTTTGAAGATGCTTCCTCGAGTTAAGTTAGCTGAAATCTTAAGTTAATATTCAAGTTATTTTGTTGGAATGAAAATTTTCGAACTTAGTTTGAGTTAAATTTCAAGTTCGTATTACTTACTTGATTTGCTTTGGATCGTAAAATCCCGGGTTCTCACAACCCGGCTTATAAATTCACAAAATTATTTAAGCAAAATTATTTTAATATTTTTAATTAAACTCTGATGGGCTACATGGGCCTAATTATCATGGTTAATGGGCCTAACTAGCAATTAGAGTTTAATTTGGATTTTAAACAATATTTAAAGTTAAAAACCCACCCTAAACCCTCCAAACCCCACGCCACTTTCAGAATTACAATTCCAAAATTCTCTCAACACAATTCACGGCATACACCATCAACAACAAGAGGAAGTTTTCGAATATTGCAAGGAAAATCAAGCCAAGGTCGTTCGTCACCGTTCTTTGCAATCGTCAACGTTTATTCGTGCGTAATTTATGCAAAAGCACGTCATATTCTTCTTTTAAAACATCTATCACACCATAGTATTATTTAATTGTTTTTTGAATGAAAAACAAGTTGCACCTTTGAATATTTCGTCCATGCATCTTCATGAATTTTTTAAAGCTAAATTGTGTTCCAAAAACATGATTTATATGTGCTAGAAGGGGCTGCCATGATTAGGATATTTTATAGGAATGTTTTACACGATTTTAAGGAGTCCTATAACCACACAACACGCCGCAAAACGATAATAAAAACAAGTCAGGACCGAAATCCGAGCGTCTTAATCATGTGGCTATGTTTAAGGGTATATGGTTTCATGTCTTGGCTTGGGTCATAGCTGGGTCTCGGTTTGGGTCAGGGGAAGAGTCCTAGCCACGCTAGGACAAAAGACCAGGGGTTGGGGAGGACCCGAGAGCCCAAAGGAAAGTATCACAGGTGGGCAGCTGTTGTGCAGGAAGAAAGAGGCTCAGCCAAGGGGCTTAGGGCTGGGCTAGGCTAGGTCCTTAGGGTCCTAAGAAGGTGCACAAGGGTCTGGGCAAGGGCTGGTATGGTTTGGTTCGGGGAGGGCACGAGCAGAACATGAAACGTGAGGGAGCAACCTAGGAACGCGCAGGCTGGTGAACATTTCAGGCGGCTTGTGCATGGCTAAGGGGCACGTTCTGGGGGTGGCTCGGGTCTGGGGCTGGGATCTGGTCAGTAAATGTCATGGGTGATCAGTGGTTTGAGGGCTGGAAGTGTCCTAGTGTCGATAGAGGTCCTAGGATCCAAAGGGAGCTTGTGCACAGATTTTGTAGCTCGGTTCCAGGTTGTTTGGGCGCCTTAGGGGCTGGTTCTTTGGGCGGGGCTTGGTCAGTAGGGTTCCTAGGTGGGTTGGCTCGGGTTTGGCTCGAGGGGGCTCGGGCGTGGCTCGAGTATTTTGGGAGATGGCTCGATGTGTTCATTAATGTGTCGAAAACGAAAATTAAAAGGCTAAAATTGAAACCATGGGTCCAAGGGTGCAGTTCATGGCTCACAAGGGTAGAATAAATAATAAAAATGTTATTTTTAAAATTTGAGATCAAAATAACGAGTTTTGGATTTATCCGGGATTTAATCGCCTCACGAAACTTTAATTAACGAAATAATTTAAACGCCTAATTTTAAGCTTTATAAAATTATTAAAAATTATATTTAAGCTCAAATAATTATTAAAAGTCTAATTTTTTAATTTGAAAATTTTATATTAAGGTTTGGTTTAATTCGGGATTAAAACACATTAATATGTCACAATTAAATATTAATTTAAAAGTCCTCGATTTAAGCTAAATAAAAATATGAGAAAATTCATGTAAGTTTAAATAATTATTTGAGACATGCTAGAGTCAATAAAATTAAGAAAAAGTAAAAAACGTGAAATTTTACGTCCAATGATAAAACAATCATTTTACACCTAAAAATTAGTAAACGTCATGGCAGTGCCCTGAATGCTGTTTTATATACTAATATGATTATTTGGAGTGTTTATGAATTTTTATATGCTAAAACGTTATTTTAAATGTTCATGGATATGTATATGTTAAAATGTTATTTTTAAAAACGTTTATGGATTTTATGGTTTAACTATGGACATTTAAAAGACATGTTATATTCTTGGTTCAAAAGAAAAACGTTGCATGCATGTTTAAGTTTTATTAAGTGATGATAATATGAAACGTTGAAGGAAGTGAAGTAATTATGACTAATACAATGATATGTTGTGTCACGCTCCGTATTCGAAGCGTCGGTGACATCCGGTATTGTTTAACAAATACTTGAAAACAATTAAGCATCGTATCAAAATGCCAAAAACCAGTCTTTTCATAATTTAAACATTGTCTTTACAATGATAATAGAAATAAAATTACATCAGAGTTGCAATTGCGGAAACTGAACAAAAAGAAAATAAAGTCTAAAATTCCGGAAACTTGTCTGTCGATCACCATCCCCAGAACGCTTCCTGCTCCTCTTCATTCAGTTGTTCCTCTTTTTTATCTGGAATTTGTATGGGGTGAGTGTTTTGTGAAACACTCAACAAGTGGGGGTCGATCGATTCCAAAGATACATATAGAACTTAATTCTTTAAAAATTTCTTTTAACAAACTTTCAAAACTCAATATTCTTGACTTGACACAACGAAGCGAATAAAAGACGGAGCTTATCAAATGATTCAGAACAGAACAGAAACAACTCAGATCATTTCAGAACAGACAAAACATTGTTACTCATCTCATTTCCATGGTCAAATTGTCCCCAACATGTTAGTCCTCTAAGGGTGAGGCCAGAACTCGGTTTTATACCCACCGGTGGGGGCCAGACAGAAATGGTTTTATACCCACCATTGGGGGCCAGACAGAATCACAATTCTCGTCCCATTTCAAATTGAATTATAACAGTGTAAACAGAATTCAGAAGTAACAGACAGAACTTTTCAGATTTTCAGATTTCAGAGTTTACATACGGACACAGCGGAATCAAAGGAATTCGAAGCATAGAAGAGAACACATAATCGATCAAAATTTTAAATAGATTAGTCAGCAATTTTTGAAAATATGAACATACATATAAGCATGTCATATTATGTATATCACAGTTTAAAATAGAAACGAAGTACATAACAAAAGCCCACTTACCGTATCTTGAAGGAAGTTTCTTGTTGAAAATCGGGCAGCACTTGGACGCTATTTCAACAACTGTGATATCTAATTGAGCAGCACTTCGATTATAACTTCGAGTAGACTGAGTCGTGATTTTGACAGCACTTCGACGCAGTATTGCAACTCCGGACTGCACGAACTTTTCTTCCTTTTCCTTGCTTGAATCGGCCGAGGGTTTTTGTGAAGAGGGGAGAGCCGAAACTTTTTGAGATGTTGAGGGAGAAATTGTGAAGTGTATCTCCTAGCATTGCATGTCATATTTATAGATGAGTCTTGCCCTTTTGTCGCCCACTTTGGCCGAAATCTTGGGTCTCAAGTTTGGTCATCATTGTGTTTCAATTCTCCATGCATTCCTCAAGTTCAAGGCTATTCATAATTGTGGTCCAAAATCCCATGCACCCTTAATTGTCATCTTGATTTTCTAAAGGGTCATTTCTTGCATCATTAATGTGTCTTAACCTTTAGCCCATCCCTTAGCTTCAGCCTTGGTTCTCTCAAAAGTTGATTCTTGCATAATAAGTTTGTCTAATTCTTTGGCTCATCCTGTAGCTCCCTTTTTGTTCTTGTTAGGACAAGCTTGGTTGAGCTGCTTTGAACTGAAGGATTGTGTCCTTGAGCCGGGGTTTTACTCTTCCAGTGACAATACTTCAATGGATGCGGTTATTTGCAGCTCGGCTTCATGTTGAGTTAATCTCCGAACTTTGAAGCCATCTCCTCGAGTTAAGTTAGCTGAAATCTAAGTTCATATTTAATTTTTATAGTTAGAATGAAAATTGTTGAACGTCGTTTAAGCTAAATTTTAAGTTTGTATTCCTTACGTGATTTGCTTCGGATCGAATTTTCCGGGTTCTCACATCCCTCCCTCATTATTGAAAGTTTCGTCCTCGAAACTTGGATCAACTCGAGCTTTTGAATAAATGAGGGCATTGTGAACGCATTTTCTCTTCGAGTTCCCAAGTTGCCTCCCTTTCGGTATGATTTGACCACTGCACTTTGACGTATGGGATTGTCCGGTGCCTCAACACTTGGTCTTTTGTGTCCACTATTCGGATAGGGACTTTTTCGTATTTGAGTCCTTCATTGAGATTTCCTTCAACAATCAGTGGTGAAATTTTAAGAACATGACTCGGATCTGGAACATATTTCCTCAGCTGTGAGATGTGGAAAACATTGTGAATCCTGGACATATCAGGCGGCAAAGCAAGACGGTAGGCTAAGGTTCTTACCTTTTCCAATATTTCGAACAGTCCCACATATCTCGGATTCAACTTTCTGGATTTACTGAATCGAACTATTCCCTTCATAGGAGAGATCTTGACATAAGCCTTTCGCCAATCTCTAATTCAAACGGTCTTCTTCTCAAATCGGCCCAACTCTTTTGTCTATCTTGGGCTGCCTTAAGTCTTTCTTTGATCACAGCTACTTTGTCAACGGTTATTTGCACAAGTTCTGGTCCGGTAACAGCTTTTTCTCCAACTTCGTCCAAATATAGAGGCGATCTACACTTTCTTCCATACAAAGCTTCATACGGAGCCATCTCGATACTACTATGATAGCTGTTGTTATAGGCGAATTCGATCAGGGGTAACTGTTCATTCCAATTTCCAGAGAAATCCAGTGCACATGCTCTCAGCATATCTTCGAGGGTTTGAATAGTCCTTTCAGTTTGGCCAACAGTCTGAGGATGATAAGCCATGCTGAGAGTAACCTTGGTTCCCATAGTTTTTTGGAAACTTTTCCAAAATTTTGATACGAATCTTGGATCTCGGTCAGACAGTATACTTGCTAGAACTCCATGTAGTCTCATTGTGTTGTCCATATACAAAGTGGCTAATTTATCCAAATTATAATTCATTCGTACTGGCAAGAAATGGGCAGACTTGGTCAATCTGCCAACGATTACCCAGATTCCATCATGACCTTGTCTTGATTTTGGTAGTCCAACTATAAAGTCCAAGGATATGTTATCCCATTTCCATGTTGGTATTTCCAATGGTTGCCAAAGTCCTCCAGGCCTTTGATGTTCTGCCTTGACTTGTTGACAGGTTAGGCATTTGGAAACAAAGACAGCTACGTCTTTCTTCATTCCCTTCCACCAGTAATTGTTCTTCAAGTCTCGGTACATTTTGGTGCTTCCTGGATGTATTGAAAATCTTGATTTATGTGCTTCGGTCATTACTTCTTCTCGAATTCCATCGATATCGGGCACATACAACCGTCCTTTCATCCAAAGGATACCGTTTTCGTCAATTTGAAACTCTGGAAGTTTTCTTTCTTGGATTTGTTCTTTAATTTTAAAGATGGAGGTGTCTTGACTTTGCTTCAATTTGATGGTTTCCCGTAGTCCTGGTCGCGGTGATAGTGAAGATAAGCTTACTTTCCCAAAATTTCTTCGACTCAATGCATCAGCCACCTTATTCGCCTTTCCTGGATGATAATTGATTACCAAATCATAATCCTTTAGAAGTTCCATCCATCTCCTTTGCCTCATATTTAACTCTTTTTGAGTGAAAATATACTTGAGGCTCTGGTGATCAGTAAATACTTCACATTTTACTCCATAAAGATAGTGCCTCCAGATTTTGAGTGCAAACACAACTGCAGCTAACTCAAGGTCATGAGTGGGGTAATTCTGTTCATACGGTTTCAATTGTTGTGAGGCATACGCAATTACCTGACCCTCTTGCATAAACATACACCCTAATCCTTCCTTGGAAGCGTCACTGTACACAGTGAAATTCTTACCATCCTCGGGAAGAACTAGTACTGGTGTGGATGCGAGTTTCGTCTTCAGGGTTTCAAAACTTCTTTCACAAGCTTCATTCCAAATGAACTTCGAGTTTTTCTGAGTAAGTTTGGTGAGTGGAATGACTATTGAAGAAAATCCTTCCACAAATTTTCTGTAGTAGCCTGCTAAACCCAGAAAACTCCTTACCTCAGTCACCGTCTTTGGTTGTGGCCAATCTTTGATTGCTTCCACTTTCTTAGGGTCTACTGACACTCCAAGTTCAGAAATTATATGGCCTAGGAATGCCACACTCTTTAACCAGAATTCACACTTCTTGAATTTGGCATAGAGTTCTTTCTCACGTAGTGTTTGCAGAGTGAGACGTAGATGTTCTCTATGTTCTTCTTCACTTGGTGAGTATACCAAGATATCATCTATAAAAACAACCACAAACTTGTCGAGGTACAGTTTGAACACTCGATTCATCAGGTCCATGAATGCTGCAGGAGCATTTGTCAGACCAAAGGGCATTACTGTGAATTCGTAATGTCCATATCTTGTTCTAAAAGCAGTTTTAGGGATATCTTCTGCTTTGACCTTTAACTGATGATATCCTGATCTCAAATCAAGCTTTGAGAAAACTTTGGCTCCCTTTAGCTGATCAAAAAGATCGTCTATTCTCGGGAGTGGGTATTTATTCTTTATGGTGATCTTGTTTAACTCCCGGTAGTCAATACATAGCCTCATACTCTCGTCCTTCTTCTTGACGAATAGTACTGGGCTCCCCATGGAGATGCACTGGGGCGGATCTGCTTCTTGTCTAATAATTCCTGGAGTTGCTCTTTTAACTCCTTCAATTCAGCTGGAGCCATTCGGTATCGTGCCTTCGATATGGGAGCAGCACCAGGGACCAAGTTGATTTCAAATTCTACTTCCCTATCGGGTATCTCACCCGGTAGTTCTTCAGGGAAAACGTCTGGAAATTCTTGAACAATTGGAATATCTTCTAACTTTGGGACTTCTTCTTCCTTGATCTCACTGATCATTGCCAGAAAAATTTCTTCCCCTCCTTTTATGGCCTTCCACGCTTGTGAGGCGGATAACAGAGATTTCCTTTCCTTGGATTTTCCGTGGTATATGACTTCTTCTTTAGTCGAAGTCTGAAGTATAATTTCTTTCTTTTGACAGTCCACTATGGCATGTTTTTTAGCCAACCAGTCCATTCAAAGAATGATGTCAAACTCAACCATATTGAGTTGAATCAATTCCACTTCGAAAGTTTGTTTGCTGATACCAATTTTACAGTTTCGATTCACTTTATGTGTCTCAATTATTTTACTTACCGGTGTTGCCACCCTTAATGGTTCACTAAGAGTGTCATGTTCAAGTTTAAGCTTTTTAGCAAATCTTCTAGACATAAACGAGTGCGTAGCACCACAATCAAACAAGGCATATGCAGGCATTTCATTGAGTAAAATAGTATCTGCCACCACTTCGTTGGTATTATCAGCTTCCTCCTGGGTTATTGCATACATTCGTGCATTCGTCTTGTTTTCGTTTGGTTTGTTGGGTCAGGTCCCTGTTCCTTTATTCTCCGGACATTCTTTAATTCGATGACCAAACCTGTCCACACTTGAAACATGCACCTGTCTTCCGATAGCATTCTCCGATATGATACTGTTTACAGGTGTCGCACCAATTCCCTTCCCTATTTCCAGTATTGCCAGAGCTTCCTTTGAAAGGTCTACCTGAGTAATTTGGCTTCTTAAACTTGGGACCATTTTGAGCAGATTGGTTAACCATCGGTCTTTTGTTCTTGTTTTCTTCCTCGCGGCGTTTGATATCCGTTTCTGCGCTCATTGCAGCGCCCATCAAATCCGCAAAACTGTTTGGCTTGAATACTGCCAAAGCTGACTGAATACGGCTGTTGAGTCCCTTTTTAAAACGATGCATTTTTAGCGTTTCATCAGACATGATCGTTGGGACATAAGTTCCTAGATCATTGAACCGTGAAGTGTATTCCATTACTGACATGTCTGGAGCCTGTTTGAAGCTTTCAAATTCACCCAACTTCTGTAGTCGAAATTCGGCTGGGTAGTATTGTTTCAAAAACTCTCTTTTAAAAATCTGCCATGTGATCTCTTCCACTACTGTCAAAGATGGCGACACAGTTTCCCACCATTTCCTAGCCCGGTCTTCCAAAAACGGTGTTACAACCTCCACTCTCAGTTCTTCAGGTATCTCCGGTAAAAGCAATTGTGTTTCGACGTACTTGAGCAAGTTGTGACAGACTTCCGGGTCTGGGTTTCCATCGAAGGTTGGAACTCGATTCCTTCTTAGAAATTCATAATGGTATTTAATTCTACGCGGTTGTGGTTCTTGAGGAGGTTGGATGGCGTTGGCTAATGGGTTCACGAATCCTTGCAACGTCGCAGCTACGAAAGTGGCTATTGCCATCATATCTTCTTGGCTGAGGTTTACTCTCTGAGGTAGTGGCGGATTTTCATTTTGGTTGACGACACGAGGGTTACGGTTGTTTCTGGGTGGTCTGCCTGTCATATCCTATAAACATGTATTTTATTAATTTGTTTTCAGCACAGTATAATTAAAATAATTTCATTAAATTTTTGAAAATCATATACGCAAAAGTTTCGAAACAAATGGTAAATCAAATAATTCTTAATACAATCAATGTCTAGTCTAGAGTCCTCTCTCTACTCGTCTATAACCTCTCCATCACCTACTGCCTCGTTAATTTCTTCTTCCATCGGGTTTCCTTCTAGTTGCTCTACGAGTTCTTCCATGTTGATCACTTCATTTTGCAGGTGCTCAATGTAATTCTGAAGTTGTGTGTTGTGATGATCAAGGTTGATTACTTGATCTTGTAGCTCCTGTATTGTTGATTGGCTTACTTTCTCATTGATTTCTTGATCTGCGATCTGTTCCTCCAGACGGCGTTGTGTTTTGAGAAGGCTATCGTCCCGGATTTTGATGGTAAAAATCCTATCCTGAGCTTTGTTTAACTCTTGCTTGGTGATTTCGTGTCGACGTTCCGACTCTAGATGATAAGCGGCATAACGTCTTACGTCCTCGCTTAGTTTCTTTTCTTCCTCTCTGGCCTCACGAAGATCCTCCGTCATGCATACATTATTCCCGTCTAACTGGAAATTATCTCTTTCGAATTTCTCATTTTTTTCTTTCAGTGTTTTAATTTTTGACTCCTTTTCCTGAAGTTGATTTTGAAGTTCATTTATAATGCGTTGAAGATCCATGTTGTTTTCCTATAAAAACAATTTTTATACATAAGATACTTATCAAATTTTCGATTATGCAATAGAAGGATAATAGAAAGTTTCAAAATAATTTGGTACACAAAGTATTTTCTTAGTCACAAATTTTATTACAGCCCAGATATTATACTGCTAATCTAATCGAACATCTCTCCGCCATCGCTGTCACTGGCGCTGTCATCTCCGGCCACCTCCATCGGTGCTACCTCCTCATCCTCCATGTTCTCTATCACCAAATGCAGGTAATTATTCTGATCTTGAAGTCTGTCCATGGTGCCATGGAGCTTCGAAATGTACCGATCCTGTCTGGCGTTGTACTCCTCCTGGCGTTGACGGGCCTAAGCAGCACGTCTTCGCTCTATCTCCACTCTATCCAATAAATCCTTGTTAAGTGCAGCTAAGCGCGTGATGCGAGCAGAATCGGTCGGTATCTGCAGTAGCTGGCTCTCTGCCAAGTCCAGATGATGAGTCAATCGTTGTACATCGGTTTCCAGTATGATTCTACTCTCAATAATCTCCTGTTTCTCCAACTTTTATCTAGCCAGTTGCGCCTTCAGGGTCGCAATTTCTCTAGTCTGATTGTCAATCGTGAGCTGGCGCATGCGAAGGGCAGCCTGAGCACGGGTACGTGGAGCAGCCATTTCTTAGGATATAATCGAAGGCAAAGCATCAGAATCGTATAAAGGATAGAAAGGCACAAATAATAGAAACAAAGTGGTCGTGGAAAAATTTTGATACTAAGAATTGTGAAGCGATTGAAGAGATATATTTTTGAAGGCTATTCGAAAGTTAGGAAACAGATAAAAGTTGGATTTCAAGAACAGATGATAGTTGGACTCGAATTGAGATGCACTAGGCTTTTGCCAAAATTTGACTTCCCCAAATTTTGTCTGTCAAAATCCCAACGGGATTATGAACCTAGCGGCTCTGATACCACTAAAATGTCACGCCCCGTATCCGAAGCGTCGGTGACATCCGGCATTGTTTAAAAAATACTTGAAAACAATTAGGTCTCGTATCAAAATGCCAAAAACCAGTCTTTTCATAATTTAAACATTGTCTTTACAATGACAATAGAAATAAAATTACATCAGAGTTGCAATTGCGGAAACTGAACAAAAGGAAAATAAAGTCTAAAATTCCGGAAACTTGTTTGTCGATCACCATCCCCAGAACGCTTCATGCTCCTCTTCATTCAGTTGTTCCTCATTTTTATCTGGAATTTGTAAGGGGTGAGTGTTTTGTGAAACACTCAGCAAGTGGGGGTCGATCGATTCCAAAGATACATTTAGAACTTAATTCTTTAAAATTTCTTTTAACATACTTTCAAAACTCAATATTCTTGACTTGACACAATGAAGCGAATAAAAGACGGAGCTTATCAAATGATTCAGAACATAACAGAAACAACTCAGATCATTTCAGAACGGACAAAACACTGTTACTCATCTCATTTCCATGGTCAAATTGTCCCCAATATGTTAGTCCTTTAAGGGGTGAGGCCAGAACTCGGTTTTATACCCACCGGTGGGGGCCAGACAGAAATGGTTTTATACCCACCATTGGGGGCCACACAGAAATGGTTTTATACCCACCATTGGGGGCCAGACAGAATCACAATTCTCGTCCCATTTCAAATTGAATTGTAGCAGTGTAAACAGAATTCAGAAGTAACAGACAGAACTTTTCAGATTTTCAGATTTCAGAGTTTTCATACGGACACAGCGGAATCAAAGGAATTCGAAGCATAGAAGAGAACACATAATCGATCGAAATTTTAAATAGATTAGTCAGCAATTTTCGAAAATATGAACATACATATAAGCATGTCATATTATGTATATCAAAGTTTAAAATAGAAACGAAGTACATAACAAAAGCCAACTTACCGTATCTTGAAGGAAGTTTCTTGTTGAAAATCGGGCAGCACTTCGACGCTATTTCAACAACTGTGATCTCTAATTGAGCAGCACTTCGATTATAACTTCGAGTAGATTGAGTCATGATTTTGACAGCACTTTGACCCAGTATTGCAACTCCGGACTGCACGAACTTTTCTTCCTTTTCCTTGCTTGAATAGGCCGAGGGTTTTTGTGAAGAGGGGAGAGCCGAAACTTTTTGTGAGGTTGAGGGAGAAATTGTGAAGTGTATCTCCTAGCATTGCATGTCATATTTATAGATGAGTCTTGCCCTTTTGTCTCCCCCTTTGGCCGAAATCTTGGGTCTCAAGTTTGGTCATCATTGTGTTTCAATTCTCCATGCATTCCTCGAGTTCAAGGCTATCCATAATTGTTGTCCAAAATCCCATGCGCCCTTAATTGTCATGTTGATTTTCTAAAAGGTCATTTCTTGCATCATTAATGTGTCTTAACCTTTAGCTCATCCCTTAGCTTCATCCTTGGTTCTCTCAAAAGTTGATTCTTGCATAATAAGTTTGTCTAATTCTTTGGCTCATCTTGTAGCTCTCTTTTTGTTCTTGTGAGGACAAGCTTGGTTGAGCTGCTTTGAGCTGAAGGATTGTGTCCTTGAGCCGGGGGTTTACTCTTCCAGTGACAATACTTCAATGCACTACAACAAAAATGGCTTTTCGCAGCGCGCAAATTCGCTTTTCGCGGCGCACATTGCACGCTGCAAAGTTGAAAGCTGTTGAAAGTTCAAGATTATCCGCGGCGTGCATAAGCACGCCGTTAATACAAGGAATATTTTAAATTACCGTCGCTATATTGCGATGGTCTCTCAAAAATCCCGTCGCTAATTAGCGATCGAATTAAAATAAAATCCGTCGCTAATCCTGTTATTACAATAAAAAAAAATACGTTTACAATTTTATAAATCTTAAAAAAACGTACACTATAATAAAAATATTCATCTTAACTAACACTTAAAAATTTACTAAAAAATGAAACAAAAAACCGTACCTTAAATCGAAATTTAAAAAAAATTGAAACAAAAAAACGTACCTTAAATCGAAATTTAAATTGCTTGAGAGAGAAAAATTTTAAGTATTATAGAGTGTTGTGGTAGAATGTGGTTCGACTGGTTGTATTTAAAGACAATTTGCGACGGTTTTGGTTTTACCGTCGCTGTTAGCAACGGTTTTTTATTAACCCGTCGCTAATGGCGACAGTTATTAATTTGTCGCTAATAGCGACGTACGTATCCCGTCGTTATTAGAGACGGTTATAATGTAACCGTCGCTACTTTGAATTTTGCGACGGTTGTATTAAACCGTTGCTAATTTTAGCGACGGTTTGACTACAACCGTCGCTAATTTAGCGACGGTTTAAAAACACCGTCGCTAATATAAATATTGCGTCGGTTTTCAAAAAACCGTCGCTAAATATTAACGGCGCACATTTTCATGCACGCTGTCGTTTATATAATTTTTTAACGGCACACATAAACGCACGCTGCGGATATTACTTATCCGCGGCGTGTTTTAAAAGCACGCCGCAGATAAGTAATATCCGCAGCGTGCGTTTTAAGCACGCCGTTGATACTGTCAAGTGCAATAATATCAACAGCGCACATATGAGTGCACGCCGTTAAAAGCAATATTCGCAGCGTGCTTTTAATGCACGCCATTGATAACGTGCTGCGGAAAATCATTTTTCTTGTAGTGATGGATGCGGTTATTTGCAGCTCGGCTTCATGTTGAGTTAATCTCCGAACTTTGAAGCCATCTCCTCGAATTAAGTTAGCTGAAATCTAATTTCATATTTAATTTCTATAGTTAGAATGAAAATTGTTGAACGTCGTTTAAGCTAAATTTTAAGTTTGTATTCCTTACGTGATTTGCTTCGAATCGAATTTTCCGGGTTCTCACATGTTGGAAATTTCGTGAGGGTTATGGTCCTAGTGGGAGCCCGACGATCGTGTTTCCTCAGATATGGATATAAATATGTATATGTATATGATAATATGTTAATACGTAAGACCAAGGCCCAATTGACCGGTGAGAGTGTTGCTGGTGTCCTCGCCGCCCAGTATTGTGGTTACATGTAGATAGATCCATCGCCCAACACGTAGAAGTAGACGTAGATGAACAGGAAACTCACAATTAACGATCTGAATTTAACATAAGGAAAAGAGAATACATATATGTTAATGATAATATGAATATGAATATGTTGAGGATGATATGAATAAGTTTATGAAAATGTTTATGAAAAAAGGATCATGAAAATGTTTTTAAAGTTTATGCATCATGAAAATGTTTTCGAAAATGTTTATGTTTTGAAGTTTATGCATGTAATGAAAATGGTATTTTTACGTAAAAATATTTTCACTGTTTCTTGTGGTTTTATACGTATTATTTGGTATCAAGAATATGATGTGTTAAGTCTTTAGACTCACTAGGTGTGATTGATGCAGGTGATTATGATAATGGAGGTCTTGATGGTTGATCTGACTGGACTGAAAGTGCACATAACCCGAGGACCGACGCTAGTTTTCCGCACTAGTTTATGAATTATGATTTTAAGTTACATTAAAGATATTTTTACGACTTTTTATTTATGTTATGAGAGATTTTTGAGAGGTTATAGAATGAGCTATACTTTTCAAATATTGTTTTAAGGTTTGGTCAAATGTTAGAAGATTTTATGATTCAAACTATTTTCCTTTGATTTTCAAATGTCAAATGGTTGTGTAATTTTTAAAATGGTGCAAAAGTATTTTATGTAAATTCTATAGTTCGGCCGATGCTAAGTAGGAAGAAAAAAAAATTCTAGCACGTTTTAAAAAAACGAATAGCAGACGTTTCATTAAAGAAATTTACGTATATGCATAATTTTTTATAAGTGATAAATACAATGCTATGTTTTGAAGGATGGGAGTTGGTTGTGACTAATATAAACACGAACACGAACGCGAACACGAACATGAATATGTAAGGCCTAGGCTCAGTAGATGGGTAAAACTGTCGCTAATGTCCCGCCCGGGTACCACAGTTATATGTAAATGGATCCATCGACTATAGCTGATACAAAAGTCACAACTAATGATCTGAATTCAAATAAGAAAATGGCTGCGTATATGTTGATATGATGAGACATGTTTTGGACACGTTATGATTTGACACGATATGTTTAAGTTCATGCTTTGAAGATCATGAAGTTTATTTTAGGTACAGTACTTTTCACTGTCGCATATTATATATATGTACTTGTTATATCTGTTTAGGTGTGTTGAGTCTTTAGACTCACTAGGTGTGAATGATGCAGGTGAACATATTGACAAGGAGACTAGAGGTGCCGAAGAATGAGTAGGCGGAGTTGGTTGTGCGCACGCTAACCGGAGGATCATTATGTTTATGAGTTAGGACTGAACATGGATATTTTCATACACTTTCGTTTTTACATCATGATGATTTGTCAGGATTTTTTTTTGCTTCACATTTGTTTTATTTTACATGATAGTCTAAGATTTGACGATTTCTCATATTTTTTACTGCAGTATTTTTAACAGTAGTGGAATACTTTCATTTTAAAATGTGTGATTGACAGTTGTTATTGCATGCATGCATTTAAATACGTTTTCATGTTTTATTTTTTTTAAAAAAAATTTCTAGCTGTATTTTAAGTAGTAGACGTTTGAGTTAGTATCAGAGCAAGGGTCCTATATAGGGTTGTGCAACCGCCATCTTCAGCAGCTCAGTCTTCAAGCCTCAAGTCTGTAAGTTTGCATGGTTTAATGATATCACATGCACATTTACATGATACATGTTTTCCAGTGATTTATAATATATGTAGAGCCCAAAACTAGTACACGTAAAGCCATGTATTTATTCAATTGTTAAACTAGCTACTTATTTAATTTTAAAATGATTTTTAACGATACATGATTTATGATTGACATTATTTTAATTTATTACATGTTTATTAGATGCACATCAAAATGTTATCTTGAGTTTTATGTTCCAGGCGAATATTCGATGCAGGATCAGAAAAGTGACCGGTGACGATTTAGATGATTTATGGAAATGTGGTATTTTTTTCAAGTCAAGAAAATTTGTATTTTAAATAATTTACGAATTTTAAAGCATTTTAGAGCCTAATTTAATATATTGGATGGTTTTAAGATTTTAAGCTTTTCAAAATTTCTTAGTTGAGTAGTGGGGATTTTTGAATCTTGAAAATGATTTTTTTATTAAATCTTTGAGTGGGATTAAATAATTAGATTAGTATTATGATATCACGAATTATTTGATTAAGCATTTTTTAAATACTAATTAACTCCCCTAATTATCACACACACACTCACGCACATATACTCACTCACACACACCATCGGCACACACACATTACACACACCTTGTGTTTACATTTTGGAGGAGAATAGCTAGGGTTCTTGAGCCATTTCTACAGCCACCATCTAAACCCCTTTCCCTTGCAAACTTCTGAATATTTTTACTCATTTTCGAGCAAGAAAACGTGCAACAATCGTCTCCCGATCATCCCCCGTGATCCACCGCGTCGGTATTCGTTATCTTCGTGTGTTTTAACGCCAAGGCATGTGTATTCTTTTATTTATGCATCGATCTTGTCGTAGTAAGTATTTTGAAGCGTATTTTGTGTAAAAATTTATTTAATTTATGCAAAGTTTGAACAAAAATGGTTAAAACGATTTCGAACAATTTTTTTATCTCAAAAACTGAATTTGTTGTCATTTCGAGTGCTGTGAATTTTTGATCGGTTTTCTGGAAAAAAAAATTCAACATATAAAACGTAGTACGTTTTGATACCTTCGATTTGATAGTAAATTCGTAATTTTCGGACAAGAAATGAGTGTGTTAGGATCATTGTCGTGTGACTGCTCAAACTGTGATTTTATAAAACACGTTCTTCATGTTTCTTGATTTTATTTGGTTGCAGACTTTGTTGGGAATCACCGGGTGATCATTGCTGCATTTAGGTATGTCATGGGTTGTGGTCGGACGTTAATCGGTGTTTCATTTCGAGTCGGTATGGGTTTGGTTCCATTAGAAGTCATAGAGAAGCGAATGGGTAGAAGATGAATTTTTTTGGGGTTTGGTTCACACAAGGTTTGCGCCGCAGCGCTATATTTGGAGCGCTGCAGCACCAGGGATTCGCACTTGGTAGTGCCGTGGCGCTAGGATGCAGTGCCTAGGTGCTTAACCAGCGCTGCAGCGCTACTCTATAGGGGCCTAGGCGCTAGTTCAGGATTTGGGGAGCTTCAAGTTTAGGTGCTATTGCTTCATTTGGGTATTAATGCGTCGGCATGTCCAAGCATAGTGATGGTTAGATTAGACGTTACGAAGTTTGAATAGGGAACGTTGAACTATGGTTTAAGCAAGGTTCGTGTCTTCCATTGCTTGGGTAATGTTCATACTCCATATCAGAGATTGTTTCGGGGTTAAATGTTAAGGTTTAGTGTGTTGATTAAATATGATCGAGTCCAAGTGGTCTAGAAAATCAAAATTTATTTAACTACTTTGGTGGTGAGTTTTATTGGTACGGTTAAGTTGTGGAATTTAAGTTTCTTGATTAATTTATTAGTATGTATGTGCAGCAGTAGCCAAACCGAGATCCAACGAAGCCCTCAATGCTATTTAAGTATGTTCAACTTGAAAAAATAAAATGTTTATGTTTGAGGTATGCGATTATGAACGAGTTTAGAAGCCGGAGAACGTGTCCGGGGAACTCTCCATCCTGTTAAAGCATGACCGGATTATGATCAGGATTGGGAAGCGGTAAGCATGACCAGGGACCAATCCACCCCGTAATGCATGACCGAAGATCTTATGTATGTGGCAGTGGACATCCCTACCAGCCTAGTGCTATGGTTTAGTCTGATCAGGCGCAATATGTATGGGTCACTTGCTTTGAAACATATCTCTACGTAATATGATGATGCTTATGTATGTTTTAGTATGAATGTTGCAAGCGCGTTTATGAAAAAGTTTATGAAATGAGGGCACGTCTATGGTTATGTAAGTATGTTCAGTTTTTAAGTATGTATGGACTATTTTAAAATGCATGTGGATTTATTACGTATTACTCTTTATTCTCAGTTTATAAATGTTGAGACTTTAGGCTCACTAGACTTGATCGATTCAGGTGAGGACGAGTTTGAGGAGGCGAGAGACGGGGACAAGTGATTTGGCTCGGACTGTGCGGAGGCCTAACCCGAGGACCACTTAGTTTCAAGAGTTTTATGCATATTAAATTTGTTTACACTGATTTTTAATAAAATTACTATATTTTGTTTTTAACAAGTACTCGTTGCAAGTTCGTTTACATTTCAAATATTTTTTCAAGCATTTTATTTTTATGGCATTTTGAAAGAGAATTACTTATTTAAGAAAAATTTTATTTTCCGCACATTTTAAGTATTTTTAAAAGTACGGTACGTTACAGTATATGTTTAGCTGTTTACTTGATTTAAGGATTAAATGTTTTAACAACTAGATTAAATTTCATCATGTGTTACGTTTAGAATTTGGTCTATATTCAGATAATATGCTTCCAAGACGC
Source organism: Primulina huaijiensis (assembly GCF_012295235.1). Taxonomy (NCBI): domain Eukaryota; kingdom Viridiplantae; phylum Streptophyta; class Magnoliopsida; order Lamiales; family Gesneriaceae; genus Primulina; species Primulina huaijiensis. The sequence goes on along the minus strand of NC_133323.1, from coordinate 15,733,408 downwards.
GCCCCAGCATCGATAGACATGATGATACTTTTGGAGGCGATAGAGGCCTTCCACCACCACCACCGCCAGGAGACGTAGCTACTCGAGTCCTTGAGGGTATTGCTAAACTGATGGATGATAAACATAAAAAATTTTATATTAATTAAATGTTTTATAATATAAATTTATAGTTTTGTTTTATTAAATATTTAAATATTATATGTTTTATAATAAATTGTATAAAATATAAAATTTTATAAAATATAAGTTGTTGTGTAATTATATGTTTTTAATATTTTTACATGTTCGATAAAATAAGAATAATCTTGTCTTTGCAAATGAGATTAAGAAGATTCTTGAACCTGTAGAAAGTTGATTTTAATATCTACAATATTGGTGGCAAGTATGAGATAAAAATCTTCTCAAATGGAGATCAAATTAAGCAAAAAATAAAGTTACCAAATGAGTGACAGTTTTACCATGCTCTAGAATTTTGACCATATCTCTCGAATTACTTGGTCGAATGGTAAAAAAAATTCCCACAATTCAAAAAACTCAACTATCTACGTGTTTTGTTTTATGTGGAAAAGCAAAATCGGATTGAAAGATTTTCAAAAGTGATGTGTATGATGACATAATTTTTAGAAGACCAGTAAAGACTTATGTGTATAAAATAATATTTTATTTGTGGCTGTTTCCCAAAATTTGGCTATAAATAGGGGTGCATTGTAATGTATGGAGATATTCCTCATTTTATGAACAAACCCTTGAGTTTATAATATTTCTCTCTTCGTTTTTCCTTTATTTCTTTATTTAAATTTATTTAGCATGTTAATTTCATATTCAAAGTTTTATACTTTGAAAATTGAGTAACTAACTTCTCAAAGTTGAGATGAAAATGTGAAACTCTTGGTATGATAATAATGTTATTAAAAGGTAATAACCTATGTTTTATATTATTTAATCATTATTTATTGTTTATGTTATATTTATTTTTTAAGCTTTATTATACCCTACTTATTAGTGGAGTTTTGATTTATTGTTTCTATATGTTACACTAAATTTTTGGAACCATTTAAATGTTAGTTTGATATTACCAATCATTTAAAGTGGATGTCTTAATTTATTATATATGAATATATCATAATATTAATTTTTTGGTACCATTTAAATGTTTGTTTGGTTTTGCCAACTATTTAAAGTGAGAACTTTGATTTAGTATTTACAAATATATATATAGCACAATAAATACTTGACAAAATTTATAAGTTTTGGTATATATTAGATATTTATAAGATTTTAATATATTGGAACCATTTTATTAAGTGGATTTCAATAATGTTCATTAATCTTAACTTTATTAAAATACCAAGAGTGGATCCTCTAATCTCAACTACTTGAATTAAAATTTGGGCAATTAAAAATTACCAATAAAAGATTCAAAAAATTAAAAGAAAAAAAAACGAAAGGAGAATGTAGTAGACTTGTAATTACCTTAGCTTCCCTGCGGATACGATATTGGACTCACCGAATTATACTACTTATGGACAATCTGCTCTTGGGAGTGCAAGGATTAAGTCGCATCAAGTTTTTGACGCCGTTGCCAGAGAAGTATGATTTAATTTAAGTCTATTTAATTTTTTTTATAGTTTATTTTTCTTTCTTTGAATTTTTATTACTTTTGTGTGTTTTTCTTCTTTTGCATTTGCATGAGCATTTGGTCACGCACACTTAGTGGTCGACTCATTTGAAATAACCCTTTATTCTCACAAAACGTAGCGGAAGAAACCATCCGAGAAAATAAAGATGAAATTTAATCTCAACATGAACACGATAGACGAAGAACACTTTGAGATCACATGAATCCTGCACGTACTAGTGCTCCTGCATGTCTATTTTTCCCCCCTAATGTATCTCATTTCAATTTTAAGTCTGGTATTATCCAACTTTTACCCATTTCATGGCTTAGATTCTAAAAATCTATACATGCATTTACGAGAGTTTGAAGAAGTGTGCAACACATATAATGATCTAAATTATAGCATGAACACCATTCGACTTAAACTTATTCCTTTTTCTTTAAAAGATAAAGCTAAAACTTGGCTACAAAATCTTAGATCGGGATCCATTCGAAATTGGGATGAATTACAACAACAATTTTTGAAAAAAAAATTTCCATCTCATAGAACAAATTCTTTCAATAGGCAAATCATCACTTTCACTCAAAAAAAGGAGAAACTATTTATCAGTGTTGGGATAGATATAAAGAATTTCTTAATCTTTGTCCACATCATGGTTTGGAAATTTGGAGAGTTGTTTCTCATTTTATGAAGGCATAACACCTAAAGATGTGCAAATAGTTGAATTTAAGTGTAATGGAATATTTGAAGATAAATATCCAAACGAGGCAATTGAGTATCTCGATTCATTAGCTGAAAATACTCAAAATTAAGACACTATAGGTACAATCGAACCATCAAACAAGATTTAATCTCCCACATCTGGTGGAGGTATGTACACCCTCAAGGATGAACATGATATCCAAGCTAGATTTACCTCTTTGGCAAGAAAACTTGAGGCACTTCATTTGAAAAAGAATGCTAAATTAAATCTGTTCAAGAAATTGCATGTCACATCTGTAATACAAGTGATCATTCTACAAAATATTATCCCACTTTTAAAGAATGTCTCCTTGAACAAGCCAATGTTTTGAACAATTTCAAAAGGCCAAATTTTGAACCATTTCTCAAAGTTACAATCCAGGTTGGCGAAATCATCCAAATTTTAGTTGGAGGAATGATAATGTTGCACAATTTTCGCAACCAAATTTCCAAAATCAACAAAATTTTCAAAATTACGCACCTTATGTTCCTCCACCTAAAAGGAATTTTGAAGATACATTGAATTCTTTCATTGCAAATCAAGAGTCTATCAATACTAAAACTGCTCAAACCATGATAGATTTGAAATATACTCTTGCTAAATTTGCATCTGCACTTAATGTTCATGAAAAAGGTAAATTTTCTTCTCAACCACAGCCTAATCCCAAGGATCATCATTCACAAACTAGAACTTCTTGAACTTAACCAATAGATCAGGTAATATGTTATTACCTTTAGAAGCGGTAAGGTTGTGGAAAAATCAATTCTTGAACCTTGTGAAGATGATTATGAATCAACTCCAAAGGGTAAGGAAGTGGAACCCATAACTTGCGAAGATGATGTTCAACAGACAGTGTCACCACCATTCCTTCATGAATTAAAAAATACAAAAAATCAAATTTTAATTTTTATATATATGATATTTTTAAATAAGTAAAAGTTAATATTCCTTTATTAGATGCAAGAAAGCAGGTACCGTCATATGACAAATTTTTGAAAGACTTGTGCACTGTTAAATGAAAATTGAATGTAAAAAAGAAAGCATTCTTGGCCGAACAAGTAAGTGCAATCATTCAAAATAATAATACTTTGAAATACAAAGACCCTTGTTGTCCAAATATTTCATGTATTATTGGAGAACGAAATATTAAAAAAGCATTTCTTGATCTTGGAGATAGTGTGAATTATTTACTTCCATATTCAGTTTATGAAGAACTCAATCTAAGCGAGTTAAAACCTACTTCGTTAAAACTTTTACTTGTCCATAGATCTGTTAAATTGCCAAGAGGTATGGTAGAAGACGTGTTGGTCCAACTTTACAACTTTGTATATCCTGTAGATTTCGTAGTTTTAGTAGTTTTAGATACACAACCTATCGAAGCTTGTAATGAAATTCCTATAATTTTGGGTCGTCCATTTTTAGAAACCTCTAATGGTCTGATAAATTACAGAAATAGAATAATGAATTTGTCATTTGGCAAAATGACCTTGGAGCTTAATGTTTTTAATCTTTGTAAGTAATCACATGACAAAGGAGATGAAAGTAAAGATGAAATTCTTATTGAAACTCTTGGGGAAGAAAACATTCAAGAAGGAAATACTCGTGACCAATTAGATATTTGTTCAATAGATAATGTTAAAAAAATATTGAAATTAATCGTGATGATTTTATCAGGTATCACTCGTTACTATGATCAGAGGAAGAATTTGAGGAAAAATATGAGAACAAATATGAACCATCCATATTGGAGTTGAAACCCTTGCCAGAAGAATTAAATTATGCATTCCTTGGAGAAGATGAAACATATCCAGTGGTAATTTCTTCCAAACTAGCAAGTGATCAAGAAGGTAAATTAGTTGATATGCTTAAAAGACATGAAAATGCAATTGGTTGGACACTAAAAGATCTTAAGGGCATTAATCCACTAATTTACGCTCACAAAATTCACTTAGAAGAAAATGCTAAAACATCTCAACAACCACAAAGGAGATTAAATCCACACATGAAAGATGTTGTTAAAACTGAAGTTCTCAAACTACTTGATGTTGGAATTATCTATCATATTTCTGATAGTAAGTGGGTAAGCCCAATACAAATAGTTCCAAAAAAATATGGCATCATAGTGATAAAAAAATAAAAAAGGTGAATTGTTAACAAGTCAAGTCCCATCTAGTTTGAGGATGTGTATTGATTATATAAAAATAAATGACGCCACTAGAAAAGATCATTTTTCATTACCATTTTTGTATAAAATTTTAGAAAGAGGTGCAGGTCATCCCTACTACTGTTTTCTTGATGGATATTCAGGCTATTATCAAATTCCTATTGCACTCGAAGATCAAAATAAAACTACATTCACATGTCCTTTTGGAACATTTGCATTCAGAAGGATGCCATTTGGTTTATGCAATGTCCCACAACATTTCAAAGATGTATCCTAAGCATTTTTAGTGACATGGTTGAAAATTGTTTGAGATTTTTGTTCGAAACAAAATTTCGGTGGTTTGACAAATTGAACTTAATCTATCGAACAACTGATCAAGATAACTGAAATAAACTGATCTAAAAATACGCAAACTATCGGTTGCCAAACTGAAGATTAATACGCAGAAAATCAACGGCAACTGAACCTAGCTAAATGAATTTTTAGACGATTGAATGATCAGCTGGGAACTGATCAGTTAGACTAAAATTAGTTCAGAGCAATCAGTTTATCCTTTCGGATTTGTCATTGATAAAGCAGCTGAACACGTGATCAATTAAGGATGTAACTATCAACCGACAGATGGTACAAAAGCAAGACTCCAACTTTTAGTGGGAACGACGCATTTCAGCAATGCAACAGTGTAGTACTGTCTAAAGAATGTTGACGTGGCAATCAACGGATATAAAGTTTCAAATCATATTTAATGTTACCGTTGAAAGAAAAGACTATAAATAGTCGAGGAGTTCAGCTGAGAAAATAACTTTCGCGCATATTCATTCTAAGTCTATCTTTTATTCAAGCATTCAAAGAACAGTTACAAAAGCTCATAGTTATATGAAAAATTCGTAGCGTTCGGGCAATCTTTCGAGCAGAAGTATTAGCACACCTATTTTTTATATTTGATCTTTTGAGATCAGTTGTGCTAAAAAAAAAATATCAGTTAGTTACTGATAAATTTTTAAAGATACTAAGAGTTTAAGTTTGACATTGTTAAGTCCAAAACTAAAGTGTCTGTACAAGAGTTTGTATTTGATCAAAGTCTTAGTGAATATCCTATCTTTCAAATAGAGGGGGTGACGTAGGAGTGTTTGAAATATCCGAACCTCCATAAATCTTGTGTTTATTTATTTCAGTTATATTCTATATGTCATTCAGTTTATTTCCGCACTTTCACAAGTTAACTGATTGATATTGACAAAACAAGATTTCCGAGATCAGTTTATCACTAAACTGACTCATCAGTCGAAAATGAAAAAAAGTTTTCAAGTGTTTATTCAACCCCCCCTTCTAAACACTTCATCATCTCCCCAACTGATCCTATCAATTGATATCAGAGCAGTTGAATCTTGTTTTTGAATATTTCTATACACAAACTGATTGAAATGGGATCGGTTACGGAGCCCAGAAGCGCAAAAGAAGTTCGAAAAATCAAAATTTTCATGACCAAAAACCGAGCACCCCTTATTATGTCTAGCAAATAACATAAAACACAAAAATGACATTCATAGTGTGTTAAGAATTTTTACCAATCAATCACTAAGGATTGATGATGGCTCCAACTTTGTTGTCAAACAACTAAGCTCTTGAATGATTGACCCAATCTACAAGCTTCCTTGAGCACTCCTTGCTCAAATGGTTTCTTTTCTTCAAATTAGGTTTACCACAACTAGAAAGATCCGCTCTAATTTTGCACCAGAAAAATTAGAGGATTTTTCTTTGAGAAGGATAAGCTCTCCTCAATAATTGAAGAAGTAAAAATTTGGGAGAAAAGAAGAAGAAGTTTCGGCCATGGGGTGGGAGAGAAAAGGGGTTGGATGACTTTTCTTGGTTCTTTAAAAAGTTAAAAGTTCATGGGCATGCCATGCCTCGTTTGTTGAAAAAGTAGCCTCGAACCCTTCACCTCCCATACATGCATTTTATTTGGACTTGTAAAAATTACAAAGCCCATGGACTTTTATGTAAATATCTCAAACCCATTTGTGACCATTTAAACTTTACTTGATTTTACTCAAGCCCACTAGTTGAAAAAAATATCCAATTGGGCTCCACTAGGCCCACTAGTGTTTAATTAATTCAACGCTTAAATTAATTTAATTTAGTCCATAATAATGTTTATGAAAATCACAGGTTTTCAAATACATTATTTATTTGGCCATCTTTTAATTTAAGAACACTTCCACAATTTAAAAGTTACATTCCTCATAATCCTCTTATAGAGGTCATACTTATATTCTTTACGCATATAAACTCTTTTATAAGCCGTTCGACACATTGAAAAATTTTACTTCTCAACGGGATTTAAAAAGTTAGCACTTGTGTGACCCTGAATGGTTCAATGATACAACTAGCCGTTGGTTCACATCTCAATTTGATTCGGGACTAAACATGTCCTTATATGAGCTTACCCAGTTGCTCCATTCTTACTTATCAACTCTTTGAAATAAGAACGTCAGAACTCAAGTCTGATAGTACCAACCAATCATGTTAAACGCCTAGCAGCATCGCTTACATGATTCCATAGGTATCAAATGATATTGTCTGCAAGAACCATTCAATTATTGTTACCGTACAGTACGGTCCCTTCATCTAACATATCCTTACCGATTCGACAACTATTGGTATATCGAGAGCTGCCAAAGAATTGATACTATTTGTCATGTCGTAGTTGCATCGATGGTGTAATCTATGAAACCTCTTTCATAATTACCACCAACACTCTGATCAGAGATTTAAAACTACATACACATAGGATATCCATACCCGAAGGTAACTGGTGAATCCACGACTATGATGCATCGACTTCTATATGTTTCGACAGAACACCCAACCTTGCCACCTGATGACCCCATGAGAGTCGGTAAACAAGTCAAAGTGCAATGCTAGCATATAGAGTCTCAATGTTGTTCCAGGTCATAAAGACTAATGGTGTACAACCATAAACTAGGATGTTTCCACTCGATAAGTGAGAACCACTTGGAAAGTCCTTTAAGTAGGGTTGTTCAGTGCACTTTACAAGGAGCACCTATCTGCATGCTCGGACATCACAATGTCCCCTACCAATGAACATGTTACTCACATCACAGATACTAGTCTCAAACTCGAGCGGCCTTTATCCTTCTTAGTGGCGGCTGAATCGACTAGGAACTGTTTAGAATATATATAGTATTCCAAATATTAGTTTCATGATACTCATCATATGAGCATATCATATTCTTTCTACTATTTTGTATATTCAAATACTTTATCTATGCAACTAGCATGGGTATACAAATAAAGATGTGCCAAAACAATAATTTCAATTATTATAAAAATAAAGATTGTTTATACATAGAGTTTAAACATGAACCCTCGGCCAACACTCGGCTCGACGGGTACCTACTCTAACAATCTCCCACTTGCACTAGATCCGACTACCCATATGCTTCAAACCCATCGATTTGCGATGTTTCTCGAATAATGGTCTAGGTAAAGTTTTAGTTAGTGGATCAACAACATTATCTGCGGAGCCGACTTTGTCAATCGACACTTCTCTTCTTTCCACAAATCTTATGAGACCTTGGCTCTTTCGCCTGAGCAATGGCTCCCGTGTTGTCACAAAACACCGGGACAGAAGTAAATCCAATAGGAATGACTCCCAACTCTTGGACAAAATTCCTTAACCAAACATCTTCCTTTGCTTCAGCTGATGCAACAATGTATTCGGCCTCAGTAGTGGAATCCGCAGTATTGTCTTGCTTGGAACTCTTAGGAAGGGCCTTGGTGAGAACATATGCTATATTTTCGGAATTCGAAACAATTTTTAAATTACTCAGCCAATCATGATAATTCGGTATTGTTAGCTTATTTTGATCGAGTATAACAGATAGCGGGTTTCAAGACGACATTGTAAATATACTGAAAAGGAAACAGAACAAACGTTACTGATTATTTTAAAATATTTTGTAAGACGTCATATATGGACATCATATATGGAATTTTGTAAGACGTCATATAAAGTTGCATGGGAATAAAAATATCATGTCATGAGGCATAATGTGAAAATAACTTGTCATGAGCAATTATAATACGTGCATAACTGACAAAAAATCATAAGTGAAATGCTTGCTCAACCGAGCTCTGTCATAAATAACATGTCATAAATTTTCTGTTGAGATTATGGTCTACGCAAGTGGCCCCTGCACTGAACTGAACTGACCGATAACTGGCGACCGGACCGGTAACTGGCGACCGGGTGAAGTAATGTACGTCTGATCAGACTAATGCCACAGTATACTGGGTGGTACATAACTGAACTGACCGGATAATAAAATGCTCCCATGATAGTGAAATGGCCACAAGCAATATCGCATAAATCTCAAAAATGAATGTTTTCTATTTTTATGCACGTAATATAATTAACTGGCATAATGAAATATCATGTATTATTTTACCACATGGATTGGATCGTTTCCAGGCTCGCTGCGACCAAAATTTAACATGAAAAATATGCAAATGATTTTCTTGACAAAACTTTGTAATTGAATCCAAAACGAGACAATTACGCCCAACGACTCCGTATTTAATCATGACTCCGTGCCAACCCGAACCAACAACGAACCATTATTTAATCATGATTAAAATACACTTAAAATGATGAAATAATGCTCTTAAAATGACAAGGGCCGAAATTTTGGTGAATGGAGGCCGAAACATGAAAAGCTCTTTCGAGAGTCAATTTGGCACATCGCACCGTAATTCTCGTACGACCTCTAAAATGATCCGAATCACAAACGGTCAAAAACATGACCTTCCTAACTCAATGAGACACTGTCCAGTCCAAGGCCATAGGCTAGAAGCCAACCAAGAACTCGAATGAGCCACTGAACCGCAGCAGCAAGTTGCTGTCCACAAAATACAGAAGCTGTGCTTTGGTTTCCTTGCGTCGTTTGCGAGGCTAATGGCCAATGGGGCTTGAACCACCGACCAGAACCTCTTACCAACATCCCAAGGAATGATTTGAACCATGGCTAAGGGCCCTAGGCCAGCCACAATTTGCATCACACCCTAACTCAACCGAAAGTCTCACCCGAGAGCACCCTTGCATGTGTGTGGTGTTTTGCTACGTTTGCTGTCATGGATCGTCCCAGTGGCTATTTGATTGACCATGGCACTATCTAGACTTCATGGGGCATGGTGTGAACCGTGGCTAATGGCTAAAGCGCCAACCAAGATCCACACTAACACCATACAACTCAACTACACTTGCTGGAAAATAAAAGGGGCCGAGAAAGGGGAGGGGCTGTTCTAGTGTTTTGATTTTAAAACCGATGCAACCATGGACCAAGAGCCAAGCAAGGTTCGATCCATCCATAGACAAGCAAAAAACGGAATTTTCGAACCCAATTTCTGCACTTATGGGGAGGTTGCTGTCATTTCGATTTCCAGCAAGCATGGGGCCAAACTAATAGACCAACATGGTCCTAAACCATTCTAGTACATGTCTAGGAGTCGCCTTGGGAGCCTAGAATCGAACCAATACCTGAAACCATCAGAAACGTGCAAACCGTGAAGCATGAAATGGAATGAAACCAAAAATCTGCACCTCCTTTTTCGAAAATAATATGGAGGATTTCGTTTTTTTTTGCTTAATTAAATCATGAGTATGATGTTTTAAAATACTAATATGGCTTGATTGAAGAGTCAACAAAATATAAACATGCCTGGTTTCGTTTTGAAAGAAAAACGAACGAGACGACGACGCGGCGCGGAGGAGACGGAGCGTTTTCTTTTCTTGCTAGCTACTCGATTTTTTTCTCTTGTTATTGGCTAAGTGGCTCACGATTTTTTCCTCTGAAATGCTCTCAATTCGGTGATGGGGGAGGCGGAAATGGTGGTTAAGAGAGTGAGGAGAAAAGGTAGCAATATAGGTGGGGGTAGCAAGACCAATTCTCCTCTCTTTTGAATTTTGAATTTGGTTTGCTGTCAAATCTTCTTGGGGGAAATGAGGTGACCGATTTTTACATGCTAGATGTTGGCTGATTATGATCTAATACTAATTAATGAAGGATGAATAATAAATGAAAAGGTTAACATGCTAAGGGATGGCAAGGAAAAGGTCAAAGGTGAGTTGGCATATAATTTATTAATCACCTAAGGGGCCGAAATTTTAACAATTAAATGGAGGAGAAATATTGTTTAGTTAGTTAATTTAGAACCTTAAGAGCATTACCTATCCTTTTAAATAATTTAGTGAATTAACCCCAAAAATCAAGGAACCTATATGGACTTATTTCCTACTTACCTCAAGTTGCTTAAATAATTCCTTAAACCTCCTTTTAACTTAAATCAACTTATTAGCTAGCTAAATTAAACTCTGGAAATGATTTCCTAATCTTAAATTTTATCTCAAAACTCCAACTCCAGTCCGACCTCACTGAAATAACTGAAAAGATAAAGATTAAACTACTATGTAAAATAATTAAATTTAAATACTCATGCAATAAAAAAATCATTTTAATTTAAAATACTAGAATTATGCATGGCTTATACGTAGTCTAATTTACGGGTTCTACATTGGTCATGGCTCTCGATCATCTTTTTAACATATAATATCATATATTATATAAATACGATAATATCACATATTATCAATAAATCGCGTATCTCGTAAATTATCAATAACCGCCATAAATATCAAATTAAATAAACACTTTTATTTAATTTCAAATAATTAAATTTCTTGTAAAACACCTTTTACCATAAATAATTAAAATCATATTTCAATTATTTATTTTGTAAGAAGTTGATTTTATCAAAATTGTTGTAGGGGTAAAATCGTCTGTATTTCAAAAATATCATTTGAGTCCCCAAAATTTTGAAAAATTTGATAATCTTCCCCTCAGCCTGGCGCGGTGCCCGAGACGTTCCTAGGCACCAGCCCGCGCTGCCCGATCCAATCGGGCACGGGCGGGCACGTTTCCCTCGCACAGGCGCGCAGGCAGGGAGGCCGTCGCGAGCAGGCGTGCGCACAGCGCACAGAACGCACGCCGCTGCGCTGCCGTGCGTGCGCGCTGCGCACGACCCACCTAGCGCGTTTGACCATAACAGTTAAGTTCAGACCCAAATTTTTTTTTTTTCAAAAATAATTTTTAGGGCTGTTTTTCATAAAAATTCTTACGCAGTTAGAAATAATAAACACAACAAAATTTAATTAAAACACACGATTGATAATTACCGGCTCTGATACCACTGTTGGGACATCGTATTCTCGCACCACAGACGCAGCGGAAGTTTAAAAATATTTTGTTCTTGGTCATCATATGTTTAAAACATTCATATGGAGTTCTTAGAATTATACATTTACGTTCTTAACGCTGGACTCCAAACTATTCCGTTGTTTAGACTAATATAGCACTTCGTGTAATTCCCTACGACGGCTTTCCTCCTTTGATCGCCTAATTAGGTCCACGATCAGAAACTTTGTTTCTCACTTGGATTGCACTAGTAATTCCGAACAATTCTTGCGTTGAGATTGTAATATCCGAATTTCCAGAAGACGGAGATGGTACGACGATGGAAGAACCAAAAGGGACAAGAAATTATTTTTTTTTCCTTGTTGTGGTTGAGAACCCTTTTGGGATTGGAGAGAAATTTTCCTTTTTGTTTTGTGTGCAAAATTAATATTTTATTATGAGTCATGGTGGTGTATATAGAGTGAGACTCCTAATCCAATTAGGAGTCTCTCTGTAACGCCCCAGATTCGACGACTGTCCTCACTGTACCAAGACGAGTTTTTCCAGCGTGCTTATGTCCTCACTCACACGCACCCTAGGAAACTTCCCAGGAGGTCACCCATCCCAGAATTGCCCAAGTCAAGCATGCTTAACTTTGGAGTTCTTATGTGATGAGCTACCGAAAAGAAGATGCACCTTCGTGGTATTAGTAGTACATATCAAATCTTTTATGCCATCTTCAACTATACAGTCCATTAGATTGAACAGTCTCGGAATCCCTCTTCTCCGGTGTAAGATCGGTTCATTCATGTTCCCTCTGCCTAGAAGCCTGCCAGGAGCCGCTCATTGTCCGTGCAACCTCATGGCACAGGCGATCACCCCCCGCCCTCTTCGGCCACAGGCCTCACATGCCCACCAGCTTCCGCTTGGTTCGTCCCCGAACCCACACCGTAATAGGAGAGGTCGGCTCTGATACCAACAGTAACGTCTCTCAGATTCGACGACTGTCCTCACTGTACCAAGGCGAGTCTTTCCAGCGTGCTTATGTCCTAACTCACACGCACCCTAGGAAACTTTCCAGGAGGTCACCCATCCAAGAATTGCCCCAATTCAAGCACGCTTAACTTTGGAGTTCTTATGTGATGAGCTACCGAAAAGAAGATGCACCTTCGTGGTATGAGCAGTACATATCAAATCTTTTAAGCCAACTTCAACTGTACAGTCCATTACATTGAACAGTCTCGGAATCCCTCTCCTTCCGATGTAAGATCGGTTCATTCATGTTCCCTCCGCCTAGAAGCCTGCCAGGAGCCGCTCATTGTCCGTGCAATCTCATGGCACTGGCGATCACCCCCCGCCCTCTTCGGCCCCGGGACTCACACCTTCTCCCACAAGGACTCTAATAATTTAATTATATTAAATCTATCATATAATTAATATATATATATAATGTATTTATTAACTTTTAATAACACATTATATAGTAATATCATATACACATATTTTATATCACCATATAAAATAAATATGTTCATTAATTAAATTAAATAACCATTATTTAATTTATAAATTAACTCATTAGTTAATTTAATTCTAGTCTCCTCTAGAACATATATGAGAATTTGTGCATATTAGTAGTCATCACTACTAGCACAATCATTTAATCAGTATATTCCAAAATTCACAAAAAAAATGATTCGAACTCATTATAACCCCGATCGACGATCTGAGAGCGCCGGTATTCCAAGGATACAAATCTTGTTCATATAATGAAAATCGAAAATTTCGAAGATCTAAATTTTCACTTACAAAATTTAGAACTCACCATATATCGCAGTTACCATATTTGGCAGCTGCCAGTTTTAGTGAACTCAATCACAAAACAGGCAGTTCCTTTCTCCTTCCTTATTTAGCAATCATGCTTACTTCAATTTCTTCCATCCTATGGAATTAGCTCATAAACACCTTTATAAGCTTTCAGTTTGATCACCATCAAACTATATTCGCCAAATTCCAACTCCTTGAAATTTGACTATCTCAACGAGAACACAAAATCCGATACTTTTGTGACACTTTATGGTTCAGGGATACAGCTAGCTGTGGGTTCACATCTCCATGTGATTTAGAATAACATTTATTCTTATTCGGACTTACCCTAGTTAGTCCCATTCTTTTCATCAACACCTTGATCAAGAATGTCAGAACTCATTTCTGATTACACCCATCGGACCATGGTATGAGCGTCAAGTAGCATCACCCCACGATCCCCTAGGTATCACTAATAGTGCCTGCAAGAACCTTTAGTCATGGTTAGCGTACAGTACGGTCCCTTCAACACATATATCCCGATCAAATCTGCAACCATTGGTATATCGAGAGTTGCATATGAATTTGACAGCGATGTGATTTATCTTTGAGTAATAGTGTCATGGTATGCGCAACTGAGGAAACACCTTTCCAAACTGCACATATCTTACTCCGGCAAGAAATTCCTTGCACTATTGACTCATCAGACCACATAAGATATCTTTATCCGTAGGTGAACGGTGAATCCCTGACTACAATGTATTTGCTCCTACGTATTTCGAAACCACACCCAACCATGCCACCTTATGACCCTCGATGGAGTCGAAAAACGGATTAAAATGCATGATAGTAAGTATAGCCCTTACATTGTCCCGGGTCAAAGGACTAATGGTTTATAACCATAACTGCGGACTATTCCACTCGATAAGTGAGAACCACTTAGACAGTCCGAGGGTGGGTTGTTCAGTGCATCATCATATGATCACCCATCTGTGTGAATGGACATCTCTATGCCCTTACCAATGAAACATAGTGTTTTACTCCACAGATGCTAGTCTCGAGCTTGAGCGACCTTTATCCTTGTTTTAGGTGGCTGAATCGACTTGGAACTTGTTTAGAATATATGGTACGCTTCCTAATGAGTTTCATGATCTTACGTTGGGACGCAGACCTCATGATTCCTATTTTATATTCAAGGACTTTATCTATGGAGCTTGCATAGGTATACAGATAAATTATAATGTCATAATCGAATTAAATCGTAAAATATTATTAAAATAAAGATTGTTTTACATCAAAGTCAATAAAACCGGAGCCACAAGTTGGCTTGCCGGGCACCAAATCTAACAATCTCCCACTTGTCCTATAGCCAACTACCTATAGATCTTAGACCCATTGCTTCGCGATGCTTCTCAAACAATGGTCCTGGCAAGGGCTTCGTCAGTGGATCAGCAACGTTATCTGCGGAGGTGACTCTCTCTACCGAAATATCTCCTCTTCCCACAATCTCTCGGATTATGTGGTACTTACTCAGTATATGTTTGGATCGCTGATGAGACCTCAGTTCCTTCGCTTGCGCTATGGCATCGGTGTTGTCACAGTAGAGCAGGACTGGATCAACCGTTTGAGGAATGACACCCAACTCTTAGATGAAATTTCTCATCCAAACACCCTCCTTTGCTGCAGCAGATGCTGCCATATATTTAGCCTCAGTGGTTGAATCCGCTGTGGTGTCTTGTTTGGAACTCTTCCAAGAGACAGCACCACCATTGAGCTTGAATACAAATCTGGAGGTCGATTTCGAATCATCCACATCTGATTGGAGCTAGAATAAGTGTAGCCTTCCTATTTTAGTTCTCCACTCCCGTATACAAAGAACAAATTCTTAGTTTTTCTCAGGTATTTAAGAATGTCCTTCACTACTTTCCAATGCAGTGGACTGGGGTTCGACTGATATCGGCTTGCAACACTCGGTGCATATGCAATATCAGGTCGAGTAGATATCATAACATACATAATACTGCCTATGGCAGACGCATATGGAATGCGGTTCATGGTTTCCATCTCTTCATCAGTCTTAGGGCTCATAGAATTGGATAGATTAACACCATGAGACATTGAGAGATATCCTCTCTTGGACTCCTTCATAGAAAATCTCCTCAACATGGTATCGATATATGTGGATTGAATGAGCCGTATCATTCTCTTTGATCTATCTCTATAGATATGTATTCCTAATACATTTGATGCTTCACCCATATCCTTCATGGAAAACTTACAAGTTAACCATACTTTAGTTGACTGCAACATCCCTGCATCATTCTCAATGAGTAGTATGTCATCAACATAAACCACTAGGAATGTCACTGCCCTCCCACTAACCTTCTTGAATACACAAGGTTCCTTAGGATTTTTGGCAAAATCAAACTCTTTCATAGTGTTGTCAAATCTGAAGTTCCAGCTCCTTGATGCCTGTTTGAATCCATAAATGGATCTCTGAAGTTTGCATACTTTATGCCCACTTCCTACTGATGTGAATCCTCTAGATTGAGACATGTAAATCTCTTCCTTAATATCCCCATTAAGGAACGTTATTTTCACATCCATCTGCCATATTTCATAGTCATACCATGCGGTTAAGGCTAGCAGTATCCTAATGGACTTTAACATTGCGACTGGAGAAAAAAGGTTTCCTCATAGTCAATACCTTACCTTTGAGTATATCCTTTTGCTACCAATCTAGTTTTGAAGGTTACCACCTTCCCATCCGCTCCAAGTTTCCTTTCGTAAATTCATTTGCATCCTATGGGAACAATTCCCTCAGTTGGATCTACTAGGGACCATGCTTGGTTCGAATACATGGAGTCCATCTCGGACTGCATGGCTTCAAGCCACTTAGATGAATCGGCATCAGACAATGCTTCCTTGAAATTTCTTGGATCACATCCAGGAATGGGCTCACCTTGGCCCTCTTCAACAAACAGGCTCAACCTATTAGGCGGCCTTGAGATCCTTTCTGAAACATCTGCTACTCGTTTCTTTAAAACGTGCTAGAAATTTTTTTTTCCAAACCTCACATAGCATTCGACCGAATCATAAAATATTTTTCACATCATTTTAAAATAAATCAACCAACTACAATTTGAAAACCAACGGAAAGAGTTTAGAATAAAATTTGCCAACATTTTTCTAATCATAAAAATACCATTTGAAAAGTATAGCCCATAGTAAAACCTCTCAAAAACACTCATAAATAAATCATCGTAAAAATATCTTAAACATCACTTAAAATCATAAATCATAACTAGTGCGGAAAACTAGCGTCGGTCCTCGGGTTATGTGCACCTTCAGTCCAGCAAAGTCAACCATCAATACCTCCATAAATATTATTATCATAATCACCTGCACCTATCATACCTAGTGAGTCTAAAGACTAAATACACCATAATCTTGATAACAACTAATAGATATACAAAACACATGCAACAATGAAAATACTTGTACTTAAAATATCATTTTCATGAAAGTGCATAAACATAACATTTTCGTAAATATTTTAATGATGCATAAACTTTAAACAAACGCTTTTCATAATGATGCATCAACTTCAAACAACATGCATAACATGAACCTCAACATTTTTCTTTTCCTAACATAAATCCTTTCATCATGATCACATTTTCCTTTTTCTTGTTGAATTCAGATCGTTAAATTGTGACTTTCCTCAATCCTCAAAAAGTCGATGGATCCATCTACATGTAACCACAGTACTGGGCGGTGGGGGACATCAGCGACACTCTGACCGGTCAACCGAGCCCTGGCCAATCCTCATCGAATGGAAATACGATCGTCGGGCTCCCTCCGGGACCTTTTTCCATAAATCATAATTTATGACACATTAGTGAATACAGGTAAAACTCTTTGACTCGTCATCTCAAACTCGACTCATCGCTAATCTAGGGATCCCGGTTCCTGGATAAGACAATATACCGAATCTCCGCGATAGGAATCGATCCATTCCTAAGCAACATCGATATAAATCAAATATCCATTGTCTTGGCATATCCACCATAGACTTAGTGTATCCGCCAATGCCTATTCTGACAATATGCAATGGGCCAGTGACTACTCTGTCAATATCTGGCACCTCTGTCAGTGACTCTCACTCAATAGCTATATGCTATTCTCTGCGTTTCTATAAATCAATAGACTAAGCATATTCATTCAAATAATACAACAGTATGAAAACAATAACATAAAAGTATGTGGTTTAGGGAAACTCAAGTCCAATCTGACTTAAGTCAATCTCCCGGTTAACATTGATTTATACCTTTCTTGTCGTAGTTCTGACGAAGTCGAAGTCCTGAATTCGAAACTGTCAATACCAATCTGAAATGACGTGTCGAATATGAACAATATCAGTATACAACTCATATCAATATTCATTCTGATCAATACTCAATCTAATTCTGTTTCGACGGCATAACAGTAGAGTCTTGATATCCCCGTCAACTCAGACAACAATATATATCAATTACAAATCATAACCAATATCCAATATAATCCATAATCTCATAAATCTGAATAATCTCAATTCAAAATCTGAAAATTCCTAATAATTCCATAAACAATATGTTATTCAATCTGTTCTCGATTCTACGATGTCTAATAGCTCAAGAACATCATATATCAATCATATCTGATTCTCACAATATCATAATTTCAAATCATATAAAAACGTAATAAAACTTACGTCCAGTTGAAACTCTTGTCGAGAGGAATATAGGACTGAAATTGGATTGAAAATCGGACGGACGGATCTTTCGCACACTTCAACTTTCCTCTGGAACTTCTCTCGATTTCTTCTGCTGAATCTCAAGAGAAATGAACGAAGTACGAATTATATACGTCCAACAAGCATGACAAAGACAAGTGTCGAATTTCTGTCCAGCATGCCTCGCGCATATGCGCGTCTCATACCGACGCATATGCGCGAGACTCTCGGTCTCCGCGCCTTGTCTTCTCGACTGCTCGCGCATATGCGCACCTTCATCTCGCGCATATGCGCGAGACCTACTGTCTCGGCATACTTCAGTTTACCACCTCGCGCATATGCGCGCCCTCTTCTCGCGCATATGCTCGAGGTTCTCTGCCTGCCTCGTGCATATGCGCGCCTCTTGTCGCGCATATGCGCGAGGTGTTCTATCATCGCACATACAATATCACATGCCACCTCAAATCAAGGCTCGGAGTGGTCCGTCTATAATCGCAACAAGTTATAATCATGAATCTCAGATTAACAGAATAAAATCTCGGGCATTACACACCCAAAATCCATAAACATTTTAAAATAAATATTTTAACATATAAAAATCAATAACAAGACATAAACGTTTTAAAATAAACATTTTAACATAAAAATCCATAAAAATAAAAATTGTATAAACCTTTAAAATTGACATGTTGACATATAAAAATTCATAAACATGCATAATCATTGAAATAATTATATTAGCATATAAAAAAGCATTCAGGACACTGCCATGACGTTTACTAATTTTTAGGTCTGAAAAGACTGTTTTACCCCTAGACATAAAATTTCACGTTTTTGACTTTTTCTTAATTTCATTGACTCAAACATGTCCCAAATAATTATTTAAGCTTACATGAATTTTTATGTATTTTTATTTAGCTTAAATTGAGAACTTTTATATTAATCTTTAAATATAACGTATTAATGCATTTTAATCCCGAATTAAACAAAAACTTAATATAAAATTCCCAAATTAAGAACGTAGACTTCTAATAAATATTTGAGGATAATTATAATTTTCCATAATTTTATGAAGCATAAAACTAGGTGTTTCAATTAACTCTTTCATTAGCATTTCGTACGGCGATTAAATCCTGAATAAATCCAAAACTCAATATTTTCATCCCAAATTTTAAACATGGCATTTTTATTATTTATTCTACCCTTCCAAGTCATGAGCCACACCCGTGGACCCATGGATTCAAATTTAGTCTTATTACTTTCGTTTTTGACACCTAGACGAACACACCAAGCCATCTCCCAATTTACTTGAGCCACGTCCAAGCCACCTCGAGCCAAACCCAATCCAACCCACCTAAGGACCCTAATAACCACGCCCAGCCAGAAAACCGACCCTGGCCCGCTCAAAAACCTCCTAGAACTCGACCATGTACTGCGCATGTGTGTGTGTGTGTGTGAGTTCCCTTGAACACAAGGACTCCTAACTAGTCTAGGACTTCTCCAACCCTTAACCACCAAAACCCACCTAACCCTGACCATCCCTGGACCACGCCAAGACTCGACCCAGACCAGCCCAAGTCCATAAACCTAAGCAGCGAACCCCTAAAGCTTGACAGCAACCTTACGCAGCACCCTTGCTGCCATGCACCTTCCTCTCGTTCCTCTAACCAGCAGCCAACCCAGCCGTCCCAACCCCTAGCTTATCCCTTGAGCACCTTCCTAGGACCCTAAGGACCTATCCTAGCCTAGCACCCAAGCCCCTGGCAGAGCCACAGCCCCTACACAAGTTGCTGCACACAAGCGCTGCTATCTTGATCACCTCTCGGGCTCTCGAGACCTAGCATGGCTAGAAATCTTCCCTTGACCCCTCACGTGACTCTAGCCCAGCCCTGGTTCAACAGAACACAAGCCAAGCAACCAAGACCCCAAAACCGTGACCTACATACTCCTTGACAGATTAATGGTTCCAGCTTCGTTTTCCCCGATTTGCAACGTTTTGGTTGAGTTCTAAGGATCTATATTTCATGTAAAACCATTCTTGATCATGTCCTAAACATGGTAGCCCCTTATAACACATAAAAACGTATTTTTTGAACCAAAAAGCAAGGATTTAAAACACCTATAAGCATGGCTACGAAAATAAAAGGTTGTATGACTTGTTTTTTTATGCAAATTCATAAACAATTACATAATATGGTGTGATGATGAGTAAAAGGAGAATTATGGCGTGTCTTTGCGTAATTAACGCACGATAAAAACGTTGACGATTGAAGAACGACGCTTGAAAACTCTAACAAACTTTGATGCTTTTCCCTTCACCATATGTGTGTGCCGTGTGTTGATAGAGCAATTTGGAGTGTTTAGGATTTGTTGGGAAAGTGGGACGTGTAGTTGTGTTAATTATGGGGTAGATTAGCATATTTTGTAGTTAATTAAACCACTAATAAGGCTTAGGCCAAATAAGAGGTTAATTAGGCTCATTAGTGCTTAACTAAAATATTTAAAAGATTTAAAAATAACTTTGCATAAATAAGTTTGTGAATTTATTAGCCGGAATGCCAAAACATTCGCGTTTTTATTGAAAATCCAACACAGATAAAAATTACGCCCCGGCGTATAAAATCACCTCTAAACTCCATATTTTTAAAAATAAGAAAAAGCATAACCCATATTTTAAATAATTAAAAATAACTATTTAATAAAAATATTTTCTATTTTCCAGCCCTCGGTCTCCGTTCCTCGATCGCAACTCGAATAACGTTTAAAAATACATTTTAATACAACCGTGTAGAAAAATATATTTTAAACATGTAAATATGCACAAAATATTTAATTTATGCAATTAAAATAATTAATTGAAATGCACAAGGAATTTAATCATTTGCGCATGTGGTTCGCGTGGAATTTAAATTTTCGGGGCGTTATCATCTTCTCACGTTTAAATTGATTTCCGTCCCCGATATTTGTTTATCCTTCATAATAAAAAATTTAGACTTAGTTCTAGTATCCCAAAAATCCACGCTTCCGCTGCGCTACTCTGATAAAACTTAAGTTCTAGAATGTCCTTACGTCTCCTTGATCCCAATTAAATTTTCCTTCTAAATCCTTATTTGCAAATCACAACTCAAAAAGACCCATATTGACTTTGTGTTGTTACTATTATAAACTCGAATTTCAACTTTTCTTACAATTCTCAATATTAAAAGATGGATAACCATACCTATCGTATATTATTTTTCTTATTTTATACCTAAAATGTTCATCAACATATCAAATTTCAATATTAAAATCTCAAACGCATCCGCTAACGCTTAGATTTTGAAGCCTAATATTGTTTCACCCTTAAAAATCCTTTATTAAAAATCCTTATAACACTATAACCCAGATACCCCAAGGTTCCAAATATGCTTAAAAATTTAAATCATCGAAAATTCTTATCATTTAACCCATTCAATTCTCACTTATTGTTAAACTATTTCCCGAATTCCTTAACAATTGCAAAATTATTTCTTAATTTCCTCAAAAATTATCCGATTTATCCTTAATTTCGAAAATCCTATTATTAACCCATAAGATCTTGGTATTCTTAATACCCTTCTATAGATTTCCCATGACATAATTTTCAATTTTTTTTTAAACTTATTTACCCAAAATCAATCCCTATAATCAATCTTACCTTTCCTCAAACTTAAAATCCCAATTTATACATTTTCTTACTTCCAAAGATAATCGTAGTCCTCGAATCATTATTACTTATGAGTAATTCCCAAAAATTAATTCAACTAATAACCATGAATCATCAGTAATTTCTTAGAAAAATCTACGTGTCCCAAAAGCATTCATAATATTCAGGATTATATTATGGCCCAAAAAGTATAAAGTCAATACTATAACCCAAAAATCAACATAGTCTAGTTCCACTACAAAACCAACATGCATTAAAATCAAATAATTTCTTATTTCATATCGTATCACGTATAAAAATTCTGAAGCATATAAATCATTTATTATCATAAAGCTATTAAACATGTGACGTGAACATATAATTCATGTACTTATCTAGGTAACACCATAAAATCATATAAAACATGTGAACTTACAAATTTGAGGCTTGACGACTGAGCTTCCCGGCACTGATGGTTGCACAACCCTTTACAGAACCATTGCTCTGATACCAACTGAAACGTCTGCTACTCGTTTCTTTAAAACGTGCTAGAAATTTTTTTTTTCAAACCTCAAATAGCATTCGTTCGAACCATAAAATATTTTTCACATCATTTTAAAATAAATCAACAAACTACAATTTGAAAACCAACGGAAATAGTTTAGCATAAAATTTGCCAACATTTTTCTAATCATAAAAATGCCATTTGAAAAGTATAGCCCATACTATAATCTCTCAAAAACCACTCATAAATAAACCATCGTAAAAATATCTTAAACATCACTTAAAATCATAAATCATAACTAGTGCTGAAAACTAGCGTCGGTCCTCGGGTTATGTGCACCTTCAGTCCAACAAAGTCAACCATCAAGACCTCCATAAAAATTATTATCATAATCACATGCACCAATCACACCTAGTGAGTCTAAAGACTCAACACACCATAATCTTGATAACAAGTAATACATATACAAAACGCATGCAACAGTGAAAATACCTGTACTTAAAATATCGTTTCCATGAAGATGCATAAACATAACATTTTCGTAAATATTTTCATGAAGCATAAACTTTAAACCAAAAGCTTTTCATAATGATGCATCAACTTTAAACATAAACATTTTCATAACTTTCCATAAACATTTTTGTAAACATTTTCATATCCTCATAAACATATTCATATGAACATTCATAACATGAACCTCAACATTTTACTTTTCCTCATTTCATAAAATAAATTCTTTCATCATGATCATAAACATTTTCCTTTTCCTTTGTTGAATTTTGATCGTTAATTGTGACTTTTCTCAATCCTCAAAAAGTCGATGGATCCATCTACATGTAACCACAGTACTGGGCGGGAAGGGACATCAGTGACACTCTCACCGGTCAACTGTCCCCTGGCCTATCCTCATCGAATGGAAATACGATCATCGGGCTCCCTCTTGGACCATTTCCCATAAATGGGCTCCCTCTAGGGCCTTTTCCTTCACGATATCCCATTCTTATCCTCATATCCTCATAACCTCGATGGTGTCACTGGAAATGTGATCGTCGGGCTCCCACTGAGACCATAACCCTCACAATATCTCCAACATAACATCATTATAGTCACAATTACTTCACTTCCTTCAACGTTTAACATTTCCATCACTTTATAAAAAATCATGCATAACATATCGTTTTTATTTTTGGAACCAAGCATGCAACATGTCTTTTAAATTTCCATATTTAATCATAAAAATCCATAATCATTTAAACATCATAATTTAACATATAAAAATTCATAAACATTTAAAAAACATTTTAACCTACACAAAATCAATAAACATTTTAAAATAAATATTTTAACATAAAAAAATCCATAACAAGCCATAAACGTTTTAAAATAAACATTTTAACATAAAAATCCATAAACATGAAAAATCCATAAACCTTTAAAATTGACATATTGACATATAAAAATTAATAAACATCCATAATCATTGAAATAATCATATTAGAATATAAAATAACATTCAAGACACTGCCATGACGTTTACTAATTTTTAGGTGTGAAAAGACAGTTTTACCCCTAGACGTAAAATTTCACATTTTTTACTTTTTATTAATTTCTTTGACTCTAACATGTACCAAACAATTATTTAAGCTTACATGAATTTTTTTGTATTTTTATTTAGCTTAAATCGAGGACTTTTATATTAATCTTTAAATATAACTTATTTATGCGTTTTAATCCAGAATTAAACTAAAACTTAATATAAAATTCACAAATTATAAACTTAGACTTATAATAATTATTTGAGCTTAATTATAATTTTCCATAATTTTATGATGCCTAAAACTAGGCGTTTCAATTAACTCGTTAATTAGCGTTTTGTGCGGCGATTAAATCATGAATAAATCCAATACTCAATATTTTGATCCCAAATTTTAAACATAGCATTTTTATTATTTATTCTACCCTTCCAAGTCATGAGCCACACCCGTGGACCAATGGATTCAATTTTACTCTTATTATATTTGTTTTTGACACCTAGACGAACACACCGAGCCATCTCTCAATTTACTCGAGCAACGCCCGAGCCACCTCAAGCCCAACATGAGCCAACCTACATAGGGACCCTACTGATCAAGCCCAGCCAGAAAAACCAACCCTGGTCCGCTCAAAAACCTCCTGGAACTCGACCATGTACTGCATGTGTGTGTGTGTGTGAGTTCCCTTGAACACAAGGACTCCTAACTAGTCTAGGACTTCTCCCAACCCTTAACCACCAAAACCCACCTAACCCTGACCATCCTTGGACCACGCCCAGACTTGACCTAGACCAGCCTAAGCCCCTAAACCCGAGCAGCGAACCCCTGAAGCTTGATTGCAACCTCACGCAGCACCCTTGCTGCCATGCACCTTCCTCTCGTTCCTCTAACCAGCAGGCAACCCATCCGTCCCAACCCCTAGCCCAGCCATTGAGCACCTTCCTAGGACCCTAAAGACCTAGCTAACCCCTCCCCCAAGCCCCTGGCTGAGCCACAGCCCCTGCACAAGTTGCTGCACACAAGCGCTGCTACCTTGATCACCTCTCGGGTGGAGTCCTAGCTTGCTAGGACTCCTCCCTAGCGCCTGGTTTCGAGTCCTAGCGTGGATAGGACTCTTCCCCTGACCCCTCACGTGACTCTAGCCCAGCCCTGGTTCAACCGAACACAAGCCAAGCAACCAAGACCCCAAAACCATGACCTACATACTCCTTGATAGATTAATGGTTCCAGCTTCATTTTCCACCATTTGCAACATTTTGGTTGAGTTCTAAGGATCTATATTTGATGTAAAAAAATCCTTGATCATGTCATAATCATGGCATCCCCTTATAACACATAAAAACATATTTTTGGAACCAAAAAGCAAGGATTTAAAACACCTTTATGCATGGCTACGAAAAGAAAAGGTTGTATGACTTGTTTTTTATGCAAATTCATAATATATTACATAATATGGTGTGATGATGAGTAAAAGGAGACTTATGGTGTGCCTTTGCGTAATTAACGCACGATAAAACGTTGACGATTGAAGAACAACGACGAGGAACGAAGCTTTAAAACTCTAGCAAACTTTGATGATTTTCCCTTCACCAATAAAAATTATGTTCTGCCGTATTAAATCATCTCTAAACTCCATATTTTTAAAAATAAGAAAAAGCATCATCCATATTTTAAAATAATTAAAAATAAATATTTAATAAAAATATTTTCTATTTTTAAACCGTCGATCTCCGTTCCTCGAGCGCAACTCGGATTACATTTAATAACATATTTTAATACAACCATGTAGAAAAATATATTTTAAACATGTAAATATGCACAACATATTTAATTTATGCAATTAAAACAATTAATTGAAATGCACAAAGAATTTAATAATTTGTGCATGTGGTTCGCGTGGACCTTAAATTTTTGGGGCGTTACACTTTCGAATCTTCTAAGAGCTTGTGTTTCTTTGATTGGCTGTTTGGATGTGGGTCATGCTATTTGTGTAGTAGGTGGTTCTCGAATCTCATCAAGTTCTATCATCCCGTCATTTCTATCCAATAGAAGCTCATTCTCTAAGAATGTGGCATTCCTTGAAACAAACACATTTGTTTCAGCGGGATAATAGAAGTAATATCAAATAGAGTTATTTGGATATCCCACAAAGTAGCACAAATTGGCTCTACTATCTAATTTGTCTCCCATTGTCTGCTTCACGTAAGCAGTGCATCCCCATATTCTTAGGTAAGAATATTTTAGTGGCTTTCTCATCCATATCTCATATGGAGTTTTATCTACTGCCTTTGTATGGACTTGATTCAACAACTTTGCCGCCGTTTCAAGTGCATATCCCCAAAGTGATGGCGGCAATTCAGTAAATCCCATTATAGATTGGATCATGTCCATCAATGTTCGATTACAACGTTCTGACACACCATTCAATTGGGGTGTGGTAGGCGGAGTCCACTGTGAGTGAATCTCATTCTTAAGTATGTAGGCTCGGATGCTTGCATGTTTGATTATATTCTTCGCACAGTTTTCTGGGAATCAAGCTACAGTACACACGGTGGTGAGCCCTAGGCCTGAGACAGTTTATGAGAGGTTTAGGAGAATGGATCCGAAGGAGTTATCGAAGACTACTGACCCAATGGTAGCCGAGGGATGGATAAAGTCCATCGAAGTAATCTTTACGTTCATGGAGCTGTAGGATGTAGACAGGGTCAGGTGTGCCACATTCTTTCTGACCGAAGACGCCAGACTGTGGTGCAAGAGCGCATCTGTTTTAGTGAACTTGCAAACGTTGACATGGAATGGTTTCCAGGAAATCTTCTACTCCAAGTAATTCACTGAGAAAGTACGCTCCCGCCTGACCAGGGAGTTCATGTCTCTGCGACAGCAAGATAGCAGCGTGGCAGAGTTCGTCAGGAAGTTTAAGAGGGGATGTCACTCTGTGTCCCTGATTGCTAATGATGCCCGGGAGAAGCTGAGGCATTTTATTGATGGGTTGCGACCAATATTGCGCTGTGATGTTCGAGTTTCGGGTCCTACTACCTATTCCGTGGCGGTTTCTAGAGCCTTGGCGGTATAACAGGACCAAAGGGACTTCGAGATCGATAGACAGGGCAAGAGGCCCTATCAGGCACCTCAGCAGCAGAAGCGACCCCAGTTTAAGAGGCCTTTCCAAGGATAGCAGGGGAAGAGGCCATTTCAGGGACCGCCGAAAGGCAAGGGTCTTATTCCTCAGCAGAAGGCTTCACAGAAGTCTGGTGAGTACCCAGTATTCCCGAAGTGCCGCCGCCAGCACCTGAGACAATGTTTATGGGGGTCGGGCAAATGCTTCAAATACGGAGCTTGCGATCATGTGCTGAAGAACTTCCCACAGTGGAGGCAGCCAACCCAGGGGAGAGTGTTTGCCATGCAGGCAGAGCAGGCAAACCCAGACACGACCCTTTTGACTGGTAAACTATTTAATTAAGCACCACATTATTTTTCTACGCATGTTCGAATTAGTTTTGAGATTATTAGTGTGTTAGTTAGTATTTTTGGTGAATTTGTGTATAGATTTTCTACTATGCATGAGTTTAAGATTAGTATTTTGAGATGTATGTTTTTGTGTTGTGCTAACGTCTTTCAGGAAATATTTTCATAAAAAGAGTATCCACAAAGGCCCTGATAGATTCAGGGGCAACACACTCTTTTATCTCGAAGACGTTCGCTAATCACCTAGACGTCAAGTCTATTGGACTCGACGTGAGCTATTCAAGGACAGTCCCGTTAGGGGAAGAGTTATCAGCTACTAGCGTGGTCATAGATATTGATCTTGAACAACAGGGCCACCTAGTGTATGCCGATCTGATTGTGTTGCCGATGCTAGATTTTGATATTATCTTGGGAATGGACTGGCTGACGAATAATAGAGTTCTGATTGACTTTTAGAAAAGGTTAGTGCTGGTAAGACCGTTGGCATGGAGTAGTTTCTTTTTGAGTCGGATAGATGGAGAAGTTTTCCTCCCATGATCTTTTGCATGCACGCGGGGAGACTTATGAAAGAGAATCGATTAAGGTGCCTGAATGCGCAACGGAAGTTTCCAAATATTTTCTTAGCAAAAACCGAGCACCTCAACCACTATAGTGTGTAGCAAATACAATAAAATACAAAATGACATTCATAGAGTGTTTAAGAGATATACCTATCAATCTTAAAAGATTGATGATGGCTCCTACTTAGTTGTCAACAACTAAGCTCTTCAATGACATGACAAATCTTCCAGCTTCCAAGAGCACACCTTGCTCAAAAATTAAGCTCACCACCATCAAGGAAGAACCACTATAATTTTGCACTAGAAAAATTAGAGCATTTTCATTGAAAAGACTAAGCTTTCCTCAATAAATTAAAGAAGCAAAAATTGAAGCGAAATGTCATCAAAATTTCGGCCAAAGCCTCGGAGGAGAGAGGGAGGAGTGTTTTTCTTGGTGTATGAAAAAGCAAAAGTAAAAAGTTGCATGTGCATGCCATGCCATTAACTCAAAAGTTGCATCCAACCCTTCACCTCCCAAGCATGCAATTTTATTTGGGCTTGTAACAATTACAAAGCCCATGGAATTTTATTTAAATATCTCAATCACATTTGAGACAATTTAAACTTTACTTGAATTTACTCAAGCCCACTAGTTAAATATTTATTGCTAATTGGGCTCTACAAGGCTCAAAGTTATTTAATTAATTCAACACTTGAATTAATTTAATTATTTGGACTGTACTAGGTGCACTAGTGTTTAATTAATTCAACACTTGAATTAATTTAATTAAGTCCATAATAATGTTTATGAAAATCACAATTTTCAAATATATTATTCACTTGTCCAACTTTTAATTTAGGAACACTTCCACAAGCTAAAAGTTACATTCCCCTTATGGAAGTCGTACTTCTATTTTATTTACGCTTATAAACTCCTTTATAAGCCGTTCAACACATTGAACTATTTTACTTGTCAACGGGATCTAGAAAGTTAGCACTTGTGTAGCCCACAATGGTTCATTGATACAACTAGCCGTGGATTCACATCTCCATGTGATTCGGGACTGAACATGCCCTTATATGAGCATACCCCAATTGCTCCATTCTTACTTATCAACTCCTTGATAATAAGAACGTCAGAACTCAAGTCTTATAGTACCAAACCAATCGTGTTAAACACCTAGCAGCATCGCTTACATGATTCCCTAGGTATCAAATGATAGTTTCTGCAAGAACCATTCAATTATAGTTAGCGTACAGTACAGTCACTTCATCTCATATATCTCGACCGATTCGACAACTATCGGTTTATCGAGAGTTGCCAAAGAATCGATACTATGTGTCATGTCGTAGCTGCTTCTATGGTGTAATCTATGAAAACCCTTTCATAATTACTGTAACGTACCATACTTTTCACTACTTGTAATTTGCTGAAAAATTAAAAATTTTCTTAAACAAGTCGTGAACCTTCAAAATTCGATAAAATAAACTGTACGTCTCAAAAGTGGTTGCAACAATAGATTTAAAAATAAAGTTTGCCAAAAGTATCTTCTTAAAATCTTGTAACCAGTAAAATGAAATCAGAGTATTTGGAACTTTCGTAAAATCTTTAAATGACATGGGCGGTCCTCGGGTCTAGCCTCCTGCTCAGTCCAAGCCGGCTCCTTGGTCCTCACCCCAAGCCTCTTCAACATACTCCTCACCTGCATCGATCAAGTCTAGTGAGTCTAAAGACTAAACACATATAAACTGGAAGTAACGAGTAGTACGTAATAAAACCACATGCAAATTTCAAAATTGAGCGTACATACATGAAACTTGAACTTGCAATTAAACTTGAACATACATACATAACATAGACGTGCCATAACGTGAAAACTATTCATAAACACGCTTGCATCCTTGTACATACATACCTTCATCATTTTTGCGTAGAGGCATGCTCCAAAGCAAGTGACCCATAACATAAATCGCCTGATCAGACTAAACCACAGTACTGGGCTGACAGGGACGAATCCACTGCCACATACATGAGATCCTCGTTCATACTTTAACGGGTGGATTGGTCCCCGTTCATGCTTTAACGCTTTCCAATCCTGATCTAAACCCGTTCATGCTTTAACGGGGTGGGTTGGTCCCTGGTCATGCTTTACCTCTTTCCAACTCCATACATAATTTGGTCACAAGACATGTAGCATACCTCAAAAACTTGAAAATATTTTCTTTCCACGTCGAACATACTTACTTGGCGTTGAGGGATTCGTTGGATCTCGTTTGGGGCCACTGCTGCACATACTAACAAGATTTCAAGCACTTAATTTCCATACTTACACATAATAATCGTGCTCATCACCCAAAATGACAATTTTCTTATGACGTTCTAAATCGCTCGGGACTTGACCTCTTTTAATCATTGTACTAAACCATGACGTCAACTCCCGAAACAAATCCTAAAATGATGTGTGAACATTTCCCAAAAACATAGAAGACATGAGCCTAAAATAGTGGTATAAAAGTCATGCTCAAGTGCCTAGGCGCTGGGCTTACTGCGCTGCGGCGCTGCCTAGCGCCTAGGCGTTAGGCTTCTAGCGCCGCGGCGCTAGAGGGCCGCAAGTCTAGCACTGTGGCGCCACAAAGGCAGCGCCTCGGCTCTAGACTTGCGCAGGTCGGGCGCTCCCTAGTGAGCGCTGCGGCGCTAATCCTGCACACTAGTAATTAAAATAACCCATTTTTGATGCAATTTGAAAAGTAATGCTCCAAAGACTCAAACCGATGTAACGAGACACATATTATGACTCTAATGAAGTGATTCAAACCTCACCCAATGCACAAAAGCAGAGGTACACTACGAACAACGCAACACAACCCATGAATGTGACACGTTGAAAACAAACTATTCCTACGACTTCTAATGCAATCAACGACTATCGACCCGAAACGAAGCATCAAAACTCGTCTCAAACTCATACTCAATATACTAAACACAGCAGCGGTCACCCGACGGTTCCCTACAAAGCCTGCAATAAATAAAATTCAAGAACACATCAATGGCATAATTTTCAGAAAATGCAGTTTGAGCAGTCCCACAAAAATCACCATAACTTGCTCAATTTTTATCCAAATATTTCGAGTTTTACATCAAATCAAAGATATCAAAAAGTTCTACGTTTCATATGTTGAAAGTTTTCTCAGAATCTTGACCAAAAAATCGCAGTATTTAAAAAGACAGCAAAAAACCCGATTTTAGATTCAAAAATTGGTTTCAAAAGTGATCTAAACATGATTGCTCAAACTTCTACACAACATTCACATGGTTTTCATACAAAATACATTGCAACGCATACTATGACATGATCGACGCAGGAAAAACAGATTATACGTGCTTTTTGAGGATTAAAAATACCGATACGACGACACCAAAGCGGAGATGGCGCGAGGATTGATCCGGAACGATTAGTGGCTCATTTTCCTTGAAGAAAAGTCACGAAAATTTGCTGGAAATATTCAGAGGATGGGAGGCTGCTGTTCTTACTAGTAGAACCCTAGGTTTTGCTCTCAAAATATGGAATGAAATGTGTATGTGTGTGTTGTGTGAAAAAAGCGTGTAGGTGTGTGTGTTAGTGGTGTGTGCGTGAGTTAGTAGGATGAATTAGGGAATTGATTTGCTTAATTAGGAATTAATAATGCTAATTGAAATGCTAATCAAAAGGCTAATAAAAAGCTAATAAAAATGTTAATTTCTCACTACAAAGCAAAGTCCCCTAAGTTAAAATAAATGTACATTTGCTAAACTTCAAAAGTTTTAAAATTCTAAAATCACTAAATAAATAATTTAGGATTTAAAAATGTTAAAACTAAATAAATTATTTAAAATGCCCCAAACACAACTTAAAATAAAATACCGCATTAAAATTTTGCCAAAAATCGTCACCGGTCTTCTTCTCGATCCCGTCTCGAATAATCGCCTGAAACATGAAAATCGAAAAATATTTAACATGCATCACATAAACATATAAATAATGTAATTTGAATAAATAATGCATCATTAAAATAACTTTTAAATTTAAATAATGATTTAACCATTAAACAAATGCATGGAATTTACGTGTACTGATTTTGGGTAGTACAATTACCACCAATACTCTGATCAGAGATTTCATACTACATACACATAGGATATCCATACCCAAAGGTAAGCGGTGAATCCCCGACTACAATGCATCGACTCCTATATGTTTCGACAGAACACCCAACCTTACCACCTGATGACCCCATGAGAGTCGTTAAACAAGTCAGAGTGCAACGCTAGCATATAGAGTCTCAATGTTGTCCCGGGTCATAAAGACTAATGTTGTACAACCATAAACTAGGACTTTTCTACTCGATAAGCGAGAACTACTTAGAAAGTCCTTTATGGAGGGTTGTTCAATGCACTCTACAAGGAGCACCTATCTACATGCTCGGACATCACAATGTCCCCTACCAATGAAACATGGTACTCACATCGCAGATACCAGTCTCAAACTCGAGCGGCCTATATCCTTCTTAGCGGCGGCTGAATCGACTAGGAACTGTTTAGAATATAAAGTAATCAAAATATGAGTTTCATGATATTAATCATATGAGCATCTCATATTCTTTCTACTATTTGTATATTCAAGGACTTTATCTATGCAACTAACATGGGTATACCGATAAAGATGTGCCAAAACAATAGATTAGTAAAATAAAGAATGTTTATGTTAACACTCGGCCAACACTTGGCTCGACGCGCACCTACTTTAACTATCTCCCACTTGCACTAAAGCCAACTACCCATATGCTTCAAACCCATCGACTCGCGATGCTTCTCGAATAATGGTCAAGGTAAAGGCTTAGTTAGTGGATCAACAACATTATCTGCGGAGCCGACTTTGTCAATCGACACTTCTCCTCTTTCCACCATCTCTCGGATGATGTGGTACTTTCTCAATACGTGTTTGGATTTCTGATGAGACCATGGCTCCTTTGCTTGAGCTATATCTCTCGTGTTGTCATAAAACACCGGGACAGGAGCAACTCCATTAGGAATGACGCCCAACTCTTGGACGAAATTCCTTATCCAAACAGCCTCTTTTGCTGCAGCTGATGCAACAGTATATTCGGCCTCAGTGGTGGAATCCGTAGTACTGTCTTGCTTGGACCTCTTCCAAGAGACAGCAGCACCATTGAGCATGAATACAAACCCAGAAGTTGACTTCGAGTCATCGATATCGCTTTGGAAGCTAGAGTTGGTATAGCCTTCCAATTTCAGTTCTCCACCCCCATAGACTAAGAACAAATTATTGGTCCTTCTCAAATACTTGAGGATGTATTTCACAGCTTTCCAGTGTGAAAGATCAGGGTTCGATTGATTTTTACTCACTAAACTTAGAGCAAAAGCCACGTCAGGACATGTAGATATCATCCCATATATGATGCTACCAATTGCAGATGCATAAGGAATGCTTGTCATCGTCGCTATCTCTGCATCAGTCTTGGGAGACATAGACTTGGATAGGGACACGCCATGACACATTGGTAGATGTCCTTTCTATGAATCATCCATCGAGAACCGTTTCACGATGGTATCAATGTATGTGGTTTGGGTGAGACCAAGCAATCTTCTTGATCTATCTCTTTAGATTTGTATTCCCAATACAAAAGATGCTTCACCCAAGTCATGCATCGAGAACTTACTTGGTAACCATATTTTAGTTGATTGCAACATTGCTACATCATTCCCAATGAGTAGAATGTCATCAACATAAAGCACCAGCAATGTCACATTACTCCCACGGACCTTCTTATACACATAGGGTTCCTCAGGATTCTTAGCAAAACCAAACTCTTTGATTGTACTATTGAATTTGAGGTTTCAACTCTTAGATGCCTGCTTTAGACCATAAATAGATCTCTGAAGTTTGCAAACTATATGCTCACTTCCGATAGATGTAAACCCTTCAGGTCTCTTCCTTAATATCCCCATTAAGAAAGGCTGTCTTGACATCCATCTGCCATTTCTCATAGTCATACTATGCAGCTATGGCTAGCAATATCCTTATTGACTTGAACATTACAACTGGAGAAAAGGTTTCCTCAAAGTCAACTCATTGTCTGTGATGTTGGAGTAGGTGCCCGTCGAGCCAAGTGTTGGCCGAGTGTTCACAATGAAACTCTATGTATAAGCAATCTTTATTTTAATAATATTTGAAATTATTATTTTGGCACATCTTTATCTGTATACCCATGCTAGTTGCATAGATAAAGCCCTTAAATATACAAATAGTAGAAAGAATATGAGATGCTCATATGATGAGTATCATGAAACTCATATTTGGAATACTGTATATTCTAAACAGTTCCTAGTCGACTCAACCGCCGCTAAGAAGGATATAGGCCGCTCGAGTTCGAGACTAGTATCTGCGATGTGAGTACCATGTTTCATTGGTAGGGGACATTGTGATGTCCGAGCATGCAGATAGGTGCTCCTGGTAGTGTGCACTGAACAACCCTCCATAAAGGACTTTTCAAGTGGTTCTCACTTATCGAGTGGAAACGTCCTAGTTTATGGTTGTACACCATTAGTCATTATGACCCGGGAAAACATTGAGACTCTATGTGCTAGCATTACACTTTGAATTGTTTACCAACTCTCATGGAGTCATCAGGTGGCAAGGTTGGGAGTTTTGGCGAAACATATAGGAGTCGATGCATTGTAGTCGGGGATTCACCACTTACCTTCGGGTATGGATATCCTATGTGTATGTAGTATGAAATCTCTGATCAGAGTATGGTGGTAATTATGAAAGGGGTTTCATAGATTACACCATCGATGCAACTACAACATGACACATAGTATCGATTCATTGACAACTCTCGATATACCAATGGTTGTCGAATTGGTCGGGATATATGAGATGAAGGGATCGTACTGTATGCTAACCATAATTGAATGGTTCTTGCAGGCACTATCATTTGATACCTAGGGAATCATGTAAGCGATGCTGCTAGCCGTTTAACATGATTGGTTGGGTACTATCAGACTTGAGTTATGACGTTCTTGTTATCAAGGAGTTGATAAGTAAGAATGGAGCAATTGGGGTATGCTCAAATAAGGACATGTTTAGTCCGAATGACATGGAGATGTGAACCCACGGCTAGTTGTATCAATGAACCATTGAGGGTCACACAAGTACTAGCTTTCTAGATCCCGTTGAGAAGTTCTATGAGAGAAATGTAACTTTTAATTTGTGGAAGTGTTCCTAAATTAAAAGTTGGCCAAATAAATAATGTATTTGAAAATTGTGATTTTCATAAACATTATTATGGACTAAATTAAATTAATTCAAGTGTTGAATTAATTAAACACTATTGGGCCTAGTAGAGTCCAAATAATTAAGTTAATTCAAGTGTTGAATTAATTAAATATTATTGGGTCTTAAATATTATTGGGTCTTGTAGAGCCCAATAGAAAATAATTATTTAACTAGTGGGTTTGAGTAAAATCAAGTAAAGTTTAAATAGTCACAAATGTGTTTGAGATATTTAAAATAAAAGTCCAAGGGCTTTGTAAATGTTACATGCCCAAATAATATAATATGCATGGGGAGGTGAAGAGTTGGGAGACAACCTTTTTCAATTAACAAGGCCTGTGTCTCTCATGCTCACTTTAACTTTTTCAAGGACAAAGAAAAGTCATCCTCCACTTCACTCCTAGCATGATGGCCGAAAATTTGAGTCATTCTCTCCTTCATTTCTCTCTCATTTTTGTTCTTCAAACGTTGAGGAAACAATATTCTTCTACTTGAAAAATCTTCTTATTTTTCTAGTGCAAAATAAGAAGGGTTCTAGCTAGTTGGTGGTGGGCCTAATTGTGAAGGAAAGAAGGAAGCTTGTAGATTGTCTACCTTCAAGAGCTAAGTTGTTTACAACTTAGTTGGAGCCAAACGTCAGTCTCAAGAGATTGATAGGTATATTTCTATAAACACCCTATGTATGACATTTTGGTGTTTTTGTATTTGCTACACATAATAGTTGAGGTGCTCGGTTTTCTTGATGAAAAAACTAATTTTGAAACTTCCGTTGAGCACTTGGGCACCTTATTCGATCCCCTTTCAAGTGGTATCAGAGCTAAGAATACTATTTTGTGTAGCAAAATACATAATATTATATTGAGGTCGATTTCTAACCGCATGAGATAATTTTTTGCATCGATTTCAAGGCCGGATTGGGGACGACTTTGGGCAGCAAGTTGCTGCCCATTTCGGGCAGGGCAGCCCGAAACGGGCAGCATGGGCAGCCCTAGGGGCTGCCCGAACAGCCCCTTGATTTTAATAAAAAAAATATATTTTGACATGTTGGCCGGAATCCGGAGACGGAGCTCCGGCGACGGCAATGACGACTTGGGTTTTCAAAAGGTGTTTTGAAATATCAAAGTGTCATGGGCCTTGAGTTGTTGAGCCATTGGATGGCTAACATATTTGTGAAATTTAAATGGGCCAAAATGTTTTTGGTGAAAATTGATTTTTTGGGGCCCTTAAGTTTAAATTTACAAAAGGTTGCAAATATTTTCTCATGAAATAAATAATTGAAGTTGGACTTTAATTATTTATAGTAAATGGCGATTTACAAGAAATTCGGTTATAAATAAATTAATTAGAAAGTAGACAAAGGTGTTTGTATACTTTGTTAATTTAGTTTATAATCGTGGAGGTTAGTGATTGGATCAAGATATATAATATTGGATCAATTAATTATTGTGATAATTAATTGATGGTGTATGATATGTGATATTATGCATGAAGGATGATCAAAAGCCCAAGCCCAATTTGCTTAGTGTATGCTAGGATATTTTGTGTTGAATGATTGTAATAATTATCAATTTATAAAGTGGGCTTGGTTTATGGCCCGTTCCCACCCCCATGAGATGTATCCCTATTTGCCATG
This sequence comes from Primulina huaijiensis, assembly GCF_012295235.1. Classification (NCBI taxonomy): domain Eukaryota; kingdom Viridiplantae; phylum Streptophyta; class Magnoliopsida; order Lamiales; family Gesneriaceae; genus Primulina; species Primulina huaijiensis. The sequence continues at coordinate 15,696,378 of NC_133323.1, read as the reverse complement.
GATATTTATTTGTAAATATTAGTATAGTGGAAGATCAAGATTGGAAGATGGTGGCCATGATGATTATGAAGATCGAAGACATGTAAATATTGGAAGCATATGTAATAGTTGCATTTGCATCCCATGCATTTCCCTAGGATTGGACCTAAGCCCGTGTTTAGCTCAGACGGGCCGTTAGTTTTGGGGCGATTGATCATCCTTGTTTTGTTTACTGTTTATAATATATGCATGATATGTTATAAATAATGAGTATAATAACAAAGTTGCATGAATCCGACAAACATACGATCAAACATGGCGAGCTTTTAAATAAAATTAATGATGAGACCTTTCAAAATTAAAAAACCCTCATTTTGAATAAGATTCAAAATTAATATCAAGCCCGAAAAGGGGAATTATAAATTTGTTTATAATTTCCATGTCTTCCATCGACAATGGGTGCATGATGAACGCTACTCGTGCTTGGGGCTCGGCTCATATTATTGGGGGGGCCTTGGGTGCCGGAAAGCTNATACCTACTGAGAAAAGGAGTTTCCCGTTTTCACTAGAGGGTAGTGAAAATGTCAAAACAGTGGGAGCGAAAATTTATAAAGTAAAAGTTCATACTTTATATCTTACCAAATATTTTAAAATAGTCACAATATTTATATGTTCTTACTTTTCAGTACAATTTGACAATGTCTTCGATTCGCATTCTGCTATCTGGAATACTCGACAAACACATATTAACTGGACCTAATTACCTCATTTGGCTAAGAAACCTGAAAATCATCTTGAATTCGGAAAGGATAGCATATACACTTACTGAGTCGCCCCCTGTTGAGGCTCCGACTAGCTGCACTCTTGAGGAATTGCAGACTTACAAGGAATGGTGTGACCATGATTTGAAAGCCAAGTGTTATATGCAGGCTTCTACGAATGATGAGCTGTAGAGGCGTTTTGAGGATGCGAAGAGTGCTGCTGACATTCATTTGCATCTCAAGGAGCTCTTAGAAGAGCAAACACGTCCTCTTAGGCATGCGACCGTCAAGGAGCTGATCACTTTGCGCATGCGAGATGGGGCCTCGGTCCATAAGCATGGCCTAAAGGTGATTGGGCTCGTGGATAAGCTTGTTGGCATGGATTTGATGTTGCCTTCGGAGTTGACAACTGATGTGTTGCTCTTATCACTTCCTAGCTCGTTTGATCCTTTTGTGGTGAATTTCAATATGAACAATATGGAGCCGACCCTTGAGGAGTTACTGAACATGCTTGTGACCTTTGAATCCACCATCAAGAAAGAGAAGCCGGTTCTTTATGTGGGTTCTTCATCTGGTACGAAGATTGATCCACATGGGAAGGGAAAGAAGCGTTCTTTCCAACGTCCCAAGAAGAACATGCCCTTGATGAGGCAATCTCTGAATCCCGTTGTGGCAGCCATACCAGTTAAGGCTGACAAGATTGCTGATGTATGTCATCACTGCAAGAATCCTGGACATTGGAAGCGTAACTGCTGGGAATATCGTGCCCAGAAGGGTTCTGGAAATGGTATGTTCTAAATTGAAGTAAACATTTCAATTAACTCTACTTCTTGCGTATTGGATACCGACTGTGGCTCACATCTCTGTAATGATTTACAGGTGATGGGAAGAAGTAGGAGGCTCAGGGAAGGTGAGACCTTCTTGAGGATGGGCAATGGGGCAAGAGTTGCTGCCAAGGCTTGGGAGATGTTTACTTATTGTTGAACAATAATTTTAAGTTAAATTTTTAAGAGATGTTTTGTTTGTACATGATTTGGTAGGAAAACATTGTTTCCGTTTCTATGTTTATAAAAATGGATATTCTTGTTTATTTGGCAAAGGTGTTTGCAATATTTACCAGAATGAATGTTTGATTGGTACTGGAGAACTTGAAAAACGATCTCTATAACTTAAAATTGAAAGATATTCCACTAAATGTCCATTTAAAGGCAGAATCCATATGAGATATGGATGGGTAAGCCTCCCAGATAGTCTTATCTTAGAATATGGGGGTGCCCTGCTTATGTGAAGCAGGTAGTAGGAGATAAATTGGATAGTCGATCCATTTTATGTTACTTTGTGGGATATCCAAGGAATTCAGTTGGATACTATTTCTATCATGCCCAAGAAACAAAGGTGTTTGTTTCTAGGAATGCAACTTTTTTGGAAAATGTATTTCTATTGGATAGAAAAGGGGAGATGATAGAACTCGAAGAGGTTCGAGAGACACCCACAATTGTAGAACCCACATCCGAAGAGCCAAGAGAGGAGATACAAGCTCCTAGAAGATCCTAGAGAGTCTCGAGACCACCTATGAGGTATGGTGTTCTTCTTGAAGAGGGCCATGATGAGCCTATCCATGGATGTGATCCAAGGACCTTCAAGGAAGCGTTATCTGATGCCGATTCATCCAAGTGGCTTGAAGCAATGGAATCTGAGATGAATTTCATGCATTCGAACCAATGTGGAATCTCGTTATCCACCTGAGGGAATTGTTCCCATAGGGTGTAAATGGATTTACAAGAGGAAACTTGGGGCGAATGGGATAGTATTGACCTTCAAAGCGCGATTGATGGCAAAAGGATATACTCAAAGACAAGGAGTTGACTTTGAGGAAACCTTTTCTCTAGTTGCAATGTTCAAGTCGATAAGGATATTGCTAGCCATAGCTGCATGGTATTACTATGAGATATGGAAGATGGATGTTAAGAGAACTTTTCTTAATGGGGTTATTAAGGAAGAGATTTACATGTCTCAACCTGAAGGGTTTACATCTGTCGGAAGTGAGCATATGGTATGCAAACTTCAAAGATCTATTTATGGTCTAAACCAGGCATCTAGGAGTTGGAACCTCAGATTCGATAGTACAATCAAAGAGTTTGGTTTTACAAAGAATCCCGAGGAACCCTGTGTGTATAAGAAGGTCAGTGGGAGTGCTATGACATTCCTGGTGCTTTATGTTGATGACATTCTACTCATTGGGAATGATGTAGGAATGTTGCAATCAACTAAAAATATGGTTAGCAAGTAAGTTCTCGATGCAGGACTTGGGTGAAGCATCTTTTGTATTGAGAATACAGATCTATAGAGATAGATCAAGAAGATTGCTTGGTTTCACCCAGTCCACATACATTGATACCATCGTGAAGCGGTTCTCGATGGATGAGTCCAAGAGAAGACATCTACCAATGTGTCATGGCGTTTCCCTATCCAAGTCTATGTCTCCCAAGACTGATGCACAGATAGTGGTGATGACAAGCATTCCTTATGCATCTGCGATTGGTAGCATCATGTATGGGATGATATCTACACGTCCTGACGTGGCTTTCGCACTAAGTGTAGTGAGTAGATATCAGTCGAACCCTGGTCTTCAACACTGGAAAGCTGTGAAAGACATCCTCAAGTATTTGAGAAGGACCAATAAGTTGTTCTTGGTCTATGGGGGTGGAGAACTGAAATTGGAAGGCTATACCGACTCTAGCTTCCAAAGCGATATCGATGACTCGAAGTCAACCTCTGGGTTTGTATTCATGCTCAATGGTGCTGCTGTCTTTTGGAAGAGTTCCAAGCAAGACTATACTGTGGATTCCAGCAAAGAGGCCGAATACATTGCTGCATCAGATGCAGCAAAGGAGGCTGTTTGGATAAGGAATTTCGTCCAAGAGTTGGGCGTCATTCCTAATGGAGTTGCTCCTGTCCCGGTGTTTTGTGACAACACGGGAGTTGTAGCTCAAGCGAAGGAGCCAAGGTCTCATCAGAAGTCCAAACACGTATTGAGAAAGTATCACATCCTCCGAGAGATTGTGGAAAGATGAGAAGTGTCGATTGACACAGTCGGCTCCGCAGTTATTGTTGCGGATCCACTAACTAAGCCTTTACCATGACCATTATTCGAGAAGCATCGCGAATCGATGGGTTTGAAGCATATGGGTAGTTGGCTTTAGTGCAAGTGAGAAATTGTTAGAGTAGGTGCCCGTCGAGCCAAGTGTTGGCCGAGTGTTCACAATGAAACTCTATGTATAAGCAATCTTTATTTTAATAATATTTGAAATTATTATTTTGGCACATCTTTATCTGTATACCCATGCTAGTTGCATAGATAAAGCCCTTGAATATACAAATAGTAGAAAGAATATGAGATGCTCATATGATGAGTATCATGAAACTCATATTTGGAATACTGTATATTCTAAACAGTTCCTAGTCGATTCAGCCGCCGCTAAGAAGGATATAGGCCGCTCGAGTTCGAGACTAGTATCTGCGATGTGAGTACCATGTTTCATTGGTAGGGGACATTGTGATGTCCGAGCATGCAGATAGGTGCTCCTGGTAGAGTGCACTGAACAACCCTCCATTAAAGGACTTTCCAAGTGGTTCTCACTTATCGAGTGGAAAAGTCCTAGTTTATGGTTGTACACCATTAGTCCTTATGACCCGGGACAACATTGAGACTCTATGTGCTAGAATTACACTTTGACTTGTTTACCGACTCTCATGGGGTCATCAGGTGGCAAGGTTGGGTGTTCTGTCGAAACATATAGGAGTCGATGCATTGTAGTCGGGGATTCACCGCTTACCTACGGGTATGGATATCCTATGTGTTTTTCATGTATATGTAGTTTGAAATCTCTGATCAGAGTATGGTGGTAATTATGAAAGGGGTTTCATAGATTACACCATCGATGCAACTACGACATGACACATAGTATCGATTCATTGACAACTCTCGATATACCAATGGTTGTCGAATCGGTCGGGATATATGAGATGAAGGGACCGTACTGTACGCTAACCATAATTGAATGGTTCTTGCAGGCACTATCATTTGATACCTAGGGAATCATGTAAGCGATGCTGCTAGGCGTTTAACATGATTGGTTGGGTACTATCAGACTTGAGTTCTGACGTTCTTGTTATCAAGGAGTTGATAAGTAAGAATGGAGCAATTGGGGTATGCTCAAATAAGGACATGTTTAGTCCGAATCACATGGAGATGTGAACCCACGGCTAGTTGTATCAATGAACCATTGAGGGCCACACAAGTGCTAGCTTTCTAGATCCCGTTGAGAAGTAAAATAGTTTAATGTGTTGAACGGATTTTAAATGAGTTTATAAGCGTAAGGGAAAACAGAAGTATGACTTCTATGAGAGAAATGTAAATTTTAATTTGTGGAAGTGTTCCTAAATTAAAAGTTGGCCAAATAAATAATGTATTTGAAAATTGTGATTTTATTAAACATTATTATGGACTAAATTAAATTAATTCAAGTGTTGAATTAATTAAACACTAGTGGGCCTAGTAGAGTCCAAATAATTAAGTTAATTCAAGTGTTGAATTAATTAAATATTATTGGGTCTTGTAGAGCCCAATAGAAAATAATTATTTAACTAGTGGGCTTGAGTAAAATCAAGTAAAGTTTAAATAGTCTCAAATGTGTTTGAGATATTTAAAATAAAAGTCCATGGGCTTTGTAAATGTTACATGCCCAAATAATATAATATGCATGGGGAGGTGAAGTTGGGAGACAACCTTTTTTAATTAACAAGGCATGTGTCTCTCATGCTCACTTTAACTTTTTCAAGGACCAAGAAAAGTCATCCTCCACTTCACTCCTAGCATGATGGCCGAAAATTTGAGTCATTCTCTCCTTCATTTTTCTCTCCTTTTTGTTCTTCAATTTTTGAGGAAACAATATTCTTCTCCTTGAAAAATCTTCTTATTTTTCTAGTGCAAAATAAGAAGGGTTCTAGCTAGTTGGTGGCGGACCTAATTTTGAAGGAAAGAAGGAAGCTTGTAGATTGTCTACCTTCAAGAGTTAAGTTGTTTACAACTTAGTTGGAGCCAAACATCAATCTCAAGAGATTGATAGGTATATTTCTATAAACACCCTATGTATGATATTTTTGGTGTTTTTGTATTTGCTACACATAATAGTTGAGGTGCTCGGTTTTCTTGATGAAAAAACAAATTTTGAAACTTTCGTTGCGCACTTGGGCACCTTATTCGATCCCTTTTCATGTGAGTATATTTTTTTTCCACCAATCGTGCCTTGAAGGTCAATACCTTCCCATCCGCCCCAAGTTTCCTCTTGCAAATCCATTTACATCGTATGAGAACAGTTCTTTTAAGAGGACTCACTAGATTCCACACTTGTTTCGAATGCATGGAATTCCTCTCAGATTTCATAGCTTCAAGCCATTTGGATGAATTGACATCAGATAACGCTTCCTTGAAGGTCCTTCGATCACGTCCATGGTTAGGCTCATCATGGCCCTCTTCAAGAAGAAGACCATATCTCACAGGTGGTCTCGAGACCCTCTCGGATCTTCTAGGAGCTTGTATCTCCTCTTTTGGCTCTTCGGGTGTGGGTTCTTCAATTATGGGTGTCTCTCGAACCTGTTTGAGTTCCATCATCTCCTCTTTTCTATCCAAAAGAAATTCTTTTTCCAAAAATGTTGCATTCCTATAAACAAACACCTTTGTTTCTTGGGGATGTAGAAATACTATCCAACTGAATTCCTTGGATATCCCACAAAGTAACATAAAATGGATCGACTATCCAATTTATCTCCCACTACCTGCTTCACATAAGCAGGGCATCCCCATATTCTAAATTAAGAATATTTGGGAGGCTTACCCATCCATATCTCATATGGTGTCTTATCAACTGCCTTTAAATGGAAATTGTTCAACAACAGTGCCGCTGTTTCAAGCGCATATCCCCAAAAAGATGGCGGCAACTCCTTGAACCCCATCATAGACCGAACCATGTCCATCAAAGTCCGTTACGACGCTCCGAAACAACATTCAACTGCGGTGTAGCGTGCGGAGTCCACTGTGAGAGAATCCCATTCTCCCTAAGATACTCTTGGAACTCGGCACTCAAGTATTCACCACCTCGATCCGATCGAAGTGACTTCATGCTTCGTCCAAATTGTTTCTCTACTTCATTTCTGAATTTTTTGAATCTTTCAAAGGCTTCAGATTTGTATTTCATTAAATACACATACCCATACCTCGAAAATTAATCGGTAAATGTGATGAAGTAGGCATGTCCATGCTTAGTGGTAATGCTAAGCGGACCGCACACATCGGTATGGATCAAATCTAATAACCTTTTGGCTCGCTCCACATGGCTCTTAATGGGAATTTTGGTTATCTTTCCTTTTAGACAGGATTCACAAGTCGTGAGAGAATTAATATCGGACATATAAAAAATTCCCTCTCCCACTGGCTTGTTCATCCTTCTTAGGGAAATATGTCCTAATCGAGCATGTCATAATTGTGTTGAATTTAGAGTATCTTGTTTTCTTTTGTTTGTTGTTGTTATCGCTTGGACATTGTTTAATGGAATATCTTTCAATTTTAAGTTATAGAGATCGTGTTCAAGTTCTCCAGTACCAATCAAACATTCATTCTTGTAAATGTTGCAAACACCTTTGCTAAATAAACAAGAATATCCATCTTTATCAAACATAGAAATGGAAACAATGTTTTTCACCAAATCTGGTACAAACAAAACATCTCTTCAAATAACTTAAAATCATTGTTCAAAAGCAAGTAAACATCTCCTACGACCTTGGCAGCAACTCTTGCCCCATTGCCCATCTTCAAGAACGTCTTACATTCCCTAAGTCTCCTACTTCTTCCCATCACCTTAAAATAATTACAGAGATATGAGCCACAGCCGGTATCAAATACCTAAGAAGTAGAGTTAATTGAAATGTTTACTTCAATATAGAACATACTGTTTCCAGAACCCTTCTGGGCAAGATATTCTATGTAGTTACGCCTCTAATGTCCAGGCTTCTTGCAGTGATGACAGATGTCAACAGTCTTGTCAGCTTTAACTGGTGTAGCTGCAACAGCGGGACTCGGAGATTGCCTCTTCAAGGGCACGTTCTTCTTGGGATGTTTGAAAGAACGCTTCTTTCCCTTCCTAGGTAGACCAGTCTTCGTACCATATGAAGAGCCCACCTAAAGAACCGACTTCTCTTTCTTGATGGTGGCTTCGAACATAACAAGCATATTCACTAACTCCTCAAGGGTAGGCTCCAGCTTGTTCATGTTGAAATTCACCACAAAAGCATCAAATGAGCTAGGCAGCGACAAGAGCAACACGTCAGTGGTAAACTCCGAAGGAAACATAAGATACATGCCAACGAGCTTGTCCACGAGCCCAATCATCTCAAGCCATGCTCATGGACCGAGGCCCTATCTCGCATGCGCAAAGTGATCAACTCCTTGACGGTAGCATGCATAAGAGGTCGAGTCTGCTCACCAAAGAGCTCCTTGAGATGCAAATGAATGTCAGCAGCACTCTTTGCATCATCAAAACGCCTCTACAGCTCATCATTCATAGAAGCCTGCATATAACACTTGGCTTTCAAGTCATGGTCACACCATTCCTTGTAAGTCTACAATTCCTCAGGAGTGCAGTCAGTCAGAGCCTCAACAGGAAGCGACTCAGTCAGTGTATATGCTATCCTTTCCGAATTCAAGACGATTTTCAGATTTCTTAGCCAATTGAGGTAATTAGGTCCGGTTAATATGTGTTTGTCGAGTATTGCAGATAATGGGTTGCGAATTGAAGAAATTGTCAAATTTGTACTAAAAGGTAAAATAGATAAATGTTAATGACTATTTTAAAATATTTAGTAAGATATAAAGTATGGACTTTTACTTTATAAATATTTACTCCCAATTTTTTGACATCTTTAACTACACTCTAGTGAAAACGGGAAACTCCTTTCTTCATGTAACGTACCGTACTTTTTACTACTTTAAAATTTGCGGAAAAATAAAAATTTTCTTATATGTAAAATAAACTTTCAAATTTGCATTAAGATATCTTGTTCGTCATAAAAAACATTTACCAACCATCTAAAAATATTTGCAATAGAAGATCACCATAGAAATTTTGCTATCGAAAATACTTGTTTAAAACATCGTAAATACACATAAAATCAGAGTATTTGAAACTTTCATAAATTCTTAAAATGACATGGGCGGTCCTCGGGTCTAGCCTCCTGCTCAGTCCAAGCCAGCTCCCTGGTCCCCACCCCTGGTCTCCTTGACATCCTCCTCACCTGCATCGATCAAGTCTAGTGAGCCTAAAAACTCAACACGTATAAACTCAAAATAACAAGTACTACGTAATAAAAACCGCATGCAACTTCAAAGTAGAGTGTACATAATGGAAACATGAATTTGAACATACTTGGAACATGAACATAATAGCATAAAATAGAGGTGCCATGGTCATAAAACTTTCGTAAACATACTTGCATCGTACATACATGAGCATACATAACACAATTTTACGTAGAGGCATGTTTCAAGGCAAGTTACCCATACATAATGCGCCTGATCAGACTAAACCACAGTACTGGGCTGACAGGGAAAATCCACTGTCACATACATGAGATCCCCGTTCATGCTTTAACGGGTGGATTGGTCCCTGGTCGTGTTTTACCGCTTTGCAATCCTGATCTAAACCCGTTCATGCTTTAACGGGGTGGAGAGGTCCTCGGCCACATTCACCGACTTCTAAACCCATACATAATTTGGTCACCAGACAATTAGCATACCTCAAAAACTTTAAAATGTTTTCTTTTGCACGTCATCATACTTACTTGGAGTTGAGGGATTCGTTGGATCTCGCTTGGGCAACTGATGCAACATACTAACATGAGTTTAAATACTTAACTTGCATAACTTAGACGTAGGTACTCGAGCTCACCACCGAAGTGAATAAATAGATTATGACATTCTAGTTCGCTCGGGACTTGACCTCGTTTAATCATCGTACTAAACCATGACATAGAACCCCAAAGCAATCATTATAAATTTTACCCAAAACTAGAGTACACAGACCCCGTGTCCAGGTCCAGCTCTGGGTCCGTGTAGGTACTGTAAAATGCGTGTGAAGGAAAGGGAAGGAACAGACCCCGTGCCTAGGTCCGTGTAGGGGTCCGTGTAGACACTGATTTTTTACATTTCGGAAGAAACAAGAGCACGGACCCCGTGTAAAGGTCCGGCTGAAGGTCTGTGTACCTACTGGAAATCTACACCTCGAGTGAAACACTAGCAAGGACCCCGTGTCAGGGTCCGGGAAGGGGTCCGTGTACATGCTTTGAGTGCAAACCAACGAAATTCAATACACATGATGCTTAATCTCCCTAACTCGTTTGAACGGACTATGAACTGACACTTCGAGACCCATCCTAGGACGCTATGACATTGAACCAAATGCGTAAAAACACCCCAAAGCAACGACTTCCACCCTACGACACATTACAACTCATGAACACGAACTTTGACACGAAATCAATTCCTACGACTCTAAATGAATTCAATTGCCCCTAGACACTAAACGACACACCAAAAGAATTCCCACATCATCCTTAACCTGTCTAAATGCAGCAGCGATCTCCCGTCAATCCCCAACGAATCCTGCAACTCAAAAACTTCAAGAATGTATCAATAACATAATTTTCAGAAAACACAGTTTGAGCAGTCCCACAAAAAACCCAATAACTCACTCAATTTTTATCCAAATATTTTGAATTGTTTATAAAATCGAAGGTATCAAAAATTTCTATGTTTCATATGTTGAAAGGTTTTCTATAAAAGCGACCGAAAAATCTCAGTATTTAAAAGAACAGCAAAAACGTGATTTGAGATCCCAAAAATGGTTTCAAAAGTTATCCAAACATAATTGCTCAAACTTTTATACATCACACATGTATTTTCACGCATAAAAACATCGCAACACAAACTATAACATGATCGACGTAGGAAAAATAGAAAATACGTGCCTTTTGATATGAAAAACTCACGATACGGCGATACCGAAGCGGAAACGATGCGAGTCTTGATCTGGGAAGATCGTGGAACGATTTTCTTGCAACAAAACCAACGAAAATTTGCTAGAAATATTCAGGGGAGGGGCAACTGCTGCTTTAGTGCCAAGAACCCTAAAATTTTCTATTAAAAAGATGAAATGGTAACAAGAGAAATGTGTGTGTGTGTGTGTTATACGTGTATAAGTGTGTGTGCGTGTGTTTTGATATATAAAACAATTGTAACGTGTGTGTGTGTATTAGTGGGGCAATTAGGGCTAATTAATATGACTAAAATATATCTAACAATTATTTAACATGCTAGTTTAAAGTTAATTCCATATTAACCCCATTAGATTTCTTAAATTTAAATATTATGCACAAGTGCTACAACTTTAAAAGTTTGAAAGCATATAATTACCTAATAATTTAATTAGGCTATTAAAATGCTTAAAACTAATAAATCATTTAAAATTCACTTTTCCATTTTAAAATAAAATACCGCATTTTAAAATTACCCACAAATCGTGACCGGTCTCCTTTCCTCGATCCCGTATCGAATAATCGCCTGAAACATGAAACTCAAGAAAATATTGTAACGTGCATCACGTGAACATAAATAATTTAAAATAATGTAAATTTATAAAACATGCTTCGCTAAAAATCAATTTAAAATTAAATAAATGGTTTAACAATTAAATAAATGCATGTGTTTTACGTGTACTGAAATTGGGCTCTACACCTCAGTAGGTACTGTAAGGTCCAATTAGCAAATTATGATCCCGAATAATATCAGCCAATCATAATTCCTAAAAGGTAGTTTCCAATTGCATCACCATACAACCCTTAACGAAAAATTGTGTCTCACGTTTGATTAGGACCCAATAATATGACGTCGTTCATCTTTACGTGTCAAGCCTTACCCATCGATGTTGAACCATAATGGACGGTCGCCATGAGTTCCCTCAATAATATGAGCCAAAATCATGGATGTTCCACGTAGTTTACATCACCATGTCAATGGATGTCACAACTTTTCGGCGTCCAGGGCCCCCCAATAATATGAGCCGAGCCCTGAACACGGGTAGCGTTCATTATGCACCCATTGTTGATGGAAGACATGGAAATTATAAACACCTTTATAATTCCTCTTTTCGGGCTTGATATTAATTTTGAATCTTATTCAAAATGAGGGTTTTTAATTTTGAAATGTCTCATCATTTATTTTATTTAAAAGCTCGCCATGTTTGATCGTATGTTTGCCGGATTCATGCAACTTTGTTATTATCAAAATAATAATGTACATACTAATTATTTATAATATATCATGCGAATATTATAAACAGTAAACTAAACAAGGATGATCAATCGCCCCAAAACTAATGGCCCGTGTGAGCTAAACACGGGCCTAAGTCAAATCCTAGGGAAATGCATGGGATGCAAATGCAACTATGACACAAGCCTCCAATATTTACATGTCTTCGATCTTCATAATCTTCAAAGCCACCATCTTCCAATCTTGATCTTCCACTATACTAATATTTACAATTAAATATCCATGGAAAAATAAGGATACATCTCATGGGGTGGGAACGGGCCATAAACCAAGCCCACTTGAAAATTGATAATTATTACAATCATTCAACACAAAATATCCTAGCATACACCTAACAAATTGGGCTTGGGCTTTTGATCATCCTTCATGCATAATATCACATATCATACACCATCAATTAATTATCACAATAATCAATTGATCCAATATTATATATCTTGATCCAATCACTAACCGCCACAATTATAAACTAAATTAACAAAGTGTACAAACACCTTTGTCTACTTTCTAATTAATTTATTTATAACCGAATTTTTTGTAAATCACCATTTACTATAAATATTTAAAATGAAACTTCAATAATTTATTTTATGAGAAAATATGTACAATTTTTGTAAATTTAAACTTAAGAGCACAAAAAATCATTTTTCACAAAAAACATTTTGGCCCATTTAAATTTCACAAATATGTTAACCATATAATGGCCCAACAACTTCAAGGTCCATGACACTTTGATAATCCAAAACACTTTTGGAAACCCTCGTCGTCATTGCCGTCGCCGGATTCCGGCCAACTTAAAAATTTTTTTTTTATTTTGATGAGGATGTTCGGCAGCCCCTTGCTGCCCGAAACGGGCATCCCACGGGCAGCCCGATCTGCCCGAAATGGGCAGCAACTTGCTGCCCAAAAATCCCCTTGCATAGGCCTTGATTTTTGTTGCAAAATTTTATCTCATGCGGTTAGAAATTGTCTTCAACACAATATCATGTATATGCTACACAAAATAGTAACCATAGTTCATGATACCACTTGAAAGGGAATCGATTAAGATGCCCGAATGCACAACGGAAGTTTCAAAATATTTTCTTAGCAAAAACCGAGCACCTCAACCACTATAGTGTGTAGCAAATACACTAAAACACAAAATGACATTCATAGAGTTTTTAAGAGATATACCTATCAATCATAAAAGTTTGATGATGGCTCCAACTTAGTTGTTAAACAACTAAACTCGTCAATGGCAAGACAAATCTTCAAGCTTCCAAGAGCACACCTTGCTAAAAAATTAAGCCCACCACCAACAAAGAAGAACCACTCTAATTTTGCACTAGAAAAATTATAGCATTTTTATATTGAGAAGACTAAGCTTTCCTCAACAAATTAAAGAAGCAAAAATTGAAGGGAAATGTCTTCAAAATTTCGGCCAAAGCCTTGGAGGAGAGAGGGAGGAGTGTTTTTCTTGGTGTTTGAAAAAGCAAAAGTAAAAGGTTGCATGTGCATGCAAAGCAGTTAACTCAAAAGTTTCCTCCAACCCTTCACCTCCCAAGCATGCAATTCTATTTGGGCTTGTAAGAATTACAAAGCCCATGGACTTTTATTTAAATATCTCAAACACATTTGAGACCATTTAAACATTACTTGAATTTACTCAAGCCCACTAGTTAAATAATTATTTCTAATTGAGCTCTACAAGGGCCCAATGTTATTTAATTAATTCAACACTTGAATTAATTTAATTATTTGGACTCTACTAGGTCCACTAGTGTTTAATTAATTCAACACTTGAATTAATTTAATTAAGTCCATAATAATGTTTATGAAAATCAAAATTTTATGAAAATCTCAATTTTCAAATACATTATTCACTTGGCCAACTTTTAATTTAGGAACACTTCCACACTTTAAAAGTTACATTCCCATATAGAAGTCATACTTCTATTTTATTTACGCTTATATACTCTATTATAAGCCGTTCAACACATTGAACTATTTTACTTGTCAACGGGATCTAGAAAGTTAGCACTTGTGTGGCCCTCAATGGTTCATTGATACAACTACTCGTGGATTCACATCTCCATGTGATTCATGACTAAACATGTCCTTATATGAGCATACCTCAATTGCTCAATTCTTACTTATCAACCCCTTGATAATAAGAACGTCAGAACTCAAGTCTGATAGTACCCAACCAATCATGTTAAACGCCTAGCAGCATCGCTTACATGATTACCTAGGTATCAAATGATAGTGCGTGCAAGAACCATTCAATTATGGTTAGCATACAGTACGGTCCCTTCATCTCATATATCCCGACCGATTCGAAAACTATTGCTTTATCGAGAGTTGCCAAATAATCGATACTATGTGTCATGTCGTAGTTGCATCAATGGTGTAATCTATGAAACCCCTTTCATAATTACCACCAACACTCTGGTCAGAGATTTCATACTACATACACATAGGATATCCATACCCGAAGGTAAGCGGTGCGCAGTTTCCTAGGCTTAGCAGGCTACTACAGGAAATTGTTTCAAGGATTTTCTTCGATTGCAGTGCCACTCACTTCATTGACCGAGAAGAATGATAAATTTGATTGGAGTGATGAGTGATAGAAGAGCTTCAATACTTTGAAACAAGATCTTATCTCAGCGCCGGTGTTAGCCATGCCTGGCATGGCGATTTTGTTCTATACACCAATGCTTCTAAGCTCCGTTTAGGCGCAGTTTTGATGCAACATGGTCGGGTTATAGCTTATGCTTCTAGACAGTTTAAATTGCATGAGAAGAACTACACGACTCATGATCTCGAGTTAGCAGCCGTTGTCTTTGCGTTGAAGATTTGGAGACATTATTTCTACGACGAGAAATGTCAGATATTTACCGATCACAAGAGTCTCAAGTATTTCTTCACGCAAAAAGAGCTGAATATGAGAAAAGACGATGGTTGGAGTTAGTAAAAGACTACGATTGCGAAATTAGCTACCATCCAGGGAAAGCTAATGTTGTGGCAGATGCTTTGAGCAGAAAAGTAGCTGTCGTATCTCAATTGTCAGTGCATAGATTGTTGGATCTCTGTTTTCTCGTGCCCGAACGCAGAGGAAGTTTTAAAAATTTTAAAATTATTTTGACAATCAAAATACATTTGATGGGGCACTCGTATGGTTTTATAAATAAACATTCATAAGGCGTTAGAATTTATATCCTGGGTAAATTAATTCACTTGGCTCCAACTATTTCGTGATTAGCAGATATAGCTCTTGATGAATTCCCTACCAACGTTCTTCAGAAACTCCTTTCTTTATTCTTCTGATCAGGTCCACGACTAGATGATTTGTTCCTGTTCTAATTTGCACTAGAAAAATTAGAAGAGATTTTATGTTGGAGATCAAAGTTTGAGAGACGGCTCAAAATTTTTCCCAAAGAGAAGTGGCCGAAATTTGGAGAGGAGGAGGAGGGTGATTTTAGAAAATCAATATGATGGAGGCTAGGGTTATGGCTTGCTCACTCGTATTTATAATTAAGCCAAGACCTAATACACATAAACATTAATGAGCTTGATTAATTAATTGAGCTAGTCCAACTAGTTTAATTAATTAATCAAAGTCCATTAAGAACTTTAATTATTT
Organism: Primulina huaijiensis; assembly: GCF_012295235.1. Taxonomy (NCBI): domain Eukaryota; kingdom Viridiplantae; phylum Streptophyta; class Magnoliopsida; order Lamiales; family Gesneriaceae; genus Primulina; species Primulina huaijiensis. The sequence goes on along the minus strand of NC_133323.1, from coordinate 15,680,573 downwards.
AGTATCTTGGACATGTACTCCTACAAGCCCATTAAACATACTTCCCACCAATTTTAATTTAATATTTAAAAAACTCAACTTTTGACCTTAATAAATTAAATCCATTATAAATTCAACATTTGAATTTATTATTTAAATTATAAATTCAACTCCTTGAATTTTATCACCTCCAAAATTTAATATTTAATAAACCCAACTTTTGAGTTTAATAAATTAAATTATCAAATTTTATAAATTCAACTCCTTGAATTTACTATCTCATTAACTCAACCACTTGAATTTATTTTCTCAAAATTTAATTATCATAAATTCAACTACATAAATTTACTATATCATAATATAAATTCAACTCCTTGAATTTATTCTCTCAACGGGAATAAACGATACAGTGCTTGTGTGAACCTCAATGGTTAAGTGATACAGCAAGCCGTGAGTTCACAACTCCTTGTGATATAGGTACATTATCCTTTAATTCGGGCTTACCCTTATTTGCCACATTCTATGTATCAACAATTGATCATGAGAATGTCAGAAATCATATTTCTGATTGAACCCATCGAACCTTGGTAAGAGCGTCTAGTAGCATCACCCCATGATTCCTAGGTATCACTGATAGTGCCTGCAAGAACCAGTCGATTATGATTAGCGTACAGTACGGTCCCTTCATCTCATATATCTCGATCGAATCTGCAATCATTGGTTCATCGAAGGTTGCATATTAATTCGATAACTATGTGACACATATAAATAGTGGCATCACATGTACTATTGGAGAACTCCTTCTCAAACTTACATTTCATACTCTGCCAGAGATTCAACGCACTATTATTTTTATCATATCACATAGGATATCCACACCCGTAAGTGAGCTGTGAATCTCGGACTACAATGCACTTGCTCCTATATGTGTCGTAACTGTACCCAATCTCGCCACCTGATAACTCTCCTGGAGCCGGTAAACGAGTCAAAGCACAAACCTAGCATATAGAGCCTTAGTGTTGTCCCGGGTCGTAAGGACTAATGGTGTACAATCATAACCACGGATTTATCCTCTCGATGAATGATAAACACTTGGAAAGTCCGAGGGAGGGTTGTTTGGTATAATCATCATATGACTATCCATATGAATGTTTAGACATCTCTATGCCCTTACCAAGAAACGCGGTACACAACATCACAGATGCTAGTCTCGAGCTCAAGCGAACTTTATCCATCTTTTAGGCAGTTGAATCGACAAGGAACGATTTAGATTATACAATGTTTACAAATGAGTTTCAACATTGAATTACGATTCATTTGTATTAAAGTACAATCAAGGTCTTTATCTAAGTTTTCACATGGGTATACAGATAAAGAAACAACAAACCATGAAATAATAAATTATATTAAAATAAAGATTGTTTATTACACCTGAGTCAATAAAATCTCTAGCCAACAGTTGGCTTGCAGGTCATCTACTCTAACAATCTCTCACTTGCCCTAGAGCCAACTACCTATAAACTTTAATCTCATTGCTTCGTGATGATTCTCAAACAATGGTCATGGCAAGGGCTTTGTAAGTGGATCAGCAACATTATCTGCGGAGGGTACTCTTTCGACTGATATCTCCTCTTCCCACAATCTCCCGGATGATGTGGAATTTCCTCAGTACATGTTTGGATCTCTGATGAGACCCTGGTTCCTTTGCTTGCGCAACGGCACCAGTGTTTTCGCAGTACACCAGGACTGGATCAACTCCATTAGGAATAACGCCCAACTCTTGGACAAAATTCCTCATCCAAACTGCCTCTTTGGCTGCAACAGATTCAGCAATGTATTTAGCTTCAGTGGTGGAATCTGCAACGATTTCTTGCTTGGAAATTTTCCAAGAGACAACCGCACTATTAAGCATGAATACAAAACCAGAGGTCAATTTTTAATCATCTACATCACATTGGAAGCCAGAATCAGTGTAGCCTTCCAATTTAAATTCTCCTCGCCCATAGACCATGAACAAGTTTTTAGTCCTTCGCAAGTACTTAAGAATATCTTTCACGGCCTTCCAATGCATTGGACCAGGGTTCGCCTGATATCTGCTTGTAACACTCAGAGCGTAAGCAACATCAGAACGTGTTGATATCATACGATACATGATACTACCAATGGCTGACGCATATGTAATACGTGTCATCATCTCTATCTCTTCATCAGTTTTAGGACACATAGCCTTAGATAGAGTAATACCATAACACATTGGTAAGTATCCTCTCTTGGACTCTTCCATAGAGAATCGATTCAGAATGGTATCGATATAAGTGGCTTGGGTGAGTCCTAGCATCCTTTTTGATATATCTATATAGATTTGTATTCCCAATACATAGGATGCTTCACCCTTGTCTTTCATGGAGAATTTACTTGCTAACCATACTTTAGTTGATTGCAGTAATCCTACATCATTCCAAATGTGTAGGATGTCATCAACATAGAGCAATAGGAATGTCACTGCACTCCCACTAACTTTCTTGTACACGCATGGTTCCTCATGATTCTTAGAAAAACCAAACTCTTTGATAGTGCTATCAAATCGGAGGTTCCAACTCCTTGACGCCTGCTTGAGACCATATATAGATCTCTGAAGTTTGCATACCTTATGCTCACTTCCTACTTATGTGTATCCCTCAGGTTGAGACATATAAATTTCTTCTTTGATGTCTCCATTGAGGAATGCAGTCTTTACATCCATTTGCATATCTCCTAGTCATACCATGCTACTATGGCTAGTAGTATTCTTGTGGGGACCCGGGCTCTAACTCGATTATCTTTGGGATTAATTGGATCTTTGCTAGAAAATGTGGGTCAAAATTTTGTTTTTAACATTTATTCAAATGTATATAAATACGCACAAAACATTATATATACAATTCCTGTCATTGTATTCAATTCCAACTAACGTTCACATGTTTTATTGAAATCAACATACTAGGGTTTATAATTCAGTACATGTCTAGTAAAAACCACTAGTGATCTTCTATGCTCGTAATCTCCACACTATCTCGATCTCTCCATCATCCTCTGCGTGACCCTGTTCCTGTCCCACCTGTTGTCATGCACACATACAGACACAACAACAGCCGGAAACTCCAGTGAGAACAAATCCCAGTATAAAACATGTATACATGCATGTCAGGCAATTAAATACAAAATCATAACACATAAATCAGTAATTATGACACATTAGTGAATCCAGATAAAACTCTTCGACTCTTATTCTTTGACTCGACTCATATCTGAATCTAGGGATCCCGGTGTGAATAAGACGTAACAAGTCTCCCACCTACTCTCCCAATCGTGGTGGCGGTACGTCTTATTCCTAGACTTCGGTCCTGTCTGTATCGAATGTCTACAATCGGAGTCGATCTTCTCCTATGCTTCGATACCACCGAACATCTAGAAAGTTTGGCAAATCTGCCAATGACTCTCCAATATCAATGCGTGCAGATAGATCAGGATAAAGCACAAGCATAGCAAGGTATAGAAATCTAGTATGTGATTTTGGGAAACTCGAATCAAATCTAACTCGAGTTGTATCTTCCCTAATCAACATGAATTATACCTTTCTTTCTGTCAATCTGACTCCGTCAAAGTCTCGAACTCAAGGCCTGTCAATACTCAATCTGGGAATGACAATATCGAGGAGTACAATATCAATACACCAATCAATTCAATATTGGATATAATCAGAACGAAATCAAATTCTGTTTCGACAGCATAACTGCATAATCTCAATATACCCAAAAATACAAATCAATAGATATCCGTTCTCGCAACTCATAATCAATAATAAAACAAATCTGATATCAAATCTTAGTCAAATCAACTCTGAAATTCATAACAATTCTATACGGTATCCGTTCTTCAATCCGGTTTCGATTATCCGATTTATACTACGTCAAGAACACCATATATGAATCATATCTGATTCTGACAATACCATAATTTCATATCATATCAAAACATAAGAAAACTTACGTCCGGTTGAAGCCTGCGTCGATAGGAACACAGTACTGAAGTCGGATTTAAAATCGGACGGACGGATCTTTCACAAATCACAAATATAGAAGATAAAAGGCGTAAGGATTTCTTCGAGCTTCCCTCGTTTCCTTTCTCCGTTTCTGCTCTTCGATCAATTCTGAAGGCATGAACATATATATATGACAAGTTGCATGGCTAGAATACGTGTCATCATTTTTCAAAACTTTCCGGCGGCGCTCGGGCGGTAACCGATTACCGCTCGGGCGCGGAATGTTCTGCCCTAGTGCTCGACTTGTTACACACTGGCGCTCGGGCGGTCATGTTCTACCGCTCGGGCGCCAGACGTTCTGTCCAACAACCACCTGATGATGCACTGGCGCTCGGGCGGTCATTTACTACCGCTCGGGCGCCAATAGTTCTATCCAACAAATAGCATAAGCCTATACTTTGCCCAATCTAGTCTCGGAATGATCCATCTATAATCATGTTAATTCAAAAATCAATAATCTCAGATTAATGGAATCAAAATCTCGGGCATTACAATTCTAATGGACTTAAGCATAACAATAGGTGATAAAGTTTCCTCATAGTCAATTCCTTGTCTTTGAGTATAACCTTTTGCTACCAGCCTTGCTTTGAAGGTCACTACCTACCCATCCACCCCAAACTTTCTTTTGTAGATCCATTTGCATCCTATGGGAACGATTTGCCTATGTGGATCCACCAATGTCCAGACTTGGTTTGAATACATAGAGTCCATCTCAGACTGCATGGCTTAAAGTCATTTGGATGAATCAGTATCAGATATTGCTTTTTTCATGAAGAAGCGTATATCTTGCAGGTGGTCTAATAACCCTATCAGACCTTCTAGAAGCTTGTACTTCAACTACTGGTTGTTGAGAAATGGGTTCAACTTCTATAGTTGAGGGAGTATCTTGAATTTCTTCAAGTTCTATCATCTTGCCTTTTCTATCTAATAAAAATTCCTTTTCAAAAAAGGTGGCATTTCTTGAAACAAACACTTTTGCTATATTGGAATGATAGAAATAATATCCAACAGAATTCTTTGGATATCCCACAAAGTAGCACAAAGTGAATCTACAATCCAATTTGTCTCCCACTGTCTCCTTCACGTAAGCAGAACACCCCCATATTCTCATGTAAGAATATTTGAGAGTTTTTCCCATCCATATCTCATATGGTGTTTTATCCATTGCTTTAGTATGGACATTATTCAACAACATTGCCGCAGTTTCAAGCGCAAAGCCCCAAAACGATGTAGGCAATTCAGTGAATCCCATCATGGACCGAACCATTTCCATCAAGGTTCGATTACGACGTTCAGAAACACCATTCAATTGTGGTGTTGCTGGTGGAGTCCACTGTGATTGAATCTCATTCTCTTTCTGATTACCCAAAAATTCAGCATTCAAGTATTCTCCACCTCGTTCAGATCGAAGTGTTTTAATACTTCTTTCTAGCTGATTTTCTACTTCAAATCTGAATTCTTTGAACTTTCAAATGCTTCAGTTTTTTGTTTCATCAAATAAACGTACCAATACATCGAATAGTCATCAGTAAAGGTAATGAAGTAGGAATGCCCAAATTTTGTGCTAACACTTAGCGGGCCACAAACGTCCGTGTGGATTAAATCCAGTAGACCATGCGCACGTTCCATGTTTCCATTGAATGGAGTCTTAGTCAATTTTTTTTTAGACAGGACTCACAAGTAGGTAGAGAATTTATGACTGACAAGTCAAACTTGCCTTCTCCCAATAGCTTGTGCATCCTTCTTTGGTAAATATGACCAAGTCTAGCGTGCCATATTTGTACGAGATTTGGATCTTCTATTTTTCTTTTGTCTTTTTTTTGTTCTCGTATGCGCTTTGACATTGTGTAACGGAATATCCTTTAATTTTAGGTTATAGAGATCGTTTGTTAATTCTCCAGTTCCAATCAAACATTCATTCTTTTATAAATTGCAAACACCTTTAGCAAAAACATAAGAATAACCATCCATATCAAGCATAGAAATAGAAATAATGTTTTTAACCAATTCAGGAACAAATAAAACGTCTCTCAAAAATAACTTAAAATTATTGTCCAAAATTAAAGTAAAGTCTCCAATGACAGTGGCAGCAACTCTTGCTCCATTTCCTAGTCTAAGAAAGGTCTCACCATCTATAAGCCTCTTGCTTCTTCCCATCACCTGCAAATCATTGCATAGATGAGAACCACATCAGGTATCCAATACCCAAGAAGAGGAATTAATAGAAACATTAACTTCAATATAAAACATACCATGGCTAGAACGCTTCTGGGCAAGATACTCCGCACAATTACGCCTCCAATGTCAAGGCTTGTTGGAGTGGAAACAGACTTGTTCTGACTTGTCAGGCTTTGTGGGCCCTGAATTTGGTTTCTTGTATGGCTTCTTGTTGGGCTTGTTCTTCTTCAGAGGGGTAGAACGCTTCTTGCCTTTATTTGGGGCTCCTTTTTTCGTATTGGACGAAGAACCCACTAGAAAAATATGCTTTTCCTTTTTAATTGTGGCCTCATAATTAGTAAGCATATTGACCAACTCTTCAAGGCTGGCCTCAAGCTTGTTCATATTAAAATTAACCACAAATCCATCGAACGAGGCAGGCAATGACAGCAAGATAAAATCAGTCGAGAGCTCATTAGGCAGAACAACGTCGAGTCCAACCAATTTCTCGATGAGCCCAATCATCCTAACACCATGCTCATGGACTGAAGTCCTCTCTCGCAAACATGTAGTCATGAGTTTTTTCACAGTAGCATGTCTCTCTGAACGAGTTTGTACAGCATACAATTCTTTCAGATGAAGGTGAATGTTAGCAGGATTCACCGCCTCCTCGAACCGCCTCTGAAGTTCATTCGACATAGAAGCCAACATGTAGCTCTTAGCTTGAAGATCATGGTCCCACCATTTCTCAAGTTTAGCTAACTCAGTCCTAATAATATCAGGAGCTTCCTCCTTTGGTGGCTTCTTATCAAGCACATAAGCAATCTTTTCGGAGTTCAGAACAATCTTTAAATTTCGAAACCAGTCATGATAGTTAGGGCCAGTCAATTTGTTTTGATCAAGAATGATTGAAAGCGGGTTACGAGTATACATCGTAAATATACTAAAAATGAAAAATAGATCATGGTTACTGATAATTTTAAAATAATTCTAAGATATAAAATATGGATTTCATTTTATAAATTTCACTCTCACTATTTTGACATTTCCACCATCCTCTAATGAAAAAGGGAAATCGTATTTCCTTAGTGGGCACGTAGAGTCCAATTAGCCAATTATAATTCTGAATAATATCAGCCAATTATAATTTCTAGAAGGTAGAATCCAATTGCATCCCTACGCAAACTCCGTGTGTTTTGCCTCACGTTTAATAAGGACACAATAATATGACGTCGTTTATTTTCACGTGTCAAACCAACCCATCAATATTGAATTATAGTGGACGGTCGCCATGAGTTCCCCCAATGATATGAGACGAAGTCGTGGGAGTTCCAGTCAATTCACATCATATGTCCGGTGGAAGTCACAGCTTTCCGACGTCAAGGCCTCTCAAATAATATGAGCCAGACACTGTCCGCGGGTAGCGATCAACATGCAACCACGGTTGATGGAAAGCAAGGAAAAATTAAACTCTTTTAATTTTAAATTTTTCGGTTTGATATAAATTTTGAATCTTATTCAAAATGAGGGATTTTAATTTTAAAATTGGTTGATCATTTTAATTTAAAAATCGTGTGCCACGAGTTTGTATGTTTGTCGGATTCATGCAACTATATGGGGTAAGAATATACATACATGCATACTACTATATATCGCTTATATCATAATACGACATTCAACAATAAATAAGGATGATCGATCGCCAACACTATTAGATCCATGTGAGACATACATGGATCCATGTCTAAAACCTAGGTGAATGCAAGGATGCAAATGCAACTATTACAAGAGCTTCCAATATTTTACATGTCTTCATCTTGTTCATTGGGCCCACCATCTTCCAGTGTTGATCTCCCGCTATTTCTAATAATTACATTTAAATTGCCATGGCACATAAGGAATACATCTCATGAGAGTGGGAACAGACCATAAACCAGGCTCACTGATATCAAATATTAATAAAATGAATAAAACAGTAAAATATCCTAACATACACCTAACACATTGGTCAAGGCTTTCGATCATCCTTCATCCATTTAATATCAAATATTAACATCAATTAATTAAACAAAATTATTTAACTTATAAATCATATATCTAATAATTTTATCACTAACCACCACAATTATTAAAGCATTTAATAAATTAAATAAACACCTTTATTTAATTTCCAATTAAATCAATAATAATTGATTTATTGTAAAACTCATTTTTACCATAAATAATTAAAATAATATTCTAATTATTTATTTTACAAAAAAATTATTAATTTTCCAAAAATTTATTTTTCAAAAGAAAAATTGAACCAATTTTTAAAAATATCAATTTTGCCCAAAAATTTGAAAAATCAGAAAATTGCACCCTAGGCCCAAACAATTCAAGCTTATCATCCAGCACGGTTCCCGAGACACTCTCGGGCATCCGTCTGCTGCTCGAACGTTTCAGATAGTGGTGCTGCGCACGCAGCCTTGCGCGCGGTCTGCCCGGAACAGTTCCGGGAAGATTCGAAATACTTTTTTTTTCTGAAAAAAAAAATTTTAATGGTGCTACAACTTTTCTGAAAAATTTTCTTGTGTGGCTAGAAATAAATTATTCGATATCACAAATATACGATTTATAAAAAACTTGGCTTTGATACCACTGTTGCATCTCGGTTTTCTCGTTCCCAAACGCAACAGAAGTTTTAAAATTTTTTAAATTATTTTGACAATCAAAATACATTTGATTGGGCACTCTTATGGTTTTACAAATAAACATTCATAGGGCGTTAGAATTTATACCTTTGGTGAATTAATTCACTTGGCTCCAACTATTCTGGGATTAGAGTATATAGCTCTTGTTGAATTCCCTATCAACGTTCTTCAAAAACTCCTTTCTTTATTATTCTGATCAGGTCCACGACTAGATGCTTTGTTCCTCTTCTAATTTGCACTAGAAAAATTAGAAGAGATTTTACGTTGGAGATCAAAGTTTGAGAGACGGCTCAAACTTTTTCTCAAAGAGAATTGGCCGAAATTTGGAGAGGAGGAGGAGGGTGATTTTCGAGAATCACTATGATGGAGGCTAGGATTATGGCTTGCTCACTCTTATTTATAATTAAGCCAAGACCTAATACACATAATTAACATTAATGGACTTGTTTAATTAATTGAGCTAGTCCAAATAGTTTAATTAATTAATCAAAGTACATTAAGAACTTTAATTATTTAGTATGTTGGACTTGTAAACATACAAGCCCATTAAAAATACTTCCCACCAATTTTAATTTAATATTTAATAAACTCAACTTTTGACCTTAATAAATTAAATCGATTATAAATTCAATATTTGAAATTATTATTTAAATTATAAATTCAACTCCTTGAATTTTATCACCTCCAAAATTTAATATTTAATAAACCCAACTTTTGAGTTTAATAAATTAAATTCTCAAATTTTATAAATTCAACTCCTTGAATTTAATATCTCATTAATTCAACCGCTTGAATTTATTTTCTAAAAATTTAATTATCATAAATTCAACTACTTAAATTTACTATATCATAGTATAAATTCAACTCCTTGAATTTATTCTCTCAACGAGAATAAACGATACAGTGCATGTGTGAACCTCAATGGTTCAGAGATACAGCAAGCCGTTAGTTTACAACTCCTTGTGATATAAGTACATAATCCTTTAATTCGGGCTTACCCTTATTTTCCCCATTCTATGTATCAACATTGATCATGAGAATGTCAGAAATCATATTTCTGATTGAACCCATCGAACCTTGGTAAGATCGTCTAGTAGCATCGCCCCATGATTCTCTAGGTATCATTGATAGTGCCTGCAAGAACAGTCGATTATGATTAGCGCACAATACGGTCCCTTCATCTCATACTATTGGAGAACTCCTTCTCCAACTTACATCTCATACTCTGGCCAGAGATTCAACGCACTATTATTTTTATCAGATCACATAGGATATCCACACCCGTAGATGAGCTGTGAATCTCCGACTACAATGCACTTGCTCCTATATGTGTCGTAACTGTATCCAATCTCGCCACCTGATGACTCTCCTGGAGCCGGTAAACGAGTCAAAGCACAACCCTAGCATATAGAGCATTAGTGTTGTCCCGGGTCGTAAGGACTAATGGTGTACAATCATAACCACGGACTTATCCTCTCGATGAATGATAAACATTTGGAAAGTCCGAGGGAGGGTTGTTTGGTACAATCATCATATGACTACCCATCTGCATGTTTAGACATCTCTATGCCCTTACCAAGAAACACGGTACACAACATAACATATGCTAGTCTCGAGCTCAAGCGACCTTTATCCATGTTTTAGGCAGCTGAATCGACTAGAAACGATTTAGATTATACAGTGTTTACAAATGAGTTTCAACATTGAATTACGATTCATTTGTATTAAAGTACAATCAAGGTCTTTATCTATGTTGTTCACATGGGTATACATATAAAGAAACAACAAACCATGAAATAATGAATTATATTAAAATAAAGATTGTTTATTACAACTGAGTCAATAAAATCCCTAGCCAACAGTTGGCTTGCAGGGCATCTACTCTAACAGAGATATCTTCAGTCAGAGATTCAGAAGTTTGGCATGGAAGTTTATCCTAAGGGCAGAGCTCCTAAGCTGACTAATCTGACAGTCCAGTCTTCTTTGCTAGATCGAATCCGTAGAGGTCAGCCTTCGGATGAGCAATAACAGAAATGGAGACTGAAGGATGAGGCTAAGGGCAGTTAACTCTACACAGTGTCCGATGGTATCGTGAAGTAAAGAGGAAGGATGTGGGTGCCTGGTGTTGATTCGATCAGAGATGATATTTTGATAGAGACACATGCATCTCCGTATTCCATTCATCCAAGAGGTAGCAAGATGTACAAGGATTTGCAGATTCTGTATTGGTGGTCAGGGATGAAGAGAGACATCCGTCGATTTGTGTCTAAATGTCTCACTTGTAAACAAGTGAAAGCAGAACATCATAGGTCAGTAGGAATGCTTAAGCCGCTCCCTATCCCTGAGTGGAAATTGGAGAATATCACCTTGGACTTCGTTGTTGGTCTGCCGAGGTCAGTTAGAGGATCCAATGCAATTTGGGTTATATTGGCTCGACTTACTAAGTCAGCACATTTCTTTACGGTGAAGACGACTTTCTCCATGACTCAGTATGCAGAGATCTATATTAGGGAGATAGTTCGATTGTACGGGATCCCAGTTTTAATTGTGTCCAACAGGGACCCGAGGTTTACATCGCCCTTTTGGAAGAGTTTACATGCAGCCATAGAGACGAAGTTGCTATTCAGTACAACATTCCACCCTCAGACAGATGGCCAGTCTGAGCGAGTGATTCAGATTTTGGAAAATTTGTTGAGAGCTTGCGTTATCGATTTCCATGGGAATTGGGAATCAAAACTACCTCTAATGGAGTTTATCCACAACAACAGTTTCCAAGCATCCATAAATATGGCTCCCTACGAGGCACTGTATGGAAGGAAGTGCAGATCACCGATTCATTGGGATGAAGTCGGGGAGAGATCAGAACTTGGTCCAGAGATTTTTTAGCATACTGCAGATGTGGTGGTCAAGATTCGAGACATGATGAAAACCGCCCAGAGTCGTCTAAAGAGTTATGCTGACAAGAGAAGCAGGGATCTTAAGTTTGCCGTAGATGACCACATATTCATAAAGATAGCACCTATGAAGGGTGTTATGAGGTTTGGGAAAAAATGCAAGCTGAGTCCGAGATTTATTGGACCGTTTGAAATACTTGACAGGGTTGAGACACTAGCTTATCGTGTAGCTCTATCGCCGAATATGGCTGGTGTAGACAATGTGTTCCACGTCTCGATGCTGAGGAAGTATATAGCGAATCCTTCGCATGTCTTGAGTTTTGAGCCGTTGCAGTTGGCTCCAGACCTGTCGTATGAGGAGAGACCCGTCCAAATCTTAGACAGGCAAGAGCGGAGACTTCTGAACTAAGTGACCAGGTTGGTCAATGTCCGGTGGTTGAACCAATCAATGGAGGAGGCCACTTGGGAAAACGAAGAAGATATGAGGAATCGCTACCCGGAACTGTTTGCTAAGACTTAATTTCGAGGAAGAAATTTATTTAAGCGGGGTCGAAATTGTAGAACCCAAAATCAGTACACGTAAAATCCATGCATTTATTTCATTGTTAAATTATTTAAGTAAGTTTAAAATGATTTTAGCAGTGCATGATGCTTGAATTTGTATTATTTTAAATTATTTATGTTTATGCGATGCATGTTAAAAATTTTTCGTGAGTTTCATGTTTCAGGAGATTATTTGATGCGGGATCGAGGAAAAGAGACCGACGACGATTTTTGGCGATTCTAAAACGTAGTATTTTATTTTAATTTATGATTGGAGCATTTTAAATGATTTATTTAGTTTCTATCATTTTAATAACCTAATTTAATTATTAAGTGATTTTTAAGATTTTAAAACTTTTAAAATTTATCATGTGTGTATTTTATTTTTAGTTAGGAGGTTTTAAAAAAGTTAGTGTGGATTAACTTTTAATTAACATTTTAAAATCTTAATTAAGAAATTTTATTACCCCTAAGTAATCAAAACTCATGCACACACCCAAATTTACACACACACTTCGGCTAATGCGCACACACACAATTTCATGGCTTTCATTTCAATTTTTTTTGAAGAAACTTAGGGTTCTAAAAGCCTTCAGCAGCCGCTTCTTTCTCTTCAAATTTTTCCGGCAATTCTTGTTGATTTTGTTGCAAGAAATCGCACCACAACTCGTCCAAGATCAACCCTCGCATCTTTCTCGCTTCGGTATCGTTGTTTCGATATTTTTAAAGATCAAAGCATATATATGCTTTCGTTTTTGCATCGATCTAGTCATAGTATATGTTTTGATGTTTATTATGCGTGAAAATCTATGTATATTGTGGAAAAGTTTGAGTAAAAGCGTTTGAAATGATTTTTTGATCAAAATTTTTAGATCTCAAAACGTATTTGCTGTCATTTGGAATTCTGTGAAAATTAAGTTTATTTTCTGGAAATGTTTTCAACATATAAAATGTAGTACTTTTTGATACCTTCGATGTGACAATAAATTTGTCATTTTTGGACAAGAAATGAGTGAGTTATGATCATTTTTGTGGGACTGCTCAACAACGACTTTTATAAATTCGTAATTGTTGCAGGTTTTGTTGGGAATCTTCTGGTGTTCCTTGCTGCGTAAGTGGTGTCATGTGGTGTGATAAGTCATCTTTTGATGTTTTGAATCGAGTCGGTACGGGTTCGGAGACATTGTAATGCATAGGGAAAGGAACGGGTAGAAGATGGCTTTTTAGGGTTGAAATCGCACAGGACTAGCGCCGCTGCGCTGCTCATTTGCACCAGGAATTGCTGCAGAGCAGCGCCTAGGTTCCAATGTGGCGCCGCAGCGCTGCACTGCAGTGCCTAGGTGCTGGTTTTGTTATTTTTCGGGCCTCGAATTTAGGTGCTCTTGCTTCCTTTGGGTACTATTAAGTCGTTATGTCCTAGCATACTAAAAGTTAGTTTAGATGTTACTAAGTTTGATTGGGGAACGTTAAAATATGGTTTAAGCGAGATCCGTGTCTTCCATTGCTTAGGACATTTGATACTTCATGTCAAGATTGTTTCGAGGTTTGATTCGGGGGTTAGCATGATGGTTACCACAGCCAAGTCCCGAGTGTTCTAGAAAGTCATAAGTTATTTAATCAATGGGTAATAAGTACGATAGTCATGATTAAGTTATGAAATTTAAGGTGCATGAAAAATGTGTTAGCATGAGCGGCAATAACCCGAGCGAGATCCAGCGAATCCCTCAACGCTATGTAAGTATGTTCGAAGAGCAAAAGAGATTATTTTATTTTTGAGATATGCTAACTGTCTTGTGACCAACTATGGCCGGGTTTAGATCAGGATTCGAAAGCGGTAAAGCATGACCAGGGACCAATCCACACGGTAAAGCATGATCGAGGATCTCATGTATGTGGTAGTGGATATCTCTACCAGCCCAGTACTGTGGTTTAGTGTGATCAGTCACATTTATGTGTGGGTCACTTATTTAGAAACATATCTCTACGCAAAATGATGAAGTTAGTGCATGTTCAAGTATGTGTGATGCAAGTATGTTATGAAAAGTTTTATGATATGTTGGCACATTTATGTTTATGTTAGTACGTTCAAGTTTCAAGTATGTACGCTCTACTTTAAAATGCATGTGGTTTTATTATGTATTACGTGTTATATCAAGTTTATACATGTTGAGTCTTTAGACTCACTAGACTTGGTCGATGTAAGTGAGGACGAGTATGAGAAGACGAGGGGTGGGGACCAATGAGCCAGCTCGGTCTGCGTAGGAGGCTAAAAACGAGGACCGCCTACGTTTTTAAGACTTTTTGCCTGTTTCAAATACTCGTTTTTCACGGGATTACTTTATGATGTTTAAACAAGAGCTGTTGCAAACTTTGATTGTAATTGTTTTCTTTCAAATATTTTAGATGAACAGTTTATCTTTATTGAAATTCGAAGGATTTCTATTTATTTAAGAAATTTTTTTATTTTTTCGCAAATTTTAAAATAGTTTAAAATTAAGGTACGTTACACATTTAATTGATTTCTTTCAATGAATAGTAATTTGAAATGTGGCTCTTTGTAGTCCATTAAACTTCTACACACGTTTTCACCGCACGAACACACTTTTTTACTCAAATTATCTTGGACTTACACGTGTACAAAAATTTGAACCATCACAAACACATGTACTTTAACCCGCTTCAATTCAATTTCTTCTTTTACGTGCATCAACAACTTTCAGAGCAAAAAAATACCTAGAGCTTTTTGTTATCATAGATATTCTAGCTTTCCTCAATGGCCAACCTAGTTCCAGCTTTCATTCTCAATACGATGGCTATCGACTTTGCATCAGTCCTATCTATTAAATACAAAGCTGTCAAGGATGCATTTTTGAAACTTGAAGCAACCGGACTAAAGACATTTCTGGGATTTTCATCCCAAGAAATCTATCCCAAGGAGATTCAGGACTTCTATGCCAACAATTTTATCTCCGCTGACGGAAAGATCACCACTGCCGTCAACAGTCAACTGCTGATTGTTGTGAAGACTCCTTCTGCAATCTTTTCAATCTGTCGACTGATAGCTTAGCAAATATCTCGGACGTAAAGATTTCTGATGTTGAGGAGATGCAATCTCTTCTATCTGCTGATGGACGGAAAATCAAAGTTTTCGATCCCAATAAAGAACTGAAGCCAGAGATTCAGTCACTAGCTGACATAGTGGCCAAGGGGCTACTTGCCAAGTTTGGATCATTTGCTGCTCTTACTTTGTAGAAATTCTAAATTATTACTGCTATCATGGCTGGCAAGAGATTGAAGTGGTCGGCCATCATCTTCAACATACTAAAAAACATGCTTCAGTCATCCAACCAAACAATCCAAAAGCTTTGCAGTGCCTCACAGCTATCTGCTGAAAACCAAAGACATGGTGGGGGACTCTTCTGAGAAGTTGTCAAAGTTCAAGGTCTTCAATGACAAAAAAAGTCAGTTGCCAAATCTAAAACTGGACATATCTCCTGATCAATTTCTCAAGGTCAAAAAGGAGATTGGGACAGCTCAGGAGGCAGCCAAATTAGTTAAGAAGACCAAGAAGCCAACTCAGAAGAAGACAATCAAATGGAAATTTATTGTCAGTGAAACTGAATCAGAGAATACTCCCTCTCCCAAGATCATGAAAAGGCCAAGAACTCTGAAGACCAAATCAGTTGCTGTGCTGGAAACCATTACAGCTGAGAGACTGAGTTTTGGAGCTGAACAGCCAATCGAGGCTACACCACTGATGGAAATACCAGTTAAGTCCTCAACCGAGGTTCAATTACCTATGCCTACTGCTCCATCCAAGAAGGTTATTGTAGAACCCGTAAATTTGTCTACGTATAAGCCATGCACAATTCTAGTATTTAAATTTAAAATGATTTTATTTCATGAGTATTTAAATTCTTTTCTTTAAATTATTTATTTCATGCAATAGTTTAATTACTACCTTTTCAGTTAAATAAGTGAGGCCGGACTGAAGTTGGAGTAAAGAGATAAAATTTAATATTTAGAAAACATTCCTAGAATTTATTTAAGATAAATAATAATTTATTTTTATGAAAAAGAAAGTTTAAGAATTTATTTAATTAACTTGAGATAAGTAGTAAATAAATTCTTTATGTCCACTAATTTAATTAAAAGCCTCAATTAAAATGTGTAACCAATTGAGAAAAATTAATATAAGCCTAATATATTCAAGAAAATATTACCCTAACATGTTAGTGAATGTATTTTAATAATTAGCCAGGCATGCAAGAAAATTACTATTCTAAATTAAGTTATTAATTCACTAAAATACATAATAAATGTTTAAAACTTTAAAGGGTTAAAATTCATGAATTAAGCAATATTTCTACCTAATTTGGCATCCAAATTTTTGGCCCCCTCCTTAATGAATTTAAAAATATTTGACAACCCATTTATTTGATATCTTTCCTTACCCTTTTCATGATAGATAATTCCCTAAATTTTATCCACCACTAATTAATATTTAAGCAATATTTTTACCATGTTTATCTAGCAATATTTATCTTCTTTTTAAGTGATAAAAATCGGCAACCTCATTAGAATATTTAAAAATATTGTCAACTCTCCATCTTTAATTCTTTCTTTATCTATTTTCTTGGGAGATAATTCCATCACACTAAATCTTCAATAATTATTAATTTAAGCAAATTTCTACCCTTATTTGATAGAGAAAAAAATCGGCCACCCCTTCACTTGAATCAGATCAGATCATTCTCATTCCTTATTCTCTCAACTCAAAAGATAGCAAGATTTTTCCTTCCTTTATCTTGCAAACTTTCCCCTCACCCTAGCCATTCTCTCCCCCTCCATTATTTCGAAAATTTCAGAGCATAATTGAGAGGAAAAATTGTGGGAAGCTAGGGAGAAATAAGAGAGAAAAAGTAGAAAACAAGAGAAGCCACTCCGTCTCCGTCGCGCCGCGTCGTCGTAATCGTTTGTTTTCTTTCAAAACAAACCAAGGCATGTCTATATTCTTCTTTCACTCTTCAATCAAGCCATATTAATATTTTGAAACATCATACTCATGATTTTTATTAAGCAAAAACCGAAATACACAAAGAATTTCAGAAAAGAAGAACATGCAGAATTTGGCCCTCCCCTTGTGCTCTCACGGTTGAACTTGTTTGTGTCGTTTCAGGTGGTTGGCTCGTGTCTGGGCTCCCAAGGCTGCACCTAGACACGTACTAGGGTATGTCAAGACCATGTTGGTCCATTAGTTCAAGCCCCATGCATGCTGGAATTGAGAAAATAAAGCAACTCTTCCATGGAGTCATTTTGAGTCTCGAAATTTCAGTTGCTGTCAAGAGGGTGATGTTTCTGATCTTGGCTGCCCTAGGGGCTATAGCCATGGTTAGAACATCTCCTTATTATGTCTAAGACGTGACCAAGTCGGCCTTTCAAGGCTTGGTCCATAGTTGCATCGAATTTTAAAACAAAAACAAGAACAACCCTTCGGCCCCTTCATTTTTCTACATGTATAGTTTCGATTTTTGTGGTGTGGTGTGGTAGAACCCGTAAATTAGACTACGTATAATCCATGTATAATTCTAGTATTTAAATTAAAATGATTTTTATTGCATGAGTATTTAAATTCTTTTCTTTAAATGTAATTATTTCATGCAGTAGTTTAGTTTCTATCCTTTCAGTTAATTGCGTGAGGCCGGACTGGAGTTGGAGTATTGAGATAAAATTTAATATTAAGAAAATATTCCTAGAATTTATTTTAGATAAATAAAAAGTTAATTTAATGTAAAAGAAGGTTTAAGGAATTATTAAGTAATTTAAAGATTTAGCCATGCATGCAAGATAATGTTATTCAATAATTAATTTCTTAAATCACTAAAATATTTAATGGGTAGAAAAACACTAGAGATTTAAAATTCAATAATTAAGAAATATTTTTCCCTTTATTTTTCTTAAGATTTTCGACCTTCTTTAGTTAATTTAAAAATAGTTGTCAATCCAATTATTTAATATATTTTCTTATCCATTCATGACAGATAATGGATCTTGGTTAGCTTTTTAGCCCTTAGCCATGGTTCATACCATACCCCTTGATGTCTAGATCATGCCATGGTCAATCAAATGGCCACTAGAAAGGTCCATGACAGCAAACGAAGCAAATCTCCCCACACGCGCAGATTTGGCTCTTGGATGCAAGTGTCGGGTAGTCCAGGGTGTTGTTTGGATTGTGGCTGGCCTAGGGCCCTGAGACATGTTTCAAACCATACCTTAGGATGTTGGTAAGAGGCTCTGGTTGGTGGTTCAAGCCCCAATGGCCATTAGCCTCGCAAACGACGCAAGGAAACGCTAACACAGCTGCTGTATTTTCTGTACAGCAAGTGTGCTTCGGTTCAGAGGTGTATTCCGAGTTCTTGGTTGGCTTTTAGCCTATGGCCTTGGACTGGACAGTAACGCATCATGTTAGAAAGGTCATGTTTTTGGCGGTTTGTGATTTGGTTAAGTTTAGAGGTCGTACGAGAATTTACGGTGCAATGTGCCAAAGTGACTCTCGAAAGAATGTTTCATGTTTTGGCCTCCATTCCACAAAATT
Organism: Primulina huaijiensis; assembly: GCF_012295235.1. NCBI lineage: Eukaryota > Viridiplantae > Streptophyta > Magnoliopsida > Lamiales > Gesneriaceae > Primulina > Primulina huaijiensis. The sequence goes on along the minus strand of NC_133323.1, from coordinate 15,661,631 downwards.
TCGAGTACTGTAATTTCAGTAGCATTATTCCATCATTTTAGGTGTATTTTAATCATGACTAAATGATGGTTCGGTGTTCGTTTGGGTTGGCACGGAGTCATGATTAAATACTAAGTCATTGGGAGTAATTGTCTTGTTCTTGAGTTCAATTACATAGTTTGGTCAAATAAATCATTTGCATATTTTTTTTGTTACATCTAAGTCGCAGCGAGCTTGGGAACGATCCAACCCCTTTGGTAAAATAAATACAGGATATTTAATTACGTTATTTGATTATATTACGTGCACAATATTCATTTTGAGATTTATGCGATATTGCTTGTGGTCACTTTACTATCATTGGATTATTACATCACCCGGTCGCCAGTTACCGGCCAGTTCAGTTTTGTACCACCCAATATACTGTGGCATTAGTCTGATCAGACGATTATTATTTCACCCGGTCGTCAGTTACCGGTCAGTTCAGTTCAGTTCAGTTCAGTTCAGTTCAGGGACCACTTGCGTAGACCATAATCTCACAAGAAAATTATTACAAGCTATTTCATTACAAGGCTCTAAGGAGCAAAAATTTCCACTTATGACATTTTCAGTTCAGTTATGCACGTATTATAATTACCATTGAAATGATATTTTACATTACACCTCATTACAAGATATTTTCACTTGCATGCGATTTTATTATTATTACTTGTTATTTACGATATATGCATGCTGAGTCTTTAGACTCACTAGACTTGATTGTTGTAGGTACCGATGAGGTCGGGACTGAGGACGGGGACCAATGAGCCATCGTGGGTCGGCATTAGTAGAACCCGAGTACCTCATTTTCTGCATTTACCATTTTATGCTCAAACATTTTTATCTTTGTTGGATTATTTTAAATTGTTATTTTGCAAACAAATATTTACTTCCGCTGCTATTTTTGAACATTAAACTTTATTTATCAGTTTATTTATGAATGAGGGATTTTATTTACTTAAAGAGAAAATTTTTAAATTTTTCCGCAAATTTTCAAGTACGAATTTAGAGGCCTCTACAGTTATCACCTAATCTAGTGATAAAAAAAATCAAAAGGAGTCGAAGCTCCGTTAATCTCCATTGTTGCTCCTACAACACTGCCTCTTGCAAGACCTAAAAGAGTGGTGATAAGAGAAAGAGTATATGCAACAGAATCTGGACTGAGCATTTCTCATGTCCTGAATGATCCAAAAGGGAAGGGTAAGTTGATTGAAGAGCCCCGACCATCAAATCCAATTCAAACTCATATTGACTTGATATGGAATGAGGTCAATGAGTTTTTTGAATCAATGCTCAAGACGTATGAGTTGATCAGATTAAGAACCAAAATTTTTGAAACAAAGCTGCAGAAGAATGCAATGTTGTCTAAATTTATTGCTTTAGAGAAAGTGGTCTTGAAGGTGGTTAAAGCTGCAACGATTGTTCAAGCACTGGAGAGGAGGATATCAAGTGCGGGCCAAGAAATTAGCTCAGCTGCTTTCTCAGTACGCCAAAACTTTGATCCTACCAGTCCAACTGCTTTCAATGACACATCAGTTCACAATCAGCTGGACATGGATCTCCGTACATTGCAGATGAAGATCAAGAGTTAAGAAATGGATCAAGAAATGATTATTCCAGCAGATCCCCAAAGTCCTTCATCTGAAGAACCAGCTGAACAATATTTGTAACAAGAAACTTCCAAGGAACTAGTTGCTGCACCAACTGAACCAACAACTGCTCCTCCCTCTAAAGATTCAGAATCATCTTCTTCAGCTCCTCCAACTTCTATTGCGGATCTTCCACTATATTCTAATTCTGAGTTATCATAGGCCAATATCGACGAAGTCATTCAATCAGTTGCCACTGATATTCAGCAAACTATCTTATCCATAGAAGCAGTTGAAGAACCGATCATATCAGAACAACCAGCCACGGAGGCTGTTTTGCTACAAACTGAAGAACCAGTTCAGTCGGCTGCCATGACTGAACAAGATGTTTTGGCTGAAACTGAAGTAGCTCAGTTGCACGAAAACTCATATGAAGAAGTGCAAGCTGAAAAACAGACTACAATGCAAGTTGATCAATCAGCTGGTGAACCAACTACAATGTCAGTTGAGCGAACAACTGAAGAGACAACAACGGAAGTGCCAACTACTGTATCAGCTGATGCGCCAACTGAAGAACCTATAATTGTCTCTGCTGAACAACCAACTGAAGAGCCTTCAAGTTCAGCTGTTGTTCAGAATCTCTCTCTTCTTCCAGAACCTCAACAAGAACAAGTAACAGAAGATGTCTCAGAACAAGTTACTGTTACGACTGAATCTACAGACAGAGCATTGATAATATTCAATCAGGAAGACAAAGAGCGGGAACCAGAATCCTCTGGAGCCATGTCTCCTGAGATATCAATGAAAACTGAATCAATGATAGAAGACATTCAGTCTAATCTTCTCAGTCTGAGTTCATCTAATTCTGATATCAAGTCAACCCAGCTGCTGCACACATTGAAGATTTACTCTATCAAGGAGAATACTATGAAGAGTTTACAACAAGTCACAAATGAAGTGACTTCACTATTTATCCAATTAGACTAATTAAAGAAGGACCGAGTGACGATTCAAGCTCATTACCAAGCTCAAGAAGTGTTCACAAATCGCATGGATTTTTCCAGGATGTGGTCACAAACAGAATTGATTTGCTGCAAAAACATATAATACATGCTTTATCCAATGTCACTTCGGAAATTCGTGCCTTATCCAGCAGGGTTGATAAGTTTGACAATAAGGAGGAAGAAGAATAAGATAAGAATGATCAGCAGAAGCAATAAAAGAAGAGACCCAGTTAACAAAATGATCAGACGTACATTATTTCACCCATAAGCGTAAGGTGGCCCCAAGCAATATCACATAAATCTCAAAAATGGATATTTTACATTTTTGCACGTAATATAATTATTATATTATTTTAATTTACCAATTGAGTTGTATCATTCCCAGGCTCGCTGCAATCTAATTCTAACATGAGACATATGAAAATAATCTCAACTTGACCAACATCTCATAATCAAACTAAAAACGATACAATTACGCCCAACAAACTTAGTATCTAACCATGACTCTGTACCAACCCGAACCAACATCGAACCATCATTTAGTCATGATTAAAATACACCTAAAATACTGGAAAATATATACCAAGGGCTGTAATATACGAAAATTATGCATGGAGGCCAAAATCATGAAACGCTCTTTCGAGAGTCACTTTGGAACATTGCACCGTAAATTCTCGTACAACTTCTAAACTTAACAAAATCACAAACGGCCAAAAACATGACCTTCCTAACTCAATCAGGTACTGTCCAGTCCAAGGCCATAGGCTAAAAGCCAACCAAGAACTCGTACGTGACCTCTGAACAGAAGCTCAAGCTGCTGTAAAATTCCAGCGGCAGCAGCTGTGCTTGCTTCGCTTTGATTACCAGGCTAATGGTCATTGGGGCTTGAACCACCAACCAGAACCTCTTACCAACATCCTCAGGTGTTGCTTGAACCATCGCTAAGGGCCCTAGGCCAACCACAATCCAAGCAACCACTCAAAACCATCCAAAGCTTCACCCGAGAACACATATGCTGTACCGTAGAGAGTGTTTCTTGTTCTTGCTGTCATGTATCATTCCAGTGGCCATATGATCAACCATGTCATGATCTAAACATCATTAGGTATTGTGTGAACCAGGGCTAAGGGCTAGAAGCCAACCAAGATCCACCCCCAACCTCAAAACCGAAACTACTCACACAAAACAGAAATGAAAACCGAAGGGGCACTTGTCTTGTTTATTTTAAAAACCGATGAGACCATGAACCAAGCCATGAAAGGTCATCTTGGTCACGCCCTAGACATGCTAAGGAGAGGTCCTAACCATGGCTACAGCCCCTAGGGCAAACAAGGTCCGAACATATACCTTAGACAACAAACCAAGAAAATCGAGACTCAAATCTGCACTATGGAGAGTTGCTGTCCATTCAGTGTTGTTGGGGGGAAAGGGACTTAAACCAATGGACTAACACCTTCCTAACACACTCTAAATCATGTCTAGATGCAGCCTTGGGTGCCTGGAAATCGAGCCAACCTCCTGAACCACAAAACAAGCCAAAACCGTGAGACATAAATGAAAGCCAAAAACATACTGCACAGAATTTTAGAAGGTTTCTTGACATGATTTCGGTTTTGTCATGGATCAAGCACATGTAATGGTTTAAAAATAGATATATAACTTGATTGAATAGCAAATAAATAATATAGACATGCCTTAAGTTGTTTATACAATAAACAACACAATACGTCGGATCGGGAGACACGGCAACGGAAATGAAGACACCTTGCGATTGTTGTTGTCTTGGCCAAGAATGGGAGCTGCCAAATCTCCTAATTTTTGTGCTAGGGAGAATGAAGAAGGTGGTGCAGGGTTGTGGTCAAATAAGGTGGTGCATGGGGGAGTAAATGATGCCAAGTTGGGGTGGGGGGGGGGGGGCATGCATGATGAATGGGTGGCCTTTGTTTTCTTGTTGGAGGAGTTAAATGGTGTCAAGTTGAGATTGTGTGGAGTGAAATGACCTAGAGTTGTCTTTCCAAATTGGTGTAGGATTTGTTTAAGATTTTCTAATTAGAATCCTAGGTTAGCTAAGCTTGATTAAAAGGTTAATTAAGTACAATCTTGATGAATTAAGAAGCCTACAATTAAATTGGTGATTAATGAATTAAAGTAGACTTAAATCCACTTGATTTCAACAAAATAAATTATTTCTTAGCTCGGAAATAAATTTAGGAATATTTTTGGATCATAAAATTCATCTCCGATTTCCTATCTCTGGTCCGGTCTCGCGTATATATCTAAAAAGCTAAAATTTGAAATACGGGATTTACAAATCCTTAAAAATTACGTAAATTATTTAAATGCAATTAAATCAACAATTTCTTAAAATAATAACCATTTAAAATTAAATAATAGAAATTATGAACATATCTACGCATATTGGTTTTTCGGGTACTACAACACTCCCCCCCTTAAATAAAATTTCGTCCTCGAAATTAGAACTCACCAAATCAATCTGGAAAGCGACTCCGCATCTTTAAATCTGACTCCCAAGTAGCTTCCTCATCGGAATGATTAAGCCACTTGACCTTCACTGATTTGATCACCTTGTTTCGAAGCTTCTTCTCCTTACGGTCTAAGATCTGCACTGGTATCTCTTCATAAGACAAGTTCGGAGAAAATTGCAAAGGCTCAAAGTTCAACACATGAGAATGGTTCGCTAAATACTTCTTCAACATCGACACATGGAACACATTGTGTACTCCGGTCAGATTCGGCGGAAGAGCAACACGATATGCTAATGTCCCAACTCTGTCAAGGATCTCAAATGGTCCGATGAACCTCGGACTAAGCTTCCCCTTTTTTCCGAATCTCATGACACCCTTCATCGGTGCTATCTTAACGAAAACATGGTCGCCAACGGCAAACTCTAGATCTCTCCTCCTCCGGTCGGCATAACTCTTCTATCGACTCTGAGCAGTCCTCATCCTGTCACGGCTTACGGCTACTAGATCAGCAGTCTGCTGAACGATCTCTGGTCCTAACTCTGATCTCTCGCCTACTTCATCCCAATGAATAGGCGATCTACACTTCCTTCCGTACAGTGCTTCATAAGGAGCCATACCTATAGATTTCCATCTCCCTGAGAAATCGATGACACAAGCACGGAGAAGATCCTCCAAGATCTGAATAACTCTCTCTGATTGACCATCTGTCTGAGGGTGAAAAGCTGTGCTAAACAACAATTTCGTACCCATCGCTGAATGCAGACTCTTCCAATATGAGGAAGTGAATCTCGGATCTCTGGCAGAAACAATAGAGACTGGGATACCGTGCAATCGGACTCTCTCACGGATATATAACTCGGCATACTGAATCATGGAGAAAGTCGTCTTAATAGGTAAGAAATGCGCTGACTTGGTAAAACGATCAACAATCACCCATCTAGCATTTGAACCTCTAGCCGACTTTGGTAAACCAACCACGAAATCCAAGTTAATGTTATCCCACTTCCACTCGAGAATGGGAAGTGGCTTGAGTAAGCCGGCTGGTCTTTGATATTCAGCTTTCACAAGTTGACAAGTCAAACACTCGGATACAAATCTCCGGATCTCTCTCTTCATACCGGGCCACCAATATAACATATGTAGATCCTTGTACATCTTCGTACTCCAAGATGAATAGAGTACGGGGACATATGAGCGTCAACTAATATGTCTGTTCGAATAGAATCGCTGCTAGGAACCCATATCCTATTTCGATAACGAACAATGCCATCACTCACTGTGTACAAAACACTGCCATTCGCCTCATCTCTCTGCCTCCACTTCGCCAACTGCTAATAAGATGACTGATTGCTGCGAATACGGTCTAATAAAGAAGACTTAATCGTCAAGGTATACAGACGGGGAACTCTACCTCGAGTATAAATCTCAAGATCAAACCTCTGAATCTCACTCTGAAGAGGCCTCTGAACTGTCAAATGAGTCATCACCGCGACTTTCCGGCTCAAAGCATCCGCTACTACAGTAGCTTTACCAGGAGGGTAGCTAATATCAAAGTCATAATCCTTGACTAACTCCAACCAACGCCTCTGACGCATATTCAACTCTTTCTACGTAAAGAAGTACTTGAGGCTCTTGTGGTCGGTAAAGATCTGACACTTTTCTCCGTATAGATAATGCTTCCAAATTTTCAAGGCAAATACTACAGCAGCTAACTCAAGATCATGAGTAGGGTAATTCTTCTCGTGGATCTTCAACTGACGAGAAGCATACGCTATTACTTTCACATGATGCATCAACACTGCGCCTAGACCGAGTTTCAAAGCATCGGTATACAATACAAAATCTCCGGGCCCAGAAGGCATGGACAAGATCGGCGCTGAAATAAGAGCTTGCTTCAAAGAATCGAAGCTCTTCTGGCACTCATCGCTCCACACGTACTTGGCATTCTTCTTAGTCAATGACGTTAGTGGAACTGCGATAGAGGAGAAACCCTGAATAAACTTCCGATAGTATCCTGCTAGACCAAGGAAACTACGTATCTCTGATGCACTCTGCGGCACCTCCCAATCTCTGATTGTCGCAACCTTCGCTGGGTCTACCTCAATGCCACTGCTAGATATGATGTGGCCTAGGAACGCCACTTTCTCCAACCAGAACTCGCACTTGCTGAACTTAGCGAACAGCTTGTGCCACTGCAATGTCTGCAATACTGCGGTCAGATGCCTACTGTGATCCTCTTGACTCTTTGAGTAGACGAGAATGTCGTCTATGAATACAATAACGAACTGATCAAGATACGGCTGAAATACACGATTCATGAGATCCATGAAGATTGCCGGCGCATTCTTCAGACCAAACGGCATTACAAGGAACTCGAAGTGCCCATAACGAGTCTAAAAGCAGTCTTAAAAGTATCCGCGTCTTTCACCCTCAACTGGTGATATCCGGAACGCAGATCTATCTTGAAGAATACTGAGGCTCCCTGCAACTGATCAAACAAATCCTCGATCCTCGAAAGTGGGTATTTATTCTTCACTGTAACCCTGTTCAACTCCCGGTAGTCAATGCAAAGCCTCATAGATCTGTCTTTCTTCTTCACGAATAAGACAGGCGCGCCCCATGGAGAGAAACTCGGGCGAATAAACTCCTTGTCAAGAAGCTCCTGAATCTGCTTCTTGAGCTCAACCATCTCTGGCGGTGCTAATCTGTAAGGCGCCTTAGAGATAGGCGCGGTACCTGGCATAAGATCGATCGAAAACTCAACCTCTCGTATGGGTGGTCTACCAGAGACGTCATTGGGAAAAAAGTCTGAAATGTCCCTGACAACTGGGACATCTGCAACTAACTGACTGGGTACCTTGGGAACGTATATAAGTCGCAATGAATGTTGCTCGACAACCCCTATGCATGAGCCTTCTAGCCTGAATATAAGATATCATGATAGGCAAATTAAAGTACATGTCAGGCTCAAATAGGAACTGCTCCCTTTCAAGCAGTCGGACTAGAACAGATCTCCGCTGAAAATAAATAAATACTCTGTTCTTGTGTAGCCAATCCATCCCAAGGATAATATCGAACTCTGGCATCAGCAGCACGATCAAATCCGCATAGACAAGATTTCCATGAATCTCGAGGTCTATGTCTCGGACTACGCTAGTCGCTACCATCTCCTTGCCAGATGGAATAATCACAGAATACGCCACATCCAATCCAATCGTCTTGACCTCGATGGAATTCGCAAAGGTCTCAGATATGAATGAATGAGTGGCCCCTGAATCAATCAAGGCGTTCGTAGAAGCTCCGCCAATAAATATTCTTCCTGAAATGTTGGAACATCAATCTAAACCCAATAATTTACCAGAATTAATCCTATAGACATGCTAAGGTCAAAGTTCTTCTAATTTAGATTCCCAAAAAAACCCGAATAGAACATGCAATCTTATCACAATTTCTAAGTTCAAATCTTATAACCCAATAATTCAAAACAATTAATCTTACCCTGGCGGTCATTCTCGATATCTCTCTGATCCTGCACTGCAGTAAGAGCTCTAGAGACAGCGACCTCATATGTAGTAGGGCCAGCAACCCTAACATCACGGCGCAATATCGGCCGCAATCCATCCATGAAGTGCCTAAGTCTAGCACCCTCGTCGTTCGCGATCAGGGGTACAAAGTGACAACCCCTCTCGAACTTACGGATAAACTCCGTAACAGTCATGTCACCCTGTCTCAGGGTCATAAACTCCCTGGTCAACCTCGAACGCATGTCATCAGTAAAATACTTAGAGAAAAACACCTCTCTAAAGCGCGTCCAACTGAGAGTAGCTAGATCCAGAGCTACAGATGCGCCCTCCCACCATAGACGGTCGTCTTCTCCAAAAAGATAGGTCGCACAGCGGACCCTGTCAACATCCTCCAGCTCCATAAATCTGAAAGTAACCTCTAGGGACTTAATTCATCCCTCAGCAACCATGGGATCAGACGTCCCAGTGAACTCCTTCGGGTTCATCCTCATGAACCGCTCACATATAGCCTCGGGTCTAGGCGGCCTAGCTACCGCTGCAGCATTGTTCCCCGCGAACTGTGCGAAGAACTGAGTCATACCCACCATCATCTGGGTATGCATATCAGGTGGTGGAGGAGGTGGCGGTGGACCTCTATCCTCATAACGGTTCTGAGTCTCATCAGCCTCGCTTTCAGCACCCCTCGGGAGGTCAATAACTCGTCTAGGAGGCATATTGTACCATGTAAAATCCTTACGTAACCAACATGCAATATTTCTACTATTTTTCTTTAAATTTAAATCTATATAATTGCTAAAACATAATCTTAACATAAAATATTTTTCATGAGAACATGCTGATAAAATATTTCATGAGAACAAGCTGGTAAACTATTTCATGCTCAAACATATAATACGTGAAAGTAGGACTTACAGACTGAAGACGTGACTTCGTGAGCTTCTCGAGATCAGTAGTAAGTACAACCCTTTTACAAGAAACATCGCTCTGATACCAACTGTGAGGGCACGTATTTCGTATTCATAATTTTTCGGAATTATTAAAAATTTTTTCTTTAAATAAATAAACTTGCAATGTATAAAAACTTTCGTAAAATAACTCAACGGTTTAACATAAACATAGCAGCGGAAACTGAATAATATTTTAAACAATAACTTAAAATATAAAAGTTTTAACAAGAGTTTGAACATAAAACTGAATAACTAAACGTGACGTACTACCACCGATCCGAGCTAACTCACTGGTCCCCGCCCTCAGCTTCTGCATCGTCAGTACCTACAACAATCAAGTCTAGTGAGTCTAAAGACTCAGTATGCATATATCGTGAATAACAAGTAAATATATCATAAAATCGCATGCAAAGTAAAAATATCGTATCATAAAGCGTAACGTAAAAATCGTATCATGAGTAATTATAATTACTTGCATAACTGAACTGAAAGTAGTAAGTGAAATATTTGCTCCGTAGAGCCCTGTCATAAAATAACGTGTAATAATTTTTCTGTTGAGATTATGTTATACGCAAGATCGGTGTGTGTGTGTTTAGGTGTGTGTAGGACTATAACTCTTATTTATTATCTTCTTCTAAAAAAATAAATAATAAAAGCCTTCTATAATAACTTAATTAATGGGCTTAATCAACCACATTTTTTAATTAATAAATTAGGTCCATTAAGATTAATAAAATCATTAGGTTTAAATTAAAAAGGTATAAAAATACATATTTCAAAAAATCCCCTTATAAAGTACATAAAATTCCTTGCTCTTTCTAATTAAAATACATAAAATTAATTGCTCCTTCCACCGCGTTACTCTAATAAAACTTAAATTTTAGGATGTCTTTACGTCTCCTTGACCCCAATTAGATTTTCCTTATAAATCTTTTTTTTGCAAATTGCAACTTAAAAAGGCCCATAATAACTTAGTGTTGTTAGTATTATAACCTCGAATTTCAACTTTTCTTACAATTCTCAATATTAAAAGATTGATGACCATACTTATCGTATATTACTTTCCTTATTTTATACTCAAAAATGTTCATTGACCTATCAATTTCAATCTTAAATCCCAAACACATCAGCTAACGCTTAGATTTTTTCAAGCTTAACATTGATTCATCCTTAAAAACCCTTTATTAGCATTCCTTATAATATTATAACCAAGATATCCCTAGGTTTCAAATATTCTTGAAAGTCTAAATCATCGAAAAGTCTTATCATTTAACTCATTCAATTATCGCTTATTGGTAAATTAGTACCAAATTCCGTAATAATTGTAAAACAAATTCTTAATTTCCTCAAAAATTATCCAATTAGTCCTAAATTTTGAAAATCCTTTGATTAAACCATAAGTTCTTGGCATTCTTATTTTTCTTCTATGGGTTTCCCATAACATAGATTTCAATAAATTTAAAGTTATTTACCCAAAATCAATTTACTATAACCAAACATACCTTTCATCAAACTTAAAATCTCAATTTATACATTTTCTTATTTCCAATGATAATCGCAGTCCTCAATAATTATTACTTATGAGTAATTCCCAAAATTAATTCAACTAGTAACTACGAATCATCAAGATTTTCTTAGAAATGTCTAGGTGTCCCAAAGCATTCATAATATTCACGATTAACTTATGATCCAAAAAGTAGAACGTCAATACTAAAACCCAAAAATCAACATAATCTAATTCCACCACAAAGCCAACATGCATTAAAATCAAATAATTTCGTATTTCATATTGTAACACGCATAAAAATCATGAAGCATATAATCCTTTAGCATAACAAAGTCATGCAACCATGCAAGATAAAAAAAAAACATTGCCATGCAACCTTAAACATAAACGTCAATCAACTTCTAAACATGTATGCACATGTAGCTTAAACGTTTAGATCATGTAAACATGTAGGTAACATCACATAAATCATATAAAGCATGTAAACTTACAGCTTGAGGCTTGACGAATGAGCTTCCTGGCACTGATGGTGGCACAATCCTTTATAGAAACCATTGCTCTGATACCAACTGAAACGTCCACTACTCGTTTTCTTAAAACGTGCTAGAAATTTTTTTTCCTCCTTAATCTTGATAAATCGAAATTTACATATATATACTTTAAAATACCTTGAAACCATTTTTAAAATAAAACAACCAACTACCATTTAAAAATCCAAAGGAAAATAGCTTGAATCATAAAATCGTTAAACGTTTTATCAAACCTAAAAATATTATTTGAAAAGTATATCCTAGACTATAACCTCTCAAAAACCACTCATAAATATAAATAAATAGTAGTAAATTTATTCCGAACATAAATCTTAATCATAAACTAGTGCGGAAAACTAGCTTCGATCCTCGGGTTATGTGCACCTTCAGTCCAGCAAAGTCAACCATCAAGACCTCCATTAACATTATTTATCATAATCACCTGCATCAATCATACCTAATGAGTCTAAAGACTCAACACACCATAATATTGATAACAAGTACTACATATAGAGATCACGTACAAAAGTGAAAATACTTGTACTTAAAATATCGTTTTCATGAAGATGCATAAAATTTAACATAAACATTTTCATGATGCATAAACTTTAATCAATAACATTTTTGTAAACATTTTTATGAACTTTTTCATAAATATTTTCATATCAACATAAACATATAAGCATATTCATATTCATCATAAAAATATTCATAATCGTATCTATATTCATATCAACATATTCATATTCATATTTGTTTTCGTTTTCGTTAAATTCAGATCGTTAATTGTGACACGTATTCATATTCGTATCACGTATTCGTATTGGCCGATGGATCCATCTACATGTAACCACAGTACTAGACGGCGGAGACATCAACGATACTCTCACCCGTCAGCTGAGCTTTGGCCTACGTATTAACATATCATGTCATTGGAAATACGATCGTCGGGCTCCATCTGGGGCCTTTTCCTGTAGACGGGCTCCCTCTGGAGCATTCTCCCTTAAATGGACTCTTTCTGGGGCTTTCTCCCATAAACAGGCTCCCTCTGGGACCTTTTCTCTCACGACATCTCCAATCATATCATCGTATTCGTATCAATAGAAATACGATCGTCAGGTTCCCACTGGGATCTTCGCCCTCACGATATCTCCAACATATCATCGTATTAGTCACGATTACTTCACTTTCTTTAACGTTTCGTATTTTCATCACTTTATAAAATTAAACATTTAATATCATTTTTCTTTTAAAAACAAGCATGCAACATATCTTTTAACTTTATCGTTTCATCATAAATTCCTTAAATAATCATAAAATTCAATAAACGTTTAAAACCAACATTTTCACATATTAAATCATAGCCTTTAAAATAACATTTGGACATAATAAATCATAAACATTTAAAATAACATTTTGACACATTAAATCATAAACATTTAAAATAACATTTTAACATATTAAATCATAACAATTCAATAAACATTTAAAATAAATATTTAAACATATAAAAATCTATAAACATTTAAAATAATAATATTAACATCATAAAAATTCATAAACGTTTAAAATAAATATTTTAACATATAAAGACCCATACACGTTTTAACATATAACGATACAAAAACATTTTAAAATAAACATTTTGGCATATAAAATCATAAAAACATCCATAAACATTTAAAATAATCATATTAGCATATAAAACAGAATTCAGGACATTGCCATGACGTTTACTAATTTTTGAGTGTAAAATGACAGTTTTATCCATAACAGCATAATTTTTCGTATTTATCCTTAGACCTCGAAACGACATCCCAAATCATTCCAAACTTAACATATAACCTTAAAACACTCCCATAAATATTCATTAGGCTTAAAACTTAGCTTTTTGATAGATTACCAGATTCGTTTTAAAACTTAAGCGTACCTCCCGGTTTTGACTTGTATGGACTCGAAACTTAACCAAATTTTACCAAACTTGAACTAAAGCTTAACAACACCTAATTAAACCATATTCTACCCAAATCAAGCCCATTAAGTCCCTTGAACATGTCTAGGAAGCTACTGAATTTTTCTGCACCAAGAGTTCTAGTCCTAATATGTTTCGAACCTAGGCTAATTTCGACTCCAGCCCTTAACCATTATGTGCAGCCTCTACCCAACAATCCTAGGACCTAGAAAAAAACCCATTACATGCTCCTGGAGGAACCTACCATCCCAAACGTGCGTAGCCCTTCAACCGTACCCTAGGACTCCTTGCGCAACCCTCCTAGGCGCGACTCCTGTCCTCCCTTGTTCCAGCCATCGTGCATCCCATCAAGGACCCTGGTTCAGTATTCTGAGACCACGGGACGTGCCCTTGACAGTAGCTAGCAGCCGCATGTGCCTAGGAAAGCAACCACACCTTAGCCAAACCCTAAGACTCTAAAACATTCAATTTTCGTTCATAATGGTGTCCTATATTTTCCAACCTTTAAACATGCACATAGGGACCCTTAAACATGTGGAAAAACATATCTTCAAGTACCCCTACCATGGCAGCCCTTTTGTACATCATTATGAAGAGTTTTAAAAAAATAAAACTCTAGTTTTATGAATAAAAAGCCATAAAAACGAAAATACAAGGTAGTGTTTCATATTTTTCAAGCAAACATGCATCAAACATATAATATAGTGTGATAGATGAGAAAAAAGAAGATTAAGGCGTGCCTTTGCGTTTAAAACGCTCGAAATACGAATACCGTAGCGGTAAAAGTCGGCGACGAACGGATGACGATTTTTTTTCCCACCCTTTTCACTTGTCAAAACCCCTCCAAAAACCCACCTTGGGATGCATGGGAGTCGGGTGATCATTGTTGGAAGGAAAAACGAGGAAGAAAATCAAAGAACGGACGAGAAAAAGATTCAAAACTTCACCTTGAAAATCCTTTGGAATGGCTACCGTTCTTCATTGTTTCGGCCAACATGTTTTCGTATTTTGTGTGTGTGTTTCGGTGTGTGTAGGTCTGTGTGTGTTTAGGTGTGTGTAGGATGATTTTTTTTTCCTACCCTTTTCTCTTGTCAAAACCCCTCCAAAAACCCACCTTAGGTTTAAATTAAAAAGGTTTAAAAATACATATTTCCAAAAATCTCTTTATAAAATACATAAAATTCTTTGCTCCTTCTAATTAATTTAAATTTTCCCTTAACAGTGCTAAAATTCTTAAAATATTTAAAATAATATTTTCTTAACTAAAAATAAAATTTTAACTTTTAAATTTTTAACACCTCTATCGTCTCCAGTCTTCCGGTCCTGGCTAACCATCGATATTCGTCTGAAAATCTTTAAATCATGAAATCAAACAAAATTACACAATTAATCATTTATTTACTCAAAATAAATCATTCAAGAATCAACCTTATTTTAAATAGTTAAAAATAATTATTTAATAAAAATATTTTCTCTTATTCAGCCCTCGGTCTCCGTTCTTCGATCGCAACTCGAATAACCTTTAAAAATACATTTTAATGCAACCATGTAGAAAAATATATTTTAAACATGTCAACAAGAACAAAATAATTAATTAATGTAATTAAAACAATTAATTGAAATACACAAAGAATTTAGTAACTTGTATGCATGTGGTTCGCGTGGACTTTGAAATTTTCGGGCATTACAAAAAGAAAGTTTAATAATTCCTTGCCTTCCATCAACGGTGATTGCATGATGAACGCTACCTGCGGTCAGTGTCTGGCTCATATTATTGGGGAGGCCTGGACGCCAGAAAGCTATGACTTCCACTGATACATTTGATGTGAACTACGTGGAACTTTCATGATTTCGGCTCATATTATTGGGGGATCTCTTGGCGACCGTCCACTAAGGTTCAATATTGATGGGTAGGGCTCGACACGTGAAGAGAAATGGGATCATATTATTGGACCCTCATCAAACGTGAGGTTAAATTACTTAAGGGTTGCAAGGAGTTGCAATTGGGCTCTACCTTTTGGAAGTTATAATTGGCTGATATTATTCGGGATCATAATTTTGCGATTGGGCATTGCATACTCACTAAGGAAATTGGATTTCCCGTTTTTCATCAGAGGGTGGTGAAAATGTCAAAATAGTGGGAGGCGATTCGTGAAAACAAAAGTCCATATTTTTTGTCTTACAAATATTTTAAAATAGTCGGTAACGTTTATTCTGTTTTTATATTAGTATATTTATGTTTTCGTAGCGTAATTCATATCTGTTATTAAAACAAGCTAACCGAACACTAATTTTCAAGATTGGCTGGGAAAATTGTTCTAAATTCGGAGAAAGTAGCATACACACTAATGTCAGTCTTGCTGAACTGACAAAGCATGCAAGATAGTGGGACCATAGTATGCAAGCTAAAGTGTAATATATTAGTTTCTATGTCAAATGAAATGTAGAGACAGTTTGAGGAAATATAGAATGCTGTTGACATTCGAATACACATGCAATAGTTGCATAGTGCATGAAACTCACACAATGATGCACACCACTTTCAAGGAACACATGAGTACATGTATGCAAGATTGGCTCTTGCCCATGAGCATGGTGTAAGTATGATTGGGTCTATTGAGAAGGTGCTGGGCCTGGAATTTGACAAAGCCCGATAAGTGAGAACATGTTTGCTTCATTGCAAGAAGTCTGGACATAAGAAATTATTTGGGCCAGAAATGTTTTGGCAATGATAAGTGAATGTCCAAATAAACAAGGTTTTAACAATGACAAACAAAAGAAAACAAGATAGTATAAATCAACCACAATTGTGGCACACTAGGCTAGGACATATTTCCCAAAGAAAGATGCACAAGCTAGTGGGAGAGGATATGTTTGACTCGTTAGAAATAAACTCTCTAGAGGCATGTGAGTCCTGTCTGGAAAGAAAAATGACTAGACCCCTTTCCTAGGGATGCAAATGGATTTACAAAAGGAAACTTGGAGCGAATGGGAAGGTGGTGACCTTCAAAGCTAGAATGGTGGCAAAAGGATATACTCAAAGGCAATGTGTTGACTATGAGGATACTTTTTCTCCAGTCACAATGTTCAAGTCCATTAGGATACTGCTAGCCATAGCAGCTGTTAAAGTAGGTGCACGTCGAGCCAAGTGTTGGCTGGGTGTTCACAATGAAACTCTATGTATAAACAGTCTTTATTTTAATAATATTTGAAATTGTTGTTTAGGCACTTCTTTATCTATATACCCATGCATGTTACATAGATAAAGTTCTTTAATTTACAAATAGTAGAAAGAATATGAGATGCTCATATGATGAGTATCATGAAACTCATATTTGGAATACTGTATATTCTAAACAGTTCCTAGTCGATTCAGCCACCGCTAAGAAGGATATAGGCCGCTTGAGTTTGAGACTAGTATCTGCGATGTGAGTACCATGTTTCATTGGTAGGAGACATTGTGATGTCCGAGCATCAGATAGGCGCTCCTGTTAGAGTGCAGTGAACAACCCTCCATATAGGACTTTCCAAGATGTTCTCACTTATCGAGTGGAAATGAAAAGTTTATGCTTGTATACCATTAGTCCTTATGACCCGGGACAACATTGAGACTATATGCTAGCATTACACTTTGACTTGTTTATCGACTCATATGGGGTCATCAGGTGGCAAAGTTGGGTGTTCTGTCGAAACATATAGGAGTCGATGCATTGTAGTCGTGGATTCACTGCTTACCTTCGGGTATGGATATCCTATGTGTATGTAGTATGAAATCTCTGATCAGAGTGTAGGTGGTAATTATGAAAGGGGTTTGATAGATTACACCATCGATGCAACTACGACATTTAAACTTCCGTTGCGCTTCCGGTCACCGTAACCGATCCCCTTTCAAGTGGTATCCGAGCTATGGTTACGATTTTGTGTAGCATTTGCAAGATATTATATTGAGATTGATTTCTAACCGCATTAGTGTAATTTTTGCAACCAAAACCGAGGCATTTTGTGGGGTGTTTCGGGCAGCATGTTGCTGCCCGTTTCGGGCAGCTCCGGCTGCCCATTTCGGGCAGCAAGGGCAGCCCGAGGGGCTGCCCGAACAGCCCCTTTATATTTAATAAATAAAAAATTTTTTTTTTTTTTTGGCATGTTGGCCGGAATCCGGCGACGGAGCTCCGGCGACGGCGATGACGACTAGGGTTTTCAAAATGTGTTTTGAAATATCAAAGTGTCACGGGCCTTGAGTTGTTGGACCATTGGATGGCTAACACATTTGTGAAATTTTAAATGGGCCAAAATGTTTTTGGTGAAAAATGAATTTTTGGGCCCTTAAGTTTAAATTTACAAAAGTTGCAAATATTTTCTCATGAAATAAATAATTTAAGTTGGACTTTAATTATTTATAGTAAATGGTGATTTACAAGAAATTCGGTTATAAATAAATTAATTTGAAAGTAGACAAAGGTGTTTGTATACTTTGTTAATTTAGTTTATAATCGTGGCGGTTAGTGATTGGATCAAGATATATAATATTGGATCAATTAATTATTGTGATAATTAATTGATGGTGTATGATATGTGATATTATGCATGAAGGATGATCAAAAGCCCAAGCCCAATTTGCTAGGTGTATGCTAGGATATTTTGTGTTGAATGATTGTAATAATTATCAAATTTATAAAGTGGGCTTGGTTTATGGCCCGTTCCCACCCCATGAGATGTATCCCTATTTGCCATGGATATTTATTTGTAAATATTAGTATAGTGGATGATCAAGATTGGAAGATGGTGGCCATGATGATTATGAAGATCGAAGACATGTAAATATTGGAAGCTAATGTAATAGTTGCATTTGCATCCCGTGCATTTCCCTAGGATTGGACCTAGGCCCGTGTTT
>NC_133323.1:15641480-15642472 GCF_012295235.1 Primulina huaijiensis | reverse complement strand
GCTCGTGGACAAGCTCGTTGGCATGGATTTGATGTTGCCTTTGGAGTTGACCACTGACGTGTTACTCTTGTCACTGCCTAGCTCGTTTGATCCTTTTGTGGTGAATTTCAATATGAACAAGATGGAGCCGACCCTTGAGGAGTTGGTGAACATGCTTGTGACCTTTGAGTCCACCATCAAGAATGAGAAGCTGGTTCTTTATGTGGGTTCTTCATCTGGTACGAAGATTGATCCACATGGAAAGGGAAAGAAGCGTTCTTTCCAACGTCCCAAGAAGAACGTGCCCTTGATGAGGCAATCTCCGAATCCCGTTGTGGCAGCCACACCAGTTAAGGCTGACAAGACTGCTGATGAATGTCATCACTGCAAGAAGCCTGGACATTGGAGGCGTAACTGCTGGGAATATCTTGTCCAGAAGGGTTCTGGAAATGGTATGTTCTTTATCGAATTAAACATTTCAATTAACTTTACTTCTTGGGTATTAGATACCGGCTGTGGCTCACATCTCTGTAATGAGTTACAGGTGATGGGAAGAAGTAGGAGGCTCAAGAAAGGTGAAACCTTCTTGAGAATGGGCAATGGAGCAAGAGTTGCTGCCAAGACCTTAAGAGATGTTTACTTATTGTTGAACAATGATTTTAAGTTATTTTTAAGAGATGTTTTGTTTGTACCTGATTTGGTAAGAAAACATTGTTTCCATTTCTATGTTGATAAAGATGGATATTCTTGTTTATTTGGCAAAGGTGTTTGCAATATTTACAAGAATGAATGTTTGATTGGTACTGGTGAACTTGAAGACGATCTCTATAACTTAAAATTGAAAGATATTCCACTAAATGTCCATTTAAAGGCAGACACCATATGAGATATGGATGAGTAAGTCTCCCAAATATTCTTGTCTTAGAATATGGGGGCCCTGCTTATGTGAAGCAGGTAGTGGGAGATAAAATTGGATTGTTGATCCATTTTATGTAACTTTGTGGGATATCCAA
>NC_133323.1:15453324-15639428 GCF_012295235.1 Primulina huaijiensis | reverse complement strand
AAAACACATAGGATATCCATACCCGTAGGTAAGCGGTGAATCCCCGACTACAATGCATCGACTCCTATATGTTTCGACAGAACACCCAACCTTGCCACCTGATGACCCCATGAGAGTCGGTAAACAAGTCAAAGTGTAATTCTAGCACATAGAGTCTCAATGTTGTCCCGGGTCATAAGGACTAATGGTGTACAACCATAAACTAGGACTTTTCCACTCGATAAGTGAGAACCACTTGGAAAGTCCTTTAATGGAGGGTTGTTCAGTGCACTCTACCAGGAGCACCTATCTGCATGCTCGGACATCATAATGTCCCTTACCAATGAAACATGGTACTCACATCGCAGATACTAGTCTCAAGCTCGAGCGGCCTATATCCTTCTTAGCGGCGGCTGAATCGACTAGGAACCGTTTAGAATATACAGTATTCCAAATATGAGTTTCATGATACTCATCATATGAGCATCTCATATTCTTTCTACTATTTGTATATTCAAGGGCTTTATCTATGCAACTAGCATGGGTATATAGATAAAGATGTGCCAAAACAATAATTTCAAATATTATTAAAATAAAGATTGCTTATACATAGAGTTTCATTGTGAACACTCGGCCAACACTTGGCTCGACGTGCACCTACTCTAACAGACATGACACATAGTATCGATTCATTGACAACTCTCGATTTACCAATAGTTGTCGAATCTGTGGGGATATATGAGTTGAAGAGACCGTACTGTACGCTAATCATAATTGAATGGTTCTTGCAGACACTATCATTTGATACCTAGGGAATCATGTAAACGATGCTGCTAGGCGTTTAACATGATTGGTTGGGTACTATCAGACTTGATTTCTGACGTTCTTATTATCAAGGAGTTGATAAGTAAGAATGGAGTAATTGGGGTATGCTCATATAAAGATATGTATAGTCCCGAATCACATGGAGATATGAACCCACTGCTAGTTGTATCAATGAACCATTGAGGGCCACACAAGTACTAGCTTTCTAGATCCCGTTGAGAAGTAAAATAGTTCAATGTGTTGAACGGCTAATAAAGGAGTTTATAAGCGTAATGAAAAATAGAAGTATGACTTCTATAAGGGGAATGTGACTTTTAATTTGTGGAAGTGTTCCTAAATTAAAAGTTGGTCAAATAAATAATGTATTTGAAAATTGTGATTTTCATAAACATCATTATGGACTAAATTAAATTAATTCAAGTGTTGAACTAATTAAACACTAGTGGACCTAGCAGTGTCCAAATAATTAAATTAATTCAAGTGTTGAATTAATTAAATAACATTGGGCCTTGTAGAGCCAAATTATAAATAATTATTAAACTAGTGGGCTTGAGTAAAATCAAGTAATGTTTAAATGGTATCAAATAAGTTTTAAACATTTAAATAAAAGTCCATGGACTTTGTAATTGTCACAAAACCCAAATAAATTGCATGAATGGAGGTGAAGGATTGGAGAAAAATTTTTAAATTAAATAGGCAAGCATGCCTTTGAAAAGTACTTTTTACTTTTTCATACACCAAGAAAAAACCTTATCTCCTCAAGCATGATGGTGGCCGAAATTTTGTGTCATTTTTCTCTCCAAATTTTCTTCTTCAATTGTAAAGGAAAGAAAACACTTCTCAAAAGAAAAATCCTTTAATTTTTTTAGTGCAAAATTAGACGGGAACTAGCTTGTTGGTGGTGGGCTTTATTTTGAGCAAGAAGTGCTCATTGGAAAGCTTCTAGATTGGGTCATCCCTTCAAGAGCTTAGTTGTTTGACAACTAAGTTGGAGCCAACATCAATCTTGAGAGATTGATAGGTAATTCTCTAAACACACTATGTATGACATTTTTGTGTTTTCGTATTTGCTACACACTTTGTTGGGTGCTGGGCTTTTGTTCTTATTAAAAACAATTTTTGAAACTTCTGTTGCACAACCGTCACCGTAACTGATCCCCTTTCAAGTGGTATCATGAGCTAAGGTTACAATTTTTGTGTAGCAAATACTTGATATTATGTTGAGTTCCATTTCTAACCGCATGAGACAATCAAAACAACAAATCGAAGGCCGGTTTTTGGGCATATTTTTGGCAGCAACGGGCAGCTTGGACTGCCAGAGGGGCTGCTCGAAAAGGGCAGCAAGGGCAGCCCCCAAACAGCCCCTTTGGAAAATTAAAAAAAAAATTTGGTAAGTTGGCCGGAATCCGGCGATGGCGATGACGACTAGGGTTTCCAAATGTGTTTTGAATTATCAAAGTGTCATGGGCCTTGAAGTTGTTGGGCCATTAGATGGCTAACATAATTTGTGAAATTTAAATGGGTCAAAATTTTTTTGGTGAAAAATGATTTTTTGGGCCCTTAAGTTTAGATTTACAAAAGTTGTACATATTTTCTCATAAAATAAATAATTGAAATTGGTCTTTAATTATTTATAGTAAATGATGATTTACAAGAAATTCGGTTATAAATAAATTAATTAGAAAGTAGACAAAGGAGTCTGTATACTTTGTTAATTTAGTTTATAATCGTGGCGGTTAGTGATTGGATCAAGATATATAATATTGGATCAATTGATTATTGTGATAATTAATTGATGGTGTATGATATGTGATATTATGCATGAAGGATGATCAAAAGCCCAAGCCCAATTTGCTAGGTGTATGCTAGGATATTTTATGTTAAATGATTGTAATAATTATCAAATTTATAAGTAGGCTTGGTTTATGACCTGTTCCCACCCCATGAGATGTATCCCTATTTACCATGGATATTTATTTGTAAATATTAGTATAGTGGAAGATCAAAATTGGAAGATGGTGGCCTTGATGATTATGAAGATCAAAGACATGTAAATATTGGAGGCTTATGTAATAACTGAATTTGCATCCCATTCATTTCTCTAAGATTGGACTTAGGCCCGTGTTTAGCTCACACGGGCCATTAGTTTTGGGGCAATTGATCATCATTGTTTTATTTACTATTTATAATATATGCATGATATATTATAAATAATGAGTATGTGCGTTATTATTATGATAACAACAAAGTCGCCTGAATCCGGCAAACATACGATCAAACATTGCGAGCTTTTAAATAAAATTAATGATGAGACCTTTCAAAATTAAAAACACTCATTTTGAATAAGATTCAAAATTAATATCAAGCCCGAAAAGGAGAATTATAAAGATGTTTATAATTTTCATGTCTTCCATAGACAATGGGTGCATGATGAACGCTATTCGTGTTCGAGGCTCGGCTCATATTATTGGGGGGCCTTGGACACCGGAAAGCTGTGACATCCATTGACATGGTGATGTGAACTACGTGGAACTCCCATGATTTTGGCTCATATTATTGAGGGAACTCATGGCGACCGTCCATTAAGGTTCAACATCGATGGGTAAGGCTTGACACGTAAAGATGAACGACGTCATATTATTAAGTCCAAATCAAACGTGAGACAAAAGTTTACGTAGATGGTTGCATGGTGATGCAATTGGAAACTACCTCTCTGGAATTGTGATTGGTTGATATTATTCGGGATCATGATTTGCTAATTGGACCTTACGTACCTGCTGAGGAAAGGAGTTTCCCGTTTTCACTAAAGGGTAGTGAAAAATGTCAAAACAATGGGAGCGAAAATTTATAAAGTAAAAGTCCACACTTTATATCTTACTAAATATTTTAAAATAGTTATTAACATTTATCTGTTTTACTTTTCAGTACAAATTTTGACAATGTCTTCGATTCGCAATCCGCTATCTGCAATTCTGGACAAACACGTATTAACCGGACCTAATTACCTCAACTGGCTAAGAAACTTAAAAAATCGTCTTGAATTCGGAAAGGATAGCATATACACTTACTGAGTCGCCCCCTGTTGAGGCTCCGACTAGCTGCAATCCTGAGGAATATGCAGGCTTCTATGAATGATGAGCTGCAGAGGCGTTTTGAGGATGCAAAGTGTGCTGCTGACATTCGTTTGCATCTCAAGGAGCTCTTCGGTGAGCAAACACGGCCTCTTAGGCATGCTACCGTCAAGGAGCTGATTACTTTGCGCATGCGAGATGGGGCCTTGGTCCATGAGCATGGCCTAAAGATGATTGGGATCGTGGATAAGCTCGTTGGCATGGATCTTACGTTGCCTTCGGAATTGACTACCGACGTGTTGCTCTTTTCACTGCCTAGCTCATTTGATCTTTTTGTGGTGAATTTCAATATGAACAAGATGGAGCCGACCCTTGAGGAGTTGGTAAACATGCTTGTTACCTTTGAGTCCACCATCAAGAAACAGAAGTCGGTTCTTTATGTGGGCTCTTCATCTGGTACGAGGACTGGTCCACCTGGGAAGGGAAAGAAGCGTTTTTTCCAACGTCCCAAGAAGAATGTGCTCTTGAAGAGGCAATCTCCGAGTCCCGCTGTGGCAGCTACACCAGTTAAAGATGACAAGACTGCTGACATATGTCATCACTGCAAGAAGCCTGGTCATTGGAGGTGTAACTGCAGAGAATATCTTGCCCATAAGAGATCTGAAAACGGTATGTTCTATATTGAAGTAAACATTTCGATTAACTCTACTTCTTGGCTATTGGATACCGGCTGTGGCTCACAGCTCTGTAATGATCTACAGGTGATGGGAAGAAGTAGGAGCTCGGGGAAGGTGAGACCTTCTTGAGGATGGGCAATGGAGCAAGAGTTGCTGCGAAGGCCGTGGGAGATGTTTACTTGTTATTGAACAATGATTTTAAGTTTATTTTGAGAGAAGTTTTGTTTGTACCTGAGTTAGTGAAAAACATTGTTTCCATTTCTATTCTAGATAAAGATGGATATTCTTGTTTATTAAGCAAAGGTGTTTGCAACATTTACCAGAATGAATGTTTAATTGGTACTGGAGAACTTGAAAACGATCTCTACAACTTAAAATTGAAAGATATTCCACTAAACAATATCCAAGCAATAACAACAACAAACAAGCGAAAACAAGATACTCTAAATTTGGCACAATTGTGGCATGCTAGATTAGGACATATTTCCTTAAGAAGGATGAACAAGCTAGTGGGAGTAGGCATGTTTGATATGTCTGATATTAATTCTCTCTCGACTCCTGTCTAAAAGGAAAGATGACCAAAATTCCCTTTAAGGGCCACGTGGAGCGAGCCAAAGGGTTATTCGATTTGATCAATCCCGATATGTGCGGGCCGCTTAGCATCACCACTATGCATGGACATGCCTACTTCATCACCTTTACCGATGACTTTTCGAGGTATGGGTATGTGTATTTGATGAAATACAAGTCTGAAGCCTTTGAAAGGTTCAAAGAATTGAGAAGTGAAGTAGAGAAACAGTTGGGACGAAGCATCAAGTCACTTCGATCAGATCGAGGTGGTGAGTACTTGACTGCCGAGTTCCAAGAGTATCTTAGAGAGAATGAGATTCTCTCACAGTGGACTTCTCCTGCTACACCACAGTTGGAGCTTTAGGCCGGATACTAGCTTTGCTCTAGTTGATTTTCTATGTTGAGTGAATCGCCATCTTCATCTTGGCTGGCAGCCTTGATTGAGCCCTGGGACTTATCTTCCTGTTGGCTTTGCTAAAGCAGTACTCACAGTGTAAGGTCAGCAGGTTGCATAGTTATTGGACAACTAGTTAGCAAGAAAAGAGCTCTTAGTGAAAGATTCTTGGGTTTGTCCCAGCCGTTAGAGCGTTAAGTCACTCATTCCCTTTGGTCGTCTCAAAGCGCTTGGTAATGGTGTTTCAGAGCGTCGTAACTGGACTTTGATGGACATGGTTCGGTCTATGATGGGGTTCACGGAGTTGCCGCCATCTTTTTGGGGATATGCGCTTGAGACAGTGGCACTGTTGTTGAAAAATGTCCATTCAAAGACAGTTGATAATACTATATGAGATATGGATGGGTAAGCCTCCCAAATATTCTTATTTTAGAATATGGGGGTGCCCTACTTATGTGAAGTAGGTAGTGGGAGATAAATTGGATAGTCGATCCATTTTATGTTACTGTGTGGGATATCCAAGGAATTCAGTTTGTTATTATTTCTATCATCGCTAAGAAACAAAGGTGTTTGTTTCTAGGGATGCAACCTTTTTGGAAAAAGAATTTCTATTGGATAGAAAAGAGGCGATGATAGAACTCGAAGAGGTTTGAGAGACACCCACAATTATAGAACCCACACCCGAAGAGCCAAGAGAGGAGATACAATCTCCTAGAAGATCCGAGAGAGTCTCGAGACCACTTATGAGGTATTGTCTGCTTCTTGAAGAGGGCCATGATGAGCCTAACCTTGGATGTGATCCAAAGACCTTCAAGGAAGCGTCATCTGATGCCGATTCATCCAAGTGGCTTGAAGCAATGGAATCTAAGATGAATTCCATGCATTCGAACCAAGTGGGAAACCTTGTGGATCCACCTGAGGGAACCATTCCCATAGGGTGTAAATGGATTTACAAGAGGAAAATTGGGGTGGATGGGAAGGTATTGACCTTCAAGGCGCGATTGGTGGCAAAAAGATATACTCAAAGACAAGGAGTTGACTTTGAAGAAACCTTTTCTCTAGTTGCAATGTTCAAGTCTATAAGGATTTTGCTAGCCATAGCTGCATGGTATGACTATGAGATATAACAGATGGATGTCAAGACAACTTTTCTAAATGAGGATATTAAAGAAGAGATTTACATGTCTCAACCTGAAAGGTTTACATTTGTCGGAAGTGAGCAAATGGTATGCAAACTTCAAAGATCTATTTATGATCTAAAGCAGGCATCTAGGAGTTGGAACATTAGATTCGATAGTACAATCAAAGAGTTTGGTTTTACTAAGAATCCTGAGGAACCCTGTGTGTATAAGAAGGCCAGTGGGAGTGCTGTGGCATTCCTAATACTTTATGTTGATGACATTCTACTCATTGGGAATGATGTAGGGATGTTGCAATAAACTAAAATATGGTTAGCAGGAAAGTTCTCGATGCAGGACTTGGGTGAAGCATCTTTTGTATTGGGAATACAGATCTATAGAGATAGATCAAGAAGATTGCTTGGTCTCACATAGTCCACATACATTGATACCATCATGAAGCGGTTCTCGATAGATGAGTCCAAGAGAGGACATCTACCAATGTGTCACGGCGTGTCCTTATCCAAGTCTATGTCTCCCAAAATCGATGCAGAGATAGCGGCGATGACAAGCATTCCGTATGCATCCGCAATTGGTATCATCATGTATGGAATGATATCTACACGTCCTGACGTGGCTTTCGCACTAAGTGTAGTGAGTAGATATCAATCGAACCCTGGTCTTCCACACTGGAAAGCTGTGAAAGACATCCTCAAGTTTTTGAGAAGGAGCAGTAAGTTTTTTTTGGTCTATGGGGGTGGAGAACTTAAATTGGAAGGCTATACCGACTCTAGCTTCCAAAGCAATATCGATGACTCGAATTCAACCTCTGGGTTTGTATTCATGCTCAATGGTGCTGCTGTCTCTTGGGTTTGAGACTAGTATCTGCGATGTGAGTACCATGTTTCATTGGTAGGAGACATTGTGATGTCCGAGCATGCAGATAAGCGCTCCTGGTAGAGTGCACTAAACAACCCTCCATATAGGACTTTCCAAGCTGTTCTCATTTATCGAGTGGAAACGTACTAGTTTATGGTTGTACACCATTAGTCCTTATGACCCGGGACAACATTGAGACTCTATATGCTAGCATTACACTTTGACTTGTTTACCGACTCATACGGGGTCATCAGGTGGCAAGGTTGGGTGTTCTATCGAAACATATAGGAGTCGATGCATTATAGTTCCCGTTGAGAAGTAAAATAGTTCAATGTGTTGAACGTCTTACAAAGGAGTTTATAAGCGTAATGAAAAATATAAGTATGACTTGTATAAGGGGAATGTGACTTTTAATTTGGGAAAGTGTTCCTAAATTAAAAGTTGGCCAAATAAATAATGTAATTGAAAATTGTGATTTTCATAAACATTATTATGGACTAAATTAAATAAATTCAAGTGTTGAACTAATTAAACACTAGTGGACCTAGTAGTGTCCAAATAATTAAATTAATTCAAGTGTTGAATTAATTAAATAATATTGGGCCTTGTAGAGCCAAATTAGAAATAATTATTAAACTAGTGGGGTTGAGTAAAATCAAGTAATGTTTAAAAGGTATCAAATAAGTTTTAAACATTTAAATAAAAGTCCATGGACTTTGTAATCGTTACAAAACCCAAATAAATTGCATGCATGGGAGGTGAAGGATTGGAGGCAAAATTTTCAATTAAATAGGCAAGCATGCCTTTGAAAAGTACTTTTTACTTTTTCATACACCAAGAAAAAACCTTCTCTCCTCCACGCATGATGGTGGCCGAAATTTTGTGTCATTTTTCTCTCCAAATTTTCTTCTTCAATTGTATAGGAAAGAAAACACATATCAAAAGAAAAATCCTTTAATTTTTCTAGTGCAAAATTAGAGGGGAACTAGCTTGTTGGTGGTGGGCTTTATTTTGAGCAAGGAGTGCTCATTGGAAAGAGTTTGATTTTGCCAAAAATCCTGAGGAACCTTGTGTATACAAGAAGGTTAGTGGGAGTGGAATGACATTCCTAATACATTATGTTGATGACATACTACTCATCCGGAATGATGTAGGGATGTTGCAATCAACTAAAGTATGGTTAATTAGCTGGTAAGTAATATATTTTGTAAGTACGAGATCGATCCACAGAGAGGTTATTTTAAGTTTTAATTTATTAATTTATAGATTATCAAATGCAAGAATGAAGTTTACAAATTATAAATTTTGTCAAGGTTCGAGGATTTATTCTTGTTTTATGTAATATTTTTTAACTAAAAGTAAAACAAAGGAAACCACCATAAATAATGCTTCCAAAAAAATTAAATATTTAAACACACACATAATATAATATAGTTCTGACTATAGAAAATAACGAATTAACCGATAATTTATATATGGTACCTATGATTATATTTATAACTATAAATATATAATTGCATAAAGTAAATGTTAAATTAAATCCTTATATTTCATTTAGAACAACCGGCAGAGCCACGCTATTGCCTAAATGAAATATATGATTTAATAAGTTGGTTGCGGTAAAGTAAAAGTTTGTTGCGGAAAATTAAAAGTTAGTTGCGGGAAAGTAAAAGTTAATTGCAGTAAAGTAAAAGTTAGATGCGAAAAATAAAAGTTAGTTGCAATAAAGTAAATGTTAGATTGTTAGATGTTAGTATTAAATCATAATATTTCATTTACAACAGCCGGCAGAGCTAGCCACGCTATTGTCTAAATGAAATATTATATAATTATATATATATATATATATTATAATATAACAATAATAATAATTGATGAAATATTTGTTGTATCAAAATTAAACAACAAATCAAGATAACCACTTCAATGGTATCAAGCATTTGATGTAAATTGATAACAACAAATAATTCAAATTTATACCTACAATAAAAAGAAGTTAGCAAAATGAAAAGAAATAAAGAAAGAATATACAAAATATAAACAATCTTACTTCACCAAGAATTCATCATTTTCACCTTGACATAATATATTTAGCTTTCCATGAGCTAACTTTTGATCAACACTAAATTCATCACTCATAGTTGGGAAAATGAAAAATTTATTGGAACTTAGAACTTTTATACACACTCATACTATATTTTACAATGGGATAGAATGATTCTCAAGCTAGCACAAGATCTCTATTTATAGGCCAAATGAGAGAAAAGGTCAAAATTTTTATTAATGCCATGTAGTTGTAATAGTAGTCTTTGTCTTCTCCAACTTCAATTTCGTGTCCCTTCTTTCAATGCTTTGTTCCACGACTTTAATCACCGAATTTGACTCTGCTCAAAACAACAAACATGTGGGGAATTGTCTGTAGATGAATTTGGCCACTTGGTTCACCTCATTTGATTAAATATTGAAATAGTTATGATTTTTTTACTATATGCTTGTCATGGTAAAAGTAAATTTGTCCTCCTTTTGATATTTGCACAATTTGATCATCTTAATGAACTTTTTAGGCAATTATGTCTTCTGCAAAGTTGTAGATATTTTAATGAAACTTAAAATTTTAAAATACAGGTTTTAACATATAATAAATTATTAATTTTAAATTTCATCACACCCCCACACTATCTTACTACTAGTTTCTTAATAATAAAATTTATCGAAAAATCACAACCTAGATTCTTTATTCTTTTTATATATTCAAATATATAAACGTATTCATTTTAAAAACAAAGTCATATACCGATTTATTTATATATATATATATATATATAAATACATATATTTTCATTTAATATAATAATATATAATTAGATGTGCTTNATTGAAAACAAAATAGGAAAATTTACAAAGAATAAAATCCCCCTTTTTTTTTCTTTTTTTTATTCTTTTTTTTTTTAATAACGTGACTACAAATTTTACAATAAATTTTTTTTATCCAAACATTCTACCATAAATTTCTATATATATAAACATTTATATGACGGATACATTCGACTACCTTTGAAACTTATCCAACACAAACAAATTTTTTTGTTTTTTGTTTGTTTGTTTGTTGTTTTTTTTTATAGAACACATCGATAGGACATCAATCTAATCTAGAAAAATAATACATTGAACAAAGAACTTCGCAGCACGTTATTTAATTACTTTTTTTAATTTAAATTTTTTAGGTGATTTATATTCTTGTAATTAACCATTTTTTAATAATCAATAAAAGTTTATTAATTATATTCTCATTTCTCACCACTTACTCACAAAAGATGTGTGAGTATATATTATACTTGTACAAAAAGAATTCTTTCAATTATACATGTTAACAACCATACAAACCATATTCTTTAAACTATATTCTCATAAAAAGTTTAGAAATTATTTTATTTGAAAACACAAACAATTATATATATAAATAAATAAACACATCTATGATACATTTTATATTAATTGATCAAATATATATATATATATATATATGTATGTATGTATTGGTACATATGAAAAATTAATTTTTCTTGTAATTTGTAATTTTAATATATTGAATATTAAAATCTAGCGTATTGTGATTTTCCAATAATTATTAACTAATGCATCTCAGGTGCATTTTACTGACACCTTACTCGACATTGAACTAAAAATTATTATTATTATTATTATTATTATTATTACTATATATATCTATATATTTTTATTTTTATATAATAAAAAAAACTAAGAGAAAAAGAATAGGAGATTATTCATACCTTAAAAAAAACATTAAAACATACTGTTGAATCACAAGTTTAGCATCACATGAATTTTCTTTTCTTACTCTTGGATGTTGGTCAATTAAGTTAAGATAGGAATAGATCTGGTTCATGACTAAATCCTTGCAGTAAATCAATAAGTTCACCTTCACTTGTAGCAGAAACTAACATCCTTCGCGAAGCTAATGAAATAAATCCTTGTTTCACAACATCATCAAGAAACGATAACAGTTTATCATAATAATTGTTAACATTTAACAAACCAATGGCTTATTGTGAATATTTAATTGTGCCCAATAAACAGTATGAAATATTTCCTCCAAAGTACCGAAACCTCCTAGCAAAGCAATGAAAGCATCTGAATGTTCAATCATTTGAGTAATTCGTTCATACATGTTGTCCACTTTCATTTCTTCTCCTATTGTTGGTCCAGTAAGACTGGCTAAGGTAATCAGAATAATGCCTAAGACTTCACTTCCACCTGCATGCGCAGCTTTTGCAACTTTTCCCATGAGGCCAACTTCACCACCACCATATACCAAATGAATCTTTTTTTTAGCAAGTATTATTCCATGCTTTTCTGCTACTTTTTAATAAATAGAATCTTTTCCTGCACTACATCCGCAAAATACACAAATATTTTTGATTTTACTTATCGTGGACGTTGACATGATGATAAATATGTTTTCTGTAATTGTTAGATCACAGGATATGAATTTATAAGCGTAACATGCCAAAAGTCAATATTTGAACATGAAATTATTATTATTAAAAGAAAATAAGAATGACATAAATTAAAACACGTATATACAGCACAATTGTGATTGTGGCTCACATCTTCCTCTGATTTTACGTTCAGTAACGGCTTCAACGCCTTCTATGAGTCGAGGATGTGCTTCCCATCCAATTTTCTTATAAATTGGCAAATAGGGTCTTTTAACGTCAGATTCCCAAGACGAAATTGTAAGTATATATTTACTTATCTTGTAACATACCGTACTTTTTACAACTTAAATTTGTGGAAAAAATAAAAATTTTCTTAAATTGAAGTGAACATTCAAAGTTCGATAAAGTAAACTGTTCATTACAACATAGTTGCAACAACAATCTCAAAATAAAGTTTGCTAAAAGATCTCGTAAAAATCTCATGAATAGGAATGTGAAATCAGAGTATTTGGGATTTTCATAAAATTCTTAAAATAACATTTGGCGGTCCTCGGGTCTAGTCTCCGGCTCAGTCCAAGCCGGCTCCTTGGTCTCCACCCCTAGCCTCCTCAACATACTCCTCACCTGCATAGATCAAGTCTAGTGAGTCTAAAGACTCAGCACGTATAAACTGGAAGGTAGCAAGTATTACATAATAAAACCACATGCAACTTTAAAATAGGGAGTACATACATGAAACTTGAACTTTCATAACAAAAACTTGAACATACGTACATACATACGTAGACGTGCCATCAACATAATACTTTTATTAAACATTCTTGCATACTTGAACATACATAACTTCATCATTTTGCGTAGAGGCATGTTTCAAAGCAAGTGACCCATACATAATAAATGCCAGATCAGACAAACCACAGTACTGAGCTGACAGGGACGCATCCACTGCCACATACATGAGATCTCCGTTCATGCTTTAACGGGTGGATTGGTCCCCGTTCATGATTTAACACTTTCCAATCCTGATCTAAACCCGTTCATAATTTAACGGGGTGGGTTGGTCCCCGTTCATGATTTAACGCTTTCCAACCCCATACATAATTTGGTCACAAGACATTTAGCATACCTCAAAAACTTGAAAAATATTTTCTTGCACGTCAACATACTCACTTGACGTTGAGGGATTCGTTGGATCTCGTTTGGGGCCGCTGCTGCAACATACTAACGTGAGTTTAAATACTTACTTGCATAACTTAGACGTAGGTACTCGAGCTCACCACCGACGTGATTAAATAGCTTATGACATTCTAGTTCACTTGGGACTTGACCTCGTTTAATCATCGTGCTAACCATGATCTTGAACCCCAAATCAACTCTTAAGGTGAACTTAAAATTATTCCCCAAAAATGAAGGTACACGGACCCCGTGCCCAGGTCCGGCTCTGGGTCCATGTAGACACTGTAAAATGAGTCGAGTAGAAAAGGGAAGGCACGGACCCCGTGCCCTGGTCTGTGTAGGTGTCCGTGTAGATTCTGCAAATTGACACTTCGAAGAAAACACAGGCACGGACCCCGTGTCCGGGTCCGTGTACACCTCCGTGTAGCTACTGGAAAAGTGACACCCGAGTGCAGCAAAGGCACGGACCCCGTGTCAGGTCCGTGTAGCCTCGGAAAAACGAAGCCTGCGCGAAAACTTAACATGACGTTTCTCTCTTCTTACTAAACCATAAGGGCTGAGAATCGATACCTCGAAACCCCTCCTAGGACACTAAGGTAATTACTCCAACCCATACAAGATATTACGATTGCCACCAAACACGACAAATAATAACAAACGACACAACCCGAGATTTCGACACCACTTTTCTTCCTACGACTCTTAGTTCAACCTTGTGCTTAACGACACGAAAAGAGACACCAAAAAGAATCCCAACAACGTTCTTAACTTACTTAAACGCAGCAACGATAACCCGTCGATTTCCAACGAAGCCTGCAACAAATAACTTCAACAACACAATTTACATAAAAGTCGCAGTTTGAACAGTCCCACGAAAAACGCCATAACTCACTCAATTTTTATCCAAAAATTTCGAATTTTATATCAAATCGAAGGTATCGAAAAGTTCTAGATCCAAAAATAGTTTCAAAAGTAATCTAAACATGATTGCTCAAACTTCTACACAACATTCACATGGTTTTCATACAAAATAAATACAACACTACGCATAATATGACATGATCGGCGCTGGAAAAACAGATTATACGTGCTTTTTGATATTTAGAAATACCGATATGACGATACCGACGCGGGAAAGATGCGAGAGACGATCTGGGACGAACGTGGAACTAAATTCCTTGAAGAAAACCAACGAAAATCGCTAGGAGAACTGAAGAAATGAGGCGGCTGCTCTATGGTAGAAGAACCCTAGGTTTTTCTCCTTTAAAAACAAGAAATCTGAATTGTGTGTGTGAGTCATGTATTAGTGTGTGTGTGCGTGCGTTTTTGTGTGAAATAATAACATGTGTGTGTTAATTAAGAGAAAATTATGGCTTAATTAACTAATAAAAGAATGCTAATTAAATGTTAATCCATACTAAATTTAACAAATCCCTTACTTAAATTAAAAATGTACAAAATTTATAACTTGATAAACTTTAAAAGTATTAAAAAAAAAATCTTAAAATCACCTAAATCAATAAATTAGGCTTTAAAATGCTTTAATTAATAGATCATTTAAAATGCCCTCATTTTTTACTTAAAATAAAATACCACGTTTTAAAATTGCCAAAATCGTCGCCGGTCTCTTTTCCTCGATCCCGCATCGAATAATCGCCCGAAACAAGAAACTCGAAAAACATTTTAACTTGCATCACATAAACATAAATAATTTAAAGTAATGCATTTAAATAAATCATGCACCACTAAGACTAAATTTAAAATTAAATAAATGCTTTAATAATTAAATAAATGCATGGGTGATACATGTACTGAATTTTGGCACTTCATATCTAAACAGATATGCGTTACTACAGTAGGATTGTAATGCCCGAGATTTTAGTACTGTAATCAGACATTGATTAATTGACAGAATTGAGATTTCAGGAGCTAAACTAAGACGTGAAAGGAGAAGCCGGGAGTCGGTGCATTATAAGCCAAGATGTGGACAGAAAGTCTGGCGCCCGAGCGGTAGTTTTTGACCGCCCGAGCGCCAATGTTGAACAGGAGGAATACTCGGACAGAAGGTTCGGCACCCGAGCGGTAGTTTGTGACCGCCCGAGCTCCAATGTTCAATAAGGATATTTCTCGGACAGAACATCCCGCGCCCGAGCAGTAGATTGCAACCGCCCGAGCGCCGACTGAAATGTGTGAAAATAAGCCACATTTCTCTAGCATGCAACTTGTGATATATATATGTTTTTCATGCCTTCAGCCATTATCAGCAAAGAAGAAAAACGAGAAAGGGTCAGAAGAATTGTGTGAAAAATCATTACGCCTTTTATTTGAGGAAATTGAAGTTTACAAAAGATCCGCCCGTCAGAATTTCAATCCGACTGCAGTATCGTGTTTGTATCGACAAGAGCTTCAACTAGACGTAAGTTTTATTGAATTTTGATATGGTTTGAAATTATGGTATTGTCAGAATCGGATAGAATTGATATATGATTTTCTTGAGATATTAGACATCGTAGAACCGAGAACAGATTGAAGAACAGATTGTTTATACATTTGTTATGATTTTTCAGAGATGGAATTGAGATTATTCAGATTTCTGAGATTATGGATTATATTGGATATTGGTTATGATTTGTAATTGATATATATTGTTGTCTGAGTTGACGGGGATATCAGGACTATACTGTTATGCCGTCGAAACAGAATTAGATTGAGTATTGATAAGAATGAGTATTGATATAAGTTGTATATTGATATTGTTCCTATTCGACACGTTATTTCAGATTGGTATTGACAGCTTCGAATTCAGGACTTCGACTTCGTCAGAACT
The DNA here is from genome assembly GCF_012295235.1 of Primulina huaijiensis. Classification (NCBI taxonomy): domain Eukaryota; kingdom Viridiplantae; phylum Streptophyta; class Magnoliopsida; order Lamiales; family Gesneriaceae; genus Primulina; species Primulina huaijiensis. The sequence continues at coordinate 15,623,452 of NC_133323.1, read as the reverse complement.
ACGACAAGAAAGGTATAAATCAATGTTAACCGGGAGATTGACTTAAGTCAGATTGGACTTGAGTTTCCATAAATCACATACTTGTATGTTATTGGTTTCATACCTTTATATTGTTTGAATGAATATGCTTAGTCTATGGATTTATAGGAAAGCAGATAATAGCAGATAGCTATTGAGTGAGAGTCGCTGACAGAGATGCCAGACTATGACAGAGTGATCATTGGCCCATTGCACAATGTCAGAGTAGGCATTGGCGGATATGCCAATTCTATGGTGGATATGCCAAGACAATGGATATTTGATTTATATCGATGTTGCTTAGGAATGGATCGATTCCTATCGCGGAAATTCGGTATATTGTAATATACAGAAACCGGGATCCCTAGATTAGAAATGAGTCGAGTCTGAGATGACGAGTCAAAGAGTTTTATCTGTATTCACTAATGTGTCATAAATTATGATTTATGTTTTGTGATACATGGTTTATGCTTTTGTATATGATTTTATGCATTGCATGTATACATTGTTTATACTGGGATTTTATTCTCATCGGAGTTATCCGGCTGTTGTCGTGTTTGTATGTGTGCATGACAACAGGTGAGACAGGATCAGGGTCAAGAAGAGGACGAGAGAAAGGACAAGTTAGCGTGGTGATCCGGATCAGAAGTAGTTAGATTTCAGCACTTGATATATAGTAGTTGAACCCTAGTGTCGTTTGTTGTATGCTGTACAACACTTGTACTTTTATACTGATGTGTATAGTAGACTGATTCCATTACGTTCCGCATTTTTAAAAAAAAATTTAGACCCTGTATATCTTAATTGATTGAATTATTCCTAAAGAATGATTATGAAATGAATTAACGTCCGAGTCCCCACAAGGATATTTGTAAGGCAGATTCCACCGTCCATATTGATATTCCTCATTTTGAAATTGCCACTATAGTTTAAGAAGTTCATTTTGCACGTACCCACTAGAATGCGTATCAAGAACCTCTAGAAAATTATCCAAAGGCTCTTTATTCAGACAATTCTTAATGAATAAAATTTTATCTTCTCTATTCATTGATGTCATTCTAACATTTTTGCATTTCCCCTTACAAGTCCACTTTGCACATTTATGACATCCACCTATACGTTTAGCACTTCGCTTTTTTGCATATGTGCTTTTACCAAATCCTGGCATATGTCTTATTATTATTTCACTTGCTTACCCAACCAATCGGACTTTTGCTTCAATTATCAAACAGACATCGTTCGATATGCCATATAATATCATCAACCTTAGTCGCTCACATCTAGCTTTATAAATTTTTTTCAACGCATTATCAGGTAAACAAGCAAAATATTTATGAAGATTCACAATACAAGCATCCATATTATTATTATTATTATTATTATTATTATTATTAATATTATTATTATTATTATTATTATTATTATTATATATTTCAATTATTTTGGGAAAACTGAAGAAACCGACTTAGATAGTCACGGAGTACCGTTATCCGCCACTTAACCGAGAAATGAACTAGAATCTGCAAAAACAAATTAAAAATATCAAACAACTATTGTGGATCATATAAAAACATAAACTCATCATTAAGAATTTCATTTTCTATAAAAGGCTTAAGTATTTGCCCATTAACTTTAAACACGTCATTATTTTTAGGATTTTCAATATCAACAGCACCATGAGGATAAACAAATTTAACTATAAATGGTCCTGACCATCTCGATCTTAGTTTTCCTGGAAATAAATGCAAACGAGAATTATAAAGTAAAACTTTTTGTCCAATTTCAAATGAATTTTTCAAAATATTTTTATCATGAAAGGTTTTAGTTTTATTTTTATAAATCTTTGAATTTTCATATGAATCATTTCTTAATTCTTCAAGTTCATTTAATTGCAATTTTCTTAATTTAGATGCATCATCTAAATTAATATTAAATGCTTTAATTGCCCAATAAGCTTTACTAAATTAATATTAAATGCTTTAATTGCCCAATAAGCTTTATTCAAGTTCAACTTGTAAATGACAATGCTTACCAAAAACTAACATATATGGTGACATCCCTAAGGATGTTTTAAATGCAGTTCTATATGCCCATAATGCATCAGTTAATCTTAAAGACCAATCTTTTCGATTTGGATTAACTGTTTTTTCTAAAATTTGTTTTATTTCTCTATTTGCAAGTTCAACTTGACCATTACTTTGAGGATGATATGGGGTAGAAACTTTATGTGTAATGTCATATTTTCTTAACAAAGAAGAAAATGATTTATTTATAAAATGACTTCCCCCATCACTAATTATTTCTCTATGTATTCCAAATCGGCTAAAAATATTTTCTTTTAAAAATTTTATAACAAATTTATGATCATTAGTTCTACATGAAATTGCTTCAATCCATTTTGAAACATAATGAACAACGACTAAAATATACGTATATTTAAAAGATAATGGAAATGTACCCATAAAATCTATACCGCAACTATCGAATATTTCAATAATTATGATTGGATTTAAAGACATCATGTTTCGTTTTGAAATTGATCCCATCTTCTAACAGTTTTCACAATATTTGAAAAATAAATGCGTATCTTTGAATAAAGACGGCCAATAAAATCCACATTGTAAGATTTTTGTAGTTGTTTTATTGGATGAAAAATGACCTCCACATGCTTCAGAATGAGAAAATTTAATAACATTACTTACTTCATTGTCGGATATGCATCGTCGAAAAATTTGGTCAGGACAATACTTAAACAAGTAAGGATCATCCCAATAAAATTTTTTTACTTCTATCAATAATTTATTCTTAACCTGTGAATTCCAATGAGAAGGCATTTTATTTTTCACAATAAAATTTACACTGTTAGCAAACCAGGGCATAATAGTAGCATAAAATAACTGATCATCTGGAAAATTTTCATTTATTGGTATTTCATTATGAGATGAGTCAGTCATTATTCTAGATAAATGATCGGCTATGACATTTTCTTTTCTTTTTTTTATCTTTAATTATAATATCAAATTCTTGTAACAATAAAATCTACCGTATTAATCTTGGCTTAGTATCTTGTTTATTTGATAAATATTTTATGGTAGAATGATCAGTGTAAACAATAGTAGTAGTCACTATTAAATAAGATCGAAACTTATCTAATGCAAATACTACTGAAAGTAATTCTTTTTCAGTAGTTGAATAATTTATTTGGGCACTATTTAAGGTTTTACTAGCATAATAGATTGCATATATTTTTCCTTCTTTTATTTGTCCTAACACAGCTCCTATAGCATAATCACTTGCATAATACATTAATTCAAATGGTAAAGACCAATCTGGAGGTTTTAAAATAGGTGATGTAATTAAAAGATTAATTATTTTTTAAAAAGTATTTTCACATTTCTGAGTCCATTCAAATTGTGTATCTTTTGTTAAAAGATTTGAAATTGGTTTAGATATTATGCTGAAATTTTTTATAAACCTTCTAACAAATTCTGCATGACTGAAGTATGATCGAACTTCTTTGACCGTTTTTGGTGATGTTAAATTAGCAATACAATCAACTTTGGCTTTATCAACTTCAATTCTTTTTTCAGATACACATGACCTAACACAATCCCAGATTTATCCATATAATGATATTTTTTCCAATTTAAAACAAGATTTTTTTCTTCACATCTTTTTAATACTTCTTCTAGGTTTTTAAGACAATTTTCAAATGAGGTGCCAAAAACAGTTATATCATCCATAAAAACTTCTACAAATTCTTCAATCATATCTCTGAAAATACTTAACATGCATCTTTGAAAAGTAGCCGGAGCATTACATAAATCAAATGACATTCTTTTAAATGCAAAAGTTCCAAAAAGAAAAGTGAAAAATTTTTTTCTTGATCTTCTAATGATAAAGATATTTGATAATACCCCGAATACCCATCAAGAAAACAATAATAAGAATTACCTGCTACTTTTTCTAGAATTTGATCTAAAAATGGTAGTGGGAAATGATCTTTTCTAGTTGCATCATTTAATTTTCTATAATCAATACACATACGCCAACTAGATGGAATTCTAGCTTGTAATAAATCTCCATTTTCATTTTTTATAACAGTGATGCCTGATTTTTTTGGTACTACTTGTGTTGGACTTGCCCATTTACTATCTGAGATTGGATAGATAATTCCAGCGTCGAATAGTTTTAATACATTATTCTTAACAACTTCTTTCATATGTGGATTTAACCTTCTTTGTGGTTGTTGATATGTTTTAGCATTTTCTTCCAAGTAAATTTTATGTGTGCAAATTAAAGGATTTATACCTTTTATATCTTTCAAAGTCCATCCAATTTCATTTTTATATTTTTTAAGTAATTTAATTAAATCTTCTTCTTGATTTGGTAGAAGAGTAGAAAAAATTACAATAGGAAATGTTTTATTTTCACCAAGAAATACATATTTCAATTCTAATGGTAAAACTTTTAATTCAAGTTTTTTATTATCATCTTCTTTAAAATTATTTTCAGAATCAAAACTTTCTATTGAAAAAACTTCAGATTGTTCATTTAAGTTTTCTTATCATATTCATTTTCATTAATACTTGGTTTTTTACATAATAAATTGAACACATTAAGTTCTAGAGTCATATTTTCAAAAGACAATTTCATTATTCAATTTCGACAATTAATTATAGCATTTGAAGTTGCTAGAAATGGTCGTCCCAATATTACTAGAATTTCATTATGTACTTCTATTGGTTGTGTATCCAAAACAATAAAATATACAGGATATATGAATTTATCAACTTGAACCAACACATCTTCTACAATACCTCTAGGTATTTTGATTGACCTATCCGCCGGTAAGAGAGTAACAGAAATGAGTTTTAATTCTCCTAAATTAAATTTTTCATAAACTGAATAAGGAAGTAAATTCACACTTGCTCCTAAATCTAACAAAGCTTTTTTAATTTTATTTTCTCCAATAATACATGAAATTGTTGGATAACCAGGATCTTTATATTTTAAATTAGAATTGTTTTGAAGAATAGAACTTACTTGTTCAGCCAAGAATGTTTTTTTCTTCACATGCAATTTCTCTTCACAGTACATAAGTCTTTTAAAAATTTTGCATATGAAAGTACTTGTTTAATAGCATCTAATAATAGAATATTTATCTTTACTTGTTTAAAAACTTCATAGATATCAGAATCATTTTTTTGTTTTTATGATTTGTTAATGCATTAGGAAATGGTAGAGGTTTATTTGATTCATACACTATTTCAGATGATTTATCATTCAACATATTATTTTTAGAATTTAAGGTATCATCATTCTCAAAAGTATCAAGATTATCATCCTTACTCTTTGATTTTAAATGATCCTTGTTTTCATTACTATATGGATCATTTACTATTTTACCACTTCTAAGGATAATAACATATTTTATTTGATCAATTTTTTCATTTTTTAATTCTTGATTTTTATTTTTAGGATTAGGTTGAGGTTGAGATGTAAATTTTCTTTCTTCATGAATATTAAGTGCAGATGCAAATTTTGCAAGAGTTTCTTTCAAATCACTCATAGATTGACTGTTTTGTATATTGATAGACTCTTGCTTTTGGATAAATGCATGAATTACGTCTTCAAAGTTTTTTCTTGGAGGTGTAACATAAGGAATATAACCTTGATGATTTTGGTTATTTTGAAAATGTTGTTGTGAAGGTTGTGCATTATTATCATTCCTCCAACTTAAATTAGGATGATTTTTCCATCCAGGATTAAATGATTGTGAAAAAGGATCTAATAATGGTTTTTTATAATTGTTAACATAATTTGCTTGTTCATGGATAAATTCTTTAAATGAAAGTAATGTTGGACAAATTTTTGTTGAATGATCATGTGTATCACATATATGACAAACAATTTCTTGAATACTTTTTAATTGACCACTCTTTTTCATTTCTAGTGACTCAATTTTTCTTTCTAAAGATGCAAGTTTAGCTTGAATATCTATATCATCTTTAAGATTATAGATACCACCTCCATTTGTTGAATTATTGATTTTAGTTGTTGGTGGTTCTATTGTGCCTATATTATCCCAATTTTGAGCACTTTCTGCTAATGAATCCAAATACTCCATAGCTCATTTGGGTTTTTATCTTCAAAAGTTCCATTACACATGAATTCTATCATTTGCCTATCTTTAGGTATTAGACCTTCATAAAAGTGAGAAACTATTCTCCATGTTTCAAAACCATGATGTGGGCATGTATTAAGTAATTTTTTATATCTATCCCAACATTGATAAAATGTTTCTCCTTGTTTTTGAGATAAAGTAGTAATTTGTCTTTTAAAAGAGTTTGTTCTATGGGAAGGGAAAAACTTTTTAAGAAATTGTTGTTGCATTTCTTCCCATGACCTTATTGAACTCGATCTCAATTTTTGTAGCCATGTTTTAGCTTTATCTTTTAAAGAAAAAGGAAAAAACTTTAATCGAACTATATCCATGCTACAATTTTGATCATTATAAATGTTACAAACTTTCTCAAATTCTCTTAGATGTAAATATGGATTTTCAGAATCTAAGCCATGAAAATTTGGTAAAAGTTGAAAATTTTGAGGTTTAAAGTTGAAATTAGGTGCATGAGGAGGAAGAACTAAACAAGATGGGGCACTAGTTCTAATAGGGTTCATATGGTGCTTAAGTGTTCTTAATTGATCTTTTTCTTGATTATTATTATTATTATTGTTATTATTATTATCATTATCTTGATTATTTGAATTAACATCCATGTTTAAATAATTTTCAGATACTCGAATAAGTTTACCACTTTTTTTTGACTCCAAATACTCATACAAAAAAACAACACAATCTTATAAATAAAACATAATTAACAAATATAAACCTAATTTATACCTCCCCGGCAACGGCGCCAAAAACTTGCTACTAATTAAATTATATTTCACCCAAGTGTAAGATGTCTGCAAGTAATATATTTTGTAAGTACGAGATCGATCCAAAGAGAGGTTATTTTAAGTTTAAATTTATTAATTTATAGATTACCAAATGCTAGAATGAAGTTTACAAATTATAAATTTTGTCAAGGCTCGAGGATTTATTTTTGGTTTATTTAATATTGTTTAACTAAAAGTAAAACAAAGGAAACCACCATAAATAGTGGTTCCAAGAAAATTAAATATTTAAACACACACATAATATAATATAGTTTCCACTATAGAAAATATCGAATTAACCGATATTTTATATATGGTACCTATGATTATATTTATAACTATATAAATATATAATTGCATAAAGTAAATGTTAAATTAAATCCTTATATTTCATTTAGAACAATCGGCAGAGCCACGCTATTGCCTAAATGAAATATATGATTTAATAACTTAGTTGCGGTAAAGTAAAAGTTAGTTGCGGAAAAATAAAAGTTAGTTGCGGGAAAGTAAAAGTTAGTTACAGTAAAGTAAAAGTTAGATGCGAAAAATAAAAGTTAGTTGTAATAAAGTAAATGTTAGNTCACTTCAATGGTATCAATCATTTGATGTAAATTGATCGATAACAACAAATAATTCATTTTTATACCTACAATAAAAAGAAGTTAGCAAAATGAAAAGAAATAAAGAAAGAATATACAAAAGATAAACAATCTTACTTCATCAAGAATTCATCATCTTCACCTTGACATAATATATTTAGCTTTCCATGAGCTTACTTTTGATCAACACTAAAATCATCACTCGTAGTTGGGAAAATGAAAAATATATTGGAACTTAGAACTTTTATACACACTCACACTATATTTTACAATGGGATAGAATGATTTTCAAGCTAGCACAAGGCCTCTATTTATAGGCCAAATGAGAGAAAGGGTCAAAAATTTTATTAATGCCATGTAGTTGTAATAGTAGTCTTTGTCTCTTCCAACTTCAATTCCATGTCCCTTCTTTCAATGCTTTGTTCCACGACTTTAATCATCGAATTTGACTTTGTTCAAAACAGCAAACATGTGGGAAATTATCTGTAGATGAATTTGGCCACTTGGTTCACCTCATTTGGTTAAATATTAAAATAGTTATTATTTTTTTACTATATTCTGGTCATGGTAAAAGTAAATTTGTCCTCCTTTTCATATTTGCACAATTTGATCATCTTAATGAACTTTTTAGGCAATCATGTCTTTTGCAAACTTGTAGATAATTTTTGAAAGGATTCCAAACATGTTTGAATCACCTCCATTTGAATTTTCTAGCATGAGTTATCATTATTTTACCAACACGTAGAAAACCTTAAAATAAAACATATTTAGTAAGACATTCAAATATAAACGAACAATACTAAAATAACATAATTTTATAATTTTAATGAAACTTAAAATTTTAAAGTACAGGTTTTAACATATAATAAATTATTAATTTTAAGTTCCATCACATACTGAGGAGATTCTCTATGGAAGAGTCCAAGAGAGTATATCTCTCAATGTCTTATGGTATGAATCTATCCAAGTCTGTGTGCCCTAAGACTGATTAAGAGATGGAAACCATGAGTCGCATTCCATATGCGTCAGCCATAGGCAGTATAATGTGTGGTATGATATCTTCTCGACCTGATATTGCATATGCACTGAGTGTTGCAAGCCGATATAAGTCGAATCTCGATCTACTGCATTGGAAAGCAGTAAAGGACGTTCTTAAGTATTTGAGAAGAACTAAGAATTTTTTCTTGGTATACGGGAGTAGAGAACTAAAATTGGAAGGCTACACTGATTCTAGCTTCCAATCAGACGTAAATGGTTCGAAATCGACCTCTGGATTTGTATTCAAGCTCAATGGTGGTGCTGTCTCTTGGAAGAGTTCAAAGCAAGACACCACATCGGATTCAACCACTGAGACCGAATACATATCTGCATCAGCTGCAGCAAAAGAGGGTGTTTGGACGAGGAATTTCATCCAAGAGTTGGGTGTCATTCCACAAACAGTTGATCCAGTCCCGATCTACTGTGACAACACGGTGCCGTTGCGCAAGCGAATGAACCGAGGTCTCATCTGCGGTCCAAACATATACTGAGGAAGTTCCACATAATCCGGAAGATTGTGGGAAGAGGTGACATATTGCTAGAGAGAGTCTTCTCTGCAGATAACATTGCTGATCCACTAACGAAGCCCCACTCAGGACCATTGTTTGAGAAGCATCGCGAAGCAATGGGTCTAAGATCTATGGGTAGTTGGCTATAGGTAGTTGGCTATAGGGAAAGTGGGAGATTGTGAGAGTAGGTGCCTGGCAAGCCAACTTGTGGCTCAGACTTTATTGACTCTAATGTAAAACAATCTTTATTTTAATAACATTTTACGATTTTATTCGATTATGGCATTATACTTTATCTATATACTCATGCAAGCTGCATAGATAAAGTCCTTGAATATACAATAGGTAGCATGAGGTTTGCATCGCAACGTAAGATCATGAAACTCATTAGGAAGTGTACCGTATATTCTAAACATGTTCCTAGTCGAATCAACCGCCTAAAACAAGGATAAAGGTCGCTCGAGCTCGAGACTAGCATCTGTAATGTAAACGTCATGTTTCATTGGCAAGGGCATGGAGATGTCCATTAACACAAATGGGTGAACATATGATGATGAAATGAACAACCCTCTCTCTGACTGTCCAAGTGGTTCTCACTTATTGAGTGGAATAGTCCGCAGTTATGGTTTTTGTGGGGCCCCGGGTCCGACATCTAATATTAATAATTATAAATGTAACAAATCAAATGATTGAGTAAAATACATAATCAGTGGTTCACCAACCGACATAAATATCGTTAAAATAATTTATAGATCTCAAATACTTGAAATATAAATTTTAACATGCCAAAATAAAGTAGTGAACCAAAGAAATCCAACATCATCACATAGCTCCTAAGACCCGAGAATCCCACTCTAACTCGTATCTCCTCGCCTGGAGTTGGACTCGGGCATCCCAAGCCTCGCCTCACCTACCGTCAAGCACATGAAAACAAGAGGTAGCCGAAGTGCCGGTGAGTATAAACCCAGTATGATACAATCAATAACATATGAGATTTAAAATGACAAATAGTTCATATAATTTCATAAAGATGCAATATAATGCAATGCATGATCAGAAGCTGTGGGCCATCAATAAATTTCAAGATCAAGTGAATCATCTGGTCATAGGGTACACAAGGGAAGAGAATCCCCCAGCAACATCCACCGACTCATCCGCTCGGGGTGGGTTGCTGTGTTCTACAATCCCAGGACTATGGTACGCCTATAGAGAGTGTTCAGAACATAGCAGCGACCTCCGCATACACTATGCCAACTCAACTATAGCCCCATACGTCCAACAAATCAATAAATCATGCGACCTCCGCCATATCAAATCTGAATCGACAAGTGGCTCAATATGCAATGTAATGATGCAAATCAATATCATCATCTCGATATCATAATAAACTCATATCAAGACAATAATCATCATCAAATCACAAGTATTTTATCGAGCCATAGAATTTTCAATTTAAAATAAAAATGATACTTTTACCTCATATGTTACCGACCGTAACATACCTTTCAAATATTGCCAAAAGTAGATCGAAAGGTGTAGTCGAGAAGTCTTGAATCTTTGAAGTATACTATAACTCAAGAACTCAGTTCATTTATCAAAATAAAGAAGTTTCTGTACAAAATTCATATTTAATTCAATATTGATTCAAATCAAGATCCGCGAATTGGATATGCAAGAAAACTCAAAGCCCAACAATTGTTCTTCACAAAGTTTTGTCAAACAAAGTCGTTTACCCATTTGTTCATAATCTGAAACATACAACATCATTCTCACGAATTCTGCGTCAACACATTTCTGGCACACTTTATTACTTTGAGCATAACTTCCTCAATATCCAATGGAATCAAGCCAATTTGTTATCATTTCAAAGATAAGACAATGCTCTATAACTTTTAGTGAACATCAAATTCAGAATCCCAACCGATTAATACCAGAATTTGAATAAACATAAGGCATGTACACCAATCTACACTAACTCGGAATTGCAGACCAATTTTAGTAAAAATTACATATCTCTCTCATTTTTTAATGGAATTGCGTGATTTAAGAACCAAATCGAAGCTAACTTGATGCTCTACAAGTTTGATGAAGACCATAACATCAAAATCCAAGTAGAAACGTCCCACATACCCGAAATACAGTAGGCATAAAAACTAATCTTGCACAAAAACAAGAAACCATGCTCATATCCATTTTAAATTCAAACCAACTCAATCACAACATCTTCAACATCTTAATATCTCAAATATCAACTCAAATATCAATTCTAAACTTTAACCCATTTCCAAACTTAAATAAAAATGGAAAATACTTACATCCTCGTGAAGCCCGTGATGAGATGATCACAAATATAACTTTATTTCATAATTTTCTTGAGCAAATCTCCCTTAAATTGAAGAAAGAAATTCGATAATGAAGAGAAGAGAAAAGTTTCGATGAAGGAGGAGGAGAAATGATTGGAGGAAGAATGGTGGAAGTCAAAGTGAGCTTAAAAAATAAAGTTTCGCATCTGTTAGCGCCGCAGCGCCACTTTCTAGCGCCTCAGCGCCAAAATCCCGAATTGTCAGTGCCTAGGCGCCACTATTCAAGCGCCGTAGCGCATGAATAGTAACTCGTGAACAGTAACTTTTTTTTTTCAAATTTTTTTTTCAATCAGGCATTATAGTTGTACACTATTAGTCCTTTGACCCGGGACAATGTAGAGCCTATACGTACTAGCATGAACTTTGATCCATTTATCGACTCCATTGAGGGTTATCAGGTGGAGAGGTAGGGTGTAGTTTCGAAATACGTATGAGCAAATTCATTGTGGTCGGGGATTCACCGTTCGCCTATGGGTGAAGATATCCCATGTGATCTGATGAGTTAATAGTGCAAGGAGTCTCTGGCAGAGCAATAAATGTTCTTTAGGGGAAGTTGTTTTCCTTGATGCACATACCATGCCACGATTACTACTCAAAGATAAATCGCATCATTATCGAATTCATATGCAACTCTCGATATACCAATGGTTGCACATTCGATCGAGATATATGTGTTGAAGAGACCGTACAGTACGCTAACCATGACTAAAGGTTCTGCAGGCACTATCAGTGATACCTAGGAGATCATGGGGCTATGCAACTAGACACTTTTACCATGATCTGATGGGTGCAATCAGAAATGTGTTCTGATATTCTTGATCAAGGAGTTGATGAAAAGAATTAGGTTAACTAGGGTGAACTCGAAAAAGAATTAATGTTATTCTGAATCACATGGAGATGTGAACCCACAGCTAGTTGTATCCCTGAACCATTGAGGGTCACACAAGTATAGGATACTGTGTTCCCGTTGAGATAGTCAAATTTCAAGGAGTTGGAATTTGGCGACTATAGTTTGATGGAGATCAAATAAGAACCTTATAAAAGAGTTTATGAGCTAATTCCATAGGATACAAGAAATGGAAGTTGGCATGATTGCTAAATAAAGAAGGAGAGTGGAACTGGCTGTTTTGTGAAGGAGTTCACTAAAACTGGCAGCTCCAAATATGGTAACTGCCATATTTGGTAAATGAAAATTCTGATCTTCGAAATTTTCAATTTTCATTATGTGAACAAGATTTGTATCCTTGGAATATCGGCGCTCTCAGATCGTCGATCTAGGTTATAATAAGTTCGGAATTATTTTTTTTTATGAATTTGGAATTTATTAATTAAATGATTGTGCTAGTAGTGGTGACTACTAACACGCACAAATTCTCATATATGTTCTAGAGGAGTCTAGAATTAAATTAACTAAGGAGTTAGTTTATAAACTAAATAATGGTTATTTAATTTAATTAATGTATATATATATTATATGGTGATATAAAATATGTGTATATGGTATTATTATATCATGTTTCAAAAAAAGTTAATAAATACATTATATATTAATTATATGAGAGTTTTAATATAATGAAGTTATTAAGTCCTTGTGGGAGAGGGACTCCTAATTGGATTAGGAGTCTCACTCTATATATACACCACTAGGAGTCATGATTAATAACCTAATTTTTGCACACAAAAAGAAAAAAAATCTCTCAAAATTTTTTTCAAAACACACGGCCACCTTTTGGAAAAAGAAAAATTTTGGCCAATTGTTTTATTCCATCACGCCGCACAACCGTCATTGCTTTGTCTCCGTCTTTTGGAAATTCGGAGACTACAATCTCAACGCAAGAATTGTTTGGAATTACTAGTGCAATCCAAGCGAGGAACAAAGTTTCTGATTGTGGACATAATTAGGCGGTCGAAATTGAAGAGACGTTCGTAGAGAATTACAAGAAGGGCTATATCCACCTCAAACTGGAATAGTTTGCAGTCCAGCATTAAGAACGCAAAGGTATAATTATTTAAACATCCTATGAATGTTTCTAAACACACGACGCAAAAGAACAAAATTTTTAAACTCCCGCTGCGTCTTGGGTGCGAGAATACGATGTCCCAAGATTACCTTGGGTAAAAGTTAGATAGGAAGGTGTAAATTTGGCTAGGACTCAGTTTAGTGACATTAAGGTAAATCAGGTTCAGAAGCGTGCATGGGGAAAGGGTCCTTGGCTGGGTTGGTCCAGGAGGGTCTAGTGGGGAGCTACGAGCTGTTGGTTCGAGTCTAGTTCTAGTTGGTTGAGAGTAGGGTAGAGGTTGGCTTCAAAATGTTTGGGACATTTTTCTTCCGAAGGGTTAGCCTCGCGGAGCTGCCCTTTAGGAGCCACATCGCCCGAGTCTCGGGGCTGGTCCTGGTCCAGCGCTGATGCCTGGAACCTAGGTGCTAATCAAGCGCCGCAGCGCCACGGTGTCAGCGCCTAGGTGCTAGTTCAGCATATGAGGGACATTAGTTTTTAGCGCGATTGTCTCGTTTGGGTAATGATACGTTGTTATGACCGGGTTTAGTGAGGGTTGAATTGAGTCATACGAGGCTGGAATAGGAGCCTTTAAAATGTGGTTTAAGCTTGGTCGCCTACAGGTCGAAATTTTGAGGTCCGGGGGTAAAATGGTCAATTAGGGTTTCTAGGGGTAAAATGGTCATTTTACATCCAAGTCGAGTCCTCAGTCCTGGCAGTGCCCTGATCACAAATTGACATGTTTTAAATGTATATGTCATCACAAACATGACTTTTTATGGAAACATGAAAAATACGTTGCGTGCTTGATTTTAAGAAAATTTGCGTATATGCATGATTTTTATAAGTGATGAATACGATGATATGTTTTGAAGGATAAGAGTTGGCTTTGACTAATACGAACACGAACACAAACACAAACATAAAAGGCCAATGCTTAGTGGATGGGTAAAACTGTCGCTGATGTTCTCGCCATCGGGTTCCACGGTTATACGTAGATGAATCCATCGACTAGAGCTGATACGAAAGTGACAACTAATGATTTGAATTCAAATAAAGAAAATGGACACGTATATGTTGATATGATGAGACATGTTTTGGACACGTTATGCTTTGACACGATATGTTTAAGTTCATGCTTTTAAAATCATGAAGTTTATTTTAAGTACAGTACTTTTCATTGTCTCATATTAAGTATATGTACTTGTTATATCGGTTCAAGTGTGTTGAGTCATTAGACTCACTAGGTGTGAATGATGCAGGTGAGTATATTGACGAGGAGACTAGAGGTGCCGAAGACTGAATAGAAGGAGTTGGATGTGCGCACGCTAACCCGAGGACCATATTTTCCGCACATTATATTTATGAGTTAGGACTGAACATGGATATTTTCACACACTTTCGTTTTTACATGTTAATGATTTTTCAGGATTTTTGCATGCTTCACATTTTTTTTATTTTACACGATAGTCTAGGGTTTGACGATTTCTCTTATTTTTAACAGCATTATTTTTACCAGTAGTGGAATTCTTTCGTTTTAAAATGTGTGATTGATAGTTGTTATTTCATGCATGCATTTAAATGTATTTTCGTGTTTTAGTTTTTTTTTAAAAAAAAATTTCTAGCAGTATTTTGAGTAGTAGAGGTTTCAATCAGAGCCTAACGTTTCCTGATATAGTGTTTTCCACTGCTGGTTGTGAGAATCTTAGGATGTCACGCCTCAAGTCTGTAAGTTTTTACGATTTTAAATGCATTAAGTATTAAGCATGAGTTTTCTTAAACTGCATGTTTAAGTTTTAAAATCATTTTAGCATGTTATACGGGTAGTTCGGTTATACATGTTGGTTAGGTGTTGGGTTAAATTGTGGAACAATATGCATCCTAGATGTTTTATTGACCGTGAGGGTCGTGAGGCTCGTGATGAGCAGAGAGTTTTCCCTCCACGTCCACCACCGTACCTTCAAGCTCATATACTTGAGTTCATGACTCAGTTCTTTGTGCAGTTTGCGAGTAACAAAGCTGAGGTGGATAGGAAGACGAGGCCTGAGGCAGTATATGTGCGATTTTGTAAGATGGACCCCTAAGGATTTTGGGGGTACGAGTGATCCTATGGTGGCTGAGGGATGTATTAAGTCCATAGAGGTAATCTTTTCCTTTATGGAGTTGCAGGATGCTGACAGAGTCAGATGTGCCACTTACTTGCTGAAGGATGATGCTCAATTATGGTGGGAAGTAGCGTCAGTGTCGGTGAATCTGCAGACCTTGACTTGGGAAGGCTAGAAAGAGGGGAATTCTAATCCAAATACTTCACCAGATGAGGTACTCTCCCTACTGACCAGGGTGTTTAAGACGTTGAGGCAAGGAGACCGCAGTGTGGTGAAGTTTGTGACGAAATTCGAGCAGGGGTGTCACTTCATTCCCCTGATAGCTAATGATGCAAGAGAGAAGCTGAGGCACTTCATGGATGGATTACGACCGATCTTGCGCTGTGATGTTTGTATAGCTGGTCCTCCTACTTATGCCATTGCAGTGACCAGGGCTTTGGCGGCCGAACAAGATCAGAAGGACATTGAGGTTTATAGGCAGGGCAAGAGGCCTTGCAGGCACCTCAGCAAAAATTTCAGCAGCTAGCTTAAAGATCGTTTCAAGCGCCTAACAAGCGCAAAGGACAACAAACACCACAAGAAGGTTGCTCATAAGCCTGCTGAATAACTGGTGTGCCCAAAGTGCAGGCGAAAGCATGAAGGAGATTGTCAATGGGGTTCAGGCAAGTGCTTCAAGTGTGGATCCGCTGATCATATGCTTAAGAATCGTCTACAGTGGAAGCAGCCGACTCAAGGCCGATTCTTTGCGATTCATGTCGTTGAGGCAGACCTAGACGCTACACTCTTGACAGGTAATATAATTTATTTAGCACCATATTAACTGTTGGAATTTATTTTGCATGGTTCGAATTTTTTGGTATACTAGTAGGCTAAATTTTGTAATTTTAATGAGAACCTTAGGATAATGGATTTAGCCTATGCATGAGATCATGTTTAGTCTTTTTTTTTAGGATTTTTGGGTTCAGTGCATGTTAATATTGTCACAGGGAAGATCTATATAGCAATAATAGCCACGAATGATCTGTTAGATTCCAGCGCTACTCATTCTTTTATATCAGAAGGCTTTGTGAGATTTTCGGACGTCAAGCCCACTAGGCTCAACGTGAGTTATTCTGTGACCGTTCCATCTGGAGAGATACTACTGTCTACTCCTAGTGTGCTCAGAGACTTGAGTCTCGAGCTACTGGACCACGCAGTCTATCCTGACCATATAGTATTGGAGATGCCCGAGTTTGACATCATTCTAGGAATAGATTAGTTGTCAAAGAATGGAGTAACAATTGACTTCGAACGAAATCCAGTGAGGGTCAGACCATTTGATGAGTAGGAGTTTGTATTCGAGCCAAGTGGATGAAACAGCATGCCGCTGATGATATCATGACTTCAAGCGAGGATGCTTATGTTGAGGGGCTGCCAGTAATTTTTAGCGAGCATTATTTCAGCCCCTGATGCTACCAGGCAGACAGTAGCATATGTCCCAGTTGTAAGATATTTTCCCGATGTATTCCCTGACGACCTCACGGGTATCCCACCTGAGCGCGAGGTGGAGTTTTCTATTGATTTTATGCTGGGTACCGTGACAATCTCCAAGACACCATATCCGTTAGAACCCGCAGAGATGAAAGAGCTCAAACAGCAGATACATGAGCTAATCGATAAAGGATTCATACGCCCTAGTATTCTTCATGAAGAAGAAGGATGGAAGCATGAGGATTTTCATCGACTACCGAGATCTTAATAGAGTTGCAGTGAAGAATAAGTACCAATTGCCAAGGCTCGAGGACTTATTCGATCAATTGCAAGGAGCTTCTATGTTTTCAAGATAGATCTTTGCTCCAGGTACCATCAGCTGAGGGTGAAGGGCGCAGATGTGCACAAGACAAACTTCAGAACTCGCTATGGGCATTACGAGTTCCTAGTGATGCCGTTTTGGATTAACGAATGCTCAACTGATCTTCATGTATCTCATGAATTGCGTATTTCAGCGTTACTTGGATCAGTTTGTCATCGTTTTCATAGATGACATCCTCGTTTATTCAAAGAACTAGAAGGAGCATGGAAAGCATCTGTGTACCGCATTGCAAGTGTTGCAGAATCGTAAGTTGTTCGCAAAGTTCAGCAAATGTGAATTTTGGTTAGAGAATGTGGCATTTTTAGGACATGTTATTTATAGTAGTGGCATTGAGGTTGACCCGTCCAAAGTGGAAACAGTGAAGGAATGGTTTGAGCCAAAGAACGCATCAGAAATCCGCAGTTTCATGGGCTTAGCGGGTTACTACAGAAAATTCAGTGAGGGATTTTCTTCTATTGCAAAGCCACTCACCTAGTTGACGAAGAAGAATTCCAAGTTCTTATGGAGCACTGACTGCTAGAAGAGCTTTGACACTTTGAAGCAAGCTCTTATAACAGCGCAAGTTTTAGCCATGCCATCCGAGCAAGGCAATTTTGTGTTGTACACCAATGCTTCTAAGCTCGGATTAGTTGTTGTACTGATGCAGCATGACAGAGTCATCGCATATGCCTCTAGATAGTTGAAGGTGCACGAAAAGAATTATATGAATGACGATCTGGAGTTAGCTATCGTGGTCTTAGCTTTGAAGAGATGGAGACACTAGTTTTATTGCGAGAAGTGCCAGATTTTTCCCGATCACAAGAGTCTCAAATATTTCTTCACTCAGAAGGAATTGAACATGCGACAGAGACGGTGGCTAGTGTTGGTGAAAAACTATGACTCTGACATCAGCTATCACCTGGGACAAGTCAATGTTGTCACTGATCCTTGAGTAGGAAAGCGGGAGTTATGCCAAAACTTTCGGTACAGAGACCTCTTTAGCCAGAGATGAAGAAGTTTGATCTCGAGTTCTGAATTTTATTAATCATTGATCTATTCTGAGTATAACATGCATTGTTCACTGCTTGTGGCCAAAAATTTTAATACATATCGGAATCAGCAAGCATTGTTCTAGCTGCTTCTTTAAGAGTACGATTTTCTTTGAACTACACCATTTTGCTGAAGTGTTCTAGCTGCTAAGAACTCATGCTTAATTCTAGTGTTTTCTAAAAATTGATAAAGATTTTTATTGAAAAATTCAGTCCCTCGATCAAACCTTATTATATCAATTCCAACTGATTTTTCATTTAAAAGTCTTTTTGAAGAGCTTAATCAGTTGTGTAGAAGTTTGGTCTTTTGACTTGAGAAAAATAGCCCAAGTAAGTCTTGAAAAATCATCAATGATTATCGAGGTGTATTTCATTCTCCCTAAACTTATGACTTGTATAAGACTAAAAAGATCCATGAACAACAGTTCTAAGCATCTGGAGGAAGATTTACAATCCTTGTTTTTTAAAGAGGATATTACTTGTTTACCAAACTTACATTTTGAACAAACTTTATCTTTTGAAAAATCGATCTTAGGCCGACCAGTTACTAGATCATGGTTACTCAGATGAGCGATGGATTTGAAATCTATGTTTTTCAACCTTTTATGCCACAACCAGTTCTTAGATGAATTGAAAGCTACAAAACAACTTGGTGCATTAGGTTGATTAGTCAAACTTTCCTTGTAAGTATTACCACATTGATTACTAGTTATGATGATGTCATTAGATGAGTTCTTAACTGTGCAGGTGTGCTTGTAGAACTGAACTGAAAAATTATTATCACATAACTGACTAATGCTAATCAAGTTATATTTCAGATTGTCAACGAGTAGGACATCATTAATAACAATATTATCATAGATCAGCTTACCCTTACCCACGATTCTACATTTCGAGTGGTCTCCAAAACTTATATTCGGACCAGAACACTTAATCAGTTGGGATAGCAAATAAGCATCCCCTGTCATGTGTTTTGAGCCTCCACTGCCAGATACCATATTGAATCTTTTGTTGATGTACCTGTTATCTGCAATCACACACAATGAATAATTTTGGGACTCACTTCTATTTGGGTTCTAAACTGATTAATCCTTTAGGAACCCAAACTTGGATCAGTCTAACTGACTTTCCAGTTGCTGTGTTCCAGATAGTTTTCCCGGCTTGTGTGTGCTTGATGTGTTGTGTGCTGATGAAACAATATGATTTTTCACCTTTTTCAACTGGTTGTTCATCCGATATCTTATCTGAACGGGCTTACTGTTATAATATTTTGAATAGCCACTCTTAGATTTCTGGTTTTTATAGCTGAACCGTTTAGGTCACCAGCTCTGCGAATCATTTGAACTCGTAGGGCTATATCTGATTCCATACTTCTTAGCCATGTTCTTATTTTCAATAGGTTGCTCAACTGATTTACTCGGTTCTGAAAGTTCATGTACCATAGTTGATTTTACAAAGTGAATATACTTCCCTTTGCACATATTCAGCTTTAGCATAGTATTAATAGTAGAAGATTCATCTTGGTTATTAAAGCCTAAACAAGTTTTATCAGTAAATGTTTTCTGTAAATCTTGCATCTCAGTCAACGTGACTGACAACTTATTCCAAGCTCGAATCAGATCAGTTTATCTTGAATTTTCAAGTTTCAACTAGTGAATCAAATATTGGTTCTCCATCATTTCAACTTTATACTTAGCAATCTCCTTTCTTAGACTCAACAATTCAAGTGATTCGTCATTTTCAGTTTTATTATCTTGGGGACCAATTTGCCTTTTTTTTGCCATCTCAAATGAGAAACCAAGCTCGTGATACTCATTTACCATGTCGTGTAGTGTGGAAATAAGTTCTTCCTGTGTAAAATCAATTGAACTTAAATCAAATACTTGCTCACTATTTGACTCCAGTTCTATTTCATCAACCATAAAACATTTTGCTTCTTCTTCATCACCGGAGCTACTCAAGCTCTCAGAATCTGATTCATCGCTAGCAGTTTCTGCCAATTTGGACTTGCTTTCTTCAGCTAACAGAACTCCATGCTTCTTTTTGAATGATCTTTTATCCTCCTTATCTCTTCTCTTGTGCTCAAATGACTTCTTTTCCTTTTTAGCTGAACGTCGGCTATCCTGCTTTGGCTTAGGACAGTCAGCAATGAAGTGTCCATTTTTTCCACAGTTGTAGCAAGTATTTGGTTCTTCCTTAGAGATGTTCTTGTGTGATTGTTTTTGAAATGAGCCTTAATTCCTTCTCATGAATCTTCCAAACTTCTTGATGAACAATGACATGGCATCATTGCACATCTGTTGTACATACTTTTCAGCTGAACCAGTTGGTTCGGGTTTCATTGCACTGACGGTAGTTGTGACTTGTGGAGTTAATGGTTCTCCATCTCTAGTCTGCAGTTCAAACTCGTAGGCTTAAATCATATAATTCTACATTGTTCATGTCTTTGGATTCTTTCATTACCCTTGTATTCACATCCCATTCTTGGGTAGCCCACGAACAACTTTCAATGCAACTTCTTTATTTGAATACACATTCCCAAGTGCATTCAGTTCGCTGATGATGCTGCTGATTTGTTCATCATATTAATTCATTGACTCTCCAGTTTTCATTTTCATATTATCAAACTTTTGAATTGCAACTGAGAGTTTGTTTTCCTTTGTTTTCTCACTGCATTTACACAGCTGGATCAACATTTCCCAAATCTATTTAGTTGTTTCGAACATCTTGATTTTGTTGAATGTTATCTTATCCAATGTTTTGTATAGGATATCCTTTGCAACATTATCCAAGTTCTTTTTCCTTTTGTCTTCAGCAGTCCACTCTTCTTGTGGTTTTTCAGTACGATGCAGTGCTCCATCCATTATGGCAATAGTTGTATTAGCTTTCATTATCTTCATTGGTCCGTCAGTTATAACGTACAACATATCAACATCTTGTGCAGCTAAATGAGCATGAATTTTGATTTTCTAGTCATCGAATTCTTCTCTTGAGAACATGAGAATTTTGTTGAAGGAAAACATGGTGATCAGACGTATGAAAATAAAAACTCAGAAACAAGATTCAAACTGCTCTTATACCACTTGTTAGGATCGATTTGAAGGGTCGAAGTGTTTAGAAGGGGGGTTGAATAAACACTTAAAGATATTTGACTCTTTTTCGATAAAGGTAAATAAGTTTAGTGATAAATTGAATTCAGGAATCTTGTTGTCGATATCAGTCGGTTAACTAGTTTAAGTGCATAAATAAACTAATTGATAGATTGAATACTACAATGAATAACTGAAACAAAGAACACAAAGAGTTTATGAATATACGGAGAATTCAAATGCTCTTACGTCACTCTTCTATCACAAGGATAGTGTTTTCACTAAAAGGGTTTGATTAAGTACCGAGGCTGTAATAACCCACTTCAGTTTGGACTTAGACATTGACAAAACTGAAACTCTTAGTTTCTTTACACTTTATCAATATACAACCGATTTTCTTTCTTAGCACAAATGATCTTAAGAGAACAGTATAATGTGCTAGTACTTTTGCTAAAATAATAGCCTAAAAGCTATAAATATTTCTGTTAAGTGTGAGCTTTTCTATAGAATATCATAGCTGAACTTTTTTAAATCAAAAATCAATCAGAGTAACAATTCAAAATTTGTTGTTGTCTCAGCTGAACTTCACAGCTAGTTATAGGTTTTTATTCCATCGGTAACATTGAATCCATTAAATGACTTATATCAGTTGATTTTTCTTTTATGAATGTGTCAACATTCTTCTACACTGTGGCGTTCTGATATGCTGAAATCCCACTATGAGTTACAGTCAGCTTTGTATAATTTGTTGGCAGTCTGCTTTGTACCATTTGCGGTTGATAGCTACGCTTTAACTGATGACGTGTCAAACTGATTATGAGTTGACTATATAGCAGATCATTTTAGATGACTGTATAAGTTAATTGTTCAACTGATAGTTCAGTTATCTTTGCAGATTCAGTTAGCTTCGATCAGTTTGATTGCCTTCGATTATTTATCTCGTTAATTATCATTTCGGGCAACATCAGTTCAGTTTGAGCCGATCAGTTCTACAATCTTCAAAACCTTTATTTGTCAAACTCCGAAATTTTAATTCTAACATATGAATTACTGGATTCAGAAACTACACACTCATTCATATCCGAGACGTTTGTAAATAGGCTAAAGATTATGCCCGAGGATATGGATTTTGGCTTTAAAGTGTCCATTCCTTCTAGTGATCAGATGGTTATCACGAGTATTGTGAGGAATCTGGAGCTTAATTTGCAAAAAGATGTGGTTTCGGGAAGATCTTATCATACTATCGATGCCTGAATTTGGCATCATTCTTGGCATGGATTGACTATCTTCAAATGGTGCATCAATATATTTTCGACCACCCAGCAGGAATTTTTTTGTCTTTGAGGCAGCAAAGAACAAGTAAATGCCACACATTATCTCCTGCATCTGTGCAAGGAAACTTGTGAAGCGAGGCTACCAAGCTTTTCTAGCATGTATTACTTCAGCACATGTTTCTGTCAGTCAAAATCTAGAGGATGTTGAGGTTGTCAGAAGCTTTCTTAATGTCTTTCCCGAGGGCGTTTCTAGGATTCCACCAGACCGAGAGGTGGAATTTTCTATTGAGTTGATGTCGTGCACAGTGCCAATTTTCTAAGGCACCCTATCGTCTAACACCCGTCGAAATGAAATAGTTAAAGGACGAAATTCAAGAATTTCTTGACAAGGGTTTTATTCGCCCTAGATATTTTCCATGGGGCGCACCGGCAGTATTTGTAAAGAAAAAAGATGGCAGTATGCGACTCTGCATTGATTATAGAGAGTTGAACAAAGTCGCCATCAAGAATAAGTATCCCTTACCTAGAATCGAGGACTTGTTTGATCAGTTTCAAGGAGTGTCGATTTTCTCGAAGATAGATCTTCATTCGGGGTATCATCAGCTGAAGGTGAAGGAGTCTGATGTTCGTACAACAACTTTTAGGACTCGAGGCACTACTATTTTATGGTGATTCCATTTTGGTTGACTAATGTGCCAGCGATATAAATTATTCGTTAAGTTCTACAAGTGCGAGTTTTGGCTCGAGAGAGTGACATTCTTAGGCCACATTATTTCTAGAGATGTAGTTTAGGTCGATCCCAGCAAGGTCGAAGCAGTTAGAGAGTGGCCAGTAGTACCTAAAAATGTGACTGAGATCCAATGTTTCTTAGGTCTTGCTGGCTAGTAACGGAAGTTCATTCGAGGTTTCTCCTCTATTGCAGTACTCTTGACCGCCTTGACAAAGAAAAATGTAAAGTTTATTTGGGGATCGGACTGGCAAGATATTTTCGAGAAGCTGAAGAAAGATTTGACTTTAGCGTCAGGTCTACCGATGCCATCAAGTCAAGGATAGTCTGTTCTCTTTACAGACTCTTTAAAGCTTGGTTTTGGCTCATCCTTGATGCAGAATGATCGAGTTATAGCTTACACATCTAGATAGTTGAAGGTTCATGAAAAGAATTACCCAAATCATGACCTTGAGCTTGCAGCAGTAGTATTTGCACTGAAGATTTGTTGACATTACTTATATGGGGAGAAGTGCATGATTTTCACTGATCATAAAAGTTTGAAGTACTTCTTCACGCAAAAATAGTTGAATATTAGGCAACGAATATGGTTAGAATTTATGAAGGACTACAATTGCGATATTAGCTACCATCCGAGAAAAGCTAATGTAGTTGTGGATGCTTTGAGCAGAAAAACAGCAGTTATTACTCAACTGACAGTTCAAAGACCATTGCAAGCAGATATACAGCGATTCGAGCTTGCAGTGTATGCTAGGAGCGAGGCTCCTAATCTTTCTACTATGACAATACTGTTGACTCTGAGGGATAGAATCCATGAGGGTCAGTCTTCTGATAAACAATTACAAAAATGGAAACTGGGAGAGGAATCTAAAGGGTAGAAGCTTAATTCCGAGGAGGATGGCAAAGTTCGATATCGATATCGACCATGGGTTCCAAGTGGCGATTCACTGAGAGAGGTTATTAAAGAAGTTCACAATACCCCGTACTCCATTCATCTTGGAAATACGAAGACGTATAAGGATTTGTAGGCACTGTATTGGTGGCCGGGCATGAAACAAGACATCTTGCATTATGTGTCCGAGTGTTTGACATGCCAGCAAGTTTAGGAATAGCATCAGAGGTCAGCCGAGAAGGTTAAGCCACTTCCTATTCCCGAGTGAAAATGGGAAAATATTACTATGGATTTTGTAGTGGGATTGCCAAGGACTATCAGGGGATTCAACACCAATTGGGTGATAGTTGATCGGCTTACAAAATCAACGCATTTTCTTCTTATTAAGACGACATTCACTACGACACAGTACGCAGAGCTGTATATCTGAGAGATAGTCTGTAACGCCCCGAAAATTTAAAGGTCCACGCGAACCACATGCATACGAATTAATAAATTCTTTGTGTATTTTAATTAAATGTTTTAATTGCATAAATTAATTATGTTGTGCATATTTACATGTTTCAAATATATTTTTATACATGGTTGCATTAAAATGTATTTTTAAATGTTATTCGAGTTGCGATCGAGAAACGGAGACCGAGGGCTGAAAAATAAAAAATGTTTTTATCAAATAAATTTTTTAATTATTTAAATTATGGGTGATTTTTTTTCTTATTTTTGAAAATATGGGGTTTTGAGGTGATTTTATACGCCGGGACGTAATTTTTATCGATGTTGGTTTTTCTACAAAAATACGAACTTGGTGGTAACCCGGCTATTAAATTCACAAACTTATTTTAACAAATCCATTTTTATACTTTAATTAAATCCTAATTAAGACTAATGGGCCTAATTTTGCATGCTTAATAGGCCTAAGTTTAATCAAGGATTGAATTAGTATATATAATATGTAAACCCACCTCAAAACCCACACAACTCACGCCTCAATCTCCAAGGCAAATCAAACTCTCCCTTGCAACAATTTTACACGGCACACACAAGTGAGAATGGAGAGAAAAAGTTGAAAAATTCAAAAGCTTCAAGGGAGTTCAAGCCATGATTGGTCATCACCGTTCTTCGATTCGTCAACATATATTCGTGCGTAAATTACGTAAAGGCACGCCATAATTATTTCTTTCCTCATCTATCACACCATACTATTGTTTTGAATTACTTTTGTATGAAAACATGATCCCTTATTGAATAAATTCGTTTTTATGAATTCTTATATGATTAAGGTATGAATTTTTGTTCCAAAACTTAAAATATGATTGCATGAAGGGGCTGCCATCATATGGGCTCCAAAAGGGAGGAGTTTAAGAGTGCTTAAGGGTGCTTAGATCAAGGTTTAAGGGCTGGACATCACCATGGGACAAGGGAGACGGGAATTATAATCCTTGTCTTACAAGGACTCTTGAGCTAGGGTTCACTAGGGCTTGCGGCGGCTTGCTGCTGCCAAGGGCGCGTCCAAGGGGCTTAGAAGGGTAGTGCCAGGGTCATAGACAGGTTTCACAAAGTCTGGAACGAGGGCTTGATCAGGATAGTTGCACACAGCACATGGTCGAGAGTTTAATGGGATTGGGACTCGGTTCTTTGCATGGGTTGGTGGGGCTCGTCCAGGTCTCTTCCAGGGGCAGTGGGGGGTCTTGGTCTAGGGTCAGCTAGGACCCCTCGCGCGTAGCCTTGGAGGAGTCCCATGGAGAAGGGACTCCTCGCGCAATCAGTGAAGATGACAGCAGCCAAGGGGGCTCGCTGCTGGGGCTAGGTGGCTATGGGTAGGTTCATCAGGGTCCTAGGGTCATGGGAATGGGTCGGGCTAGGCGCTGGAGTAGGGTGGTTTTCTGTTGGCTCGAGCAGGAGTTGGAACCGTGAGTGACAAAGGCGACGCGCACAGCTTGTTCTTGTTCAGATAGGTTGCTGCTTTCGTCCAAGGCTTGGGCTGGTTTAGGCAGGGTCTGGGCATTGTCCAGGGGTGGTCAGGGTCGTCTGGGCTCGGGGGTGGCTCGGTTGGAGATCTAAGCAAAATAGGAGTTCTAATACAACTAGATCTCACACACGCATACAAAGGGTCATGGACAGCAGGCTGTTTCGGGAGTTAAGGGGCTGGTCAATGGCTTGCGCTTAGTCTGGAGGGTGCCTAGGTTGGTCAGCTCAGGTTTGGCTCGAGGTGGCTCGGGCGTGGCTCGAGTAAATTGGGAGATGGCTCGGTGTGTTTGTTAAGGTGTTAGTTTCGAGATTTTAAGAACTAAAATTGAATCCATGAGTCCACGGGTGTGGCTCATGACTTGGAAGCGTATAATAAATAATAAAAATGCTATGTTTAAAGTTTGGGACCAAAATAACCAGTTTTGGATTTATTCGTGATTTAATCGCCGCACGAAACACTAATCAACAAATTAATTGAAACGCCTAGTTTTAAGCTTTATAAAATTATGAAAAATTATATTTAAGCTTAAATAATTATTGAAAGTCTAAGTTTTAAATTTGGGAATTTTATATTAAGGTGTGGTTTAATTCGGGATTAAAACGCATTAATATGTCACATTTAAAGATTTATTTAAAAATCCTTGATTTAAGCTAAATAAAAATACGAGAAAATTCATGTAAGCTTAAATAATTATTTGGGACATGTTAAAGTCAAAGAAATTAAGAAAAAGTCAAAAACGTAAAATTATACGTCCAGGGCTAAAACGATCATTTTACATCTAAAAATTAGTAAACGTCATGGCAGTGCCCTGAATGCTGTTTTATGTGCTAATATGATTATTTTCTATAGTAATGGATGTTTATGGAATTTTATATGTTAAAATGATATTTTAAACGTTTATGAGTTTTATATGTTAAAATGATATTTTAAATGTTTAGGGAGTTTTATATGTTTATGATTTAATATGACAAAATGTTATTTTAAATGTTTTGAGGTTAAAATGATTATTTTTAAATGTTTATGAAATGTTCATGATTAAATTATGATTTTTAAATATCTATGGGATTTTTATGATTTAAGGAAGACATTTAAAAGACATGTTGCATGCTTGGTTCCAAAAATAAAATGTTATGTTATGCATGATTTTATAAAGTGATGAGAATGTAAACGTTGAAGGAAGTGAAATAATTGTGACTAATTCGATAATGTTGGAGGTATCGTGAGGGTGACGGTCCCAGTGGGAGCCCAACGATCGTATTTCCATCATTACGAATATGTGGCAACGGTTTTGTGGTAACGGTAAGAATGAGAATATCGTAAGGGGAAAAGGCCCTTAAGGGAACCCATTTATGGGAAAAGGCCCCAAAGGGAGCCCCGACGATCGTATTTCTATTCCATGAGAATAGGCCAGGGCCCAGTTGACCGGTGAGAGTGTTGCTGGTGTCCCCCGCCGCCCAGTACTGTGGTTACATGTAGATGGATCCATCGACTTTTGAGGTTTGAGGAAAGTCAAAATTAACGATCTGAATTCAACAAAGGAAAAGGGAAAAGAAAAGGAAACGGAAACGGAAAAGGAAAAGGAAAAATGCTTATGATCATGATAAAATGATTTATGTTATGTTTTAAGGAAAGGGAAAAGGTTAAGTTTTATGTTATGCGTGTCATGAAAATATTTATGTTTAAAGTTGATGCATCATTATGAAAATGTTTTGATTTAAAGTTCATGCATCATAAAAAGGTTTACGAAAATGTTCATGTTTGAAGTTTATGCATCTTCATGAAAACGATATTTTAAGTACAAGTATTTTTCACTGTTGCATGTGATTTTATACGTATTACTTGTTATCAAGATTATGGTGTGTTGAGTCTTTAGACTCAGTAGGTGTGATTGATGCAGGTATTTATGATATTAATATTATGGGAGGTCTTGATGGTTGACCTGACTGGACTGAGGTGCACACGACCCGAGGACCAGCGCATCTAGCTTTCCGCATTTTTTATTATGATTTATGTTAGATACTTTTACGACTTTTTATTTATGCTTTTGAGTGATTTTTGAGAGATTATAGTATGGGCTGTATTTCTCAAATATATAGTTGGTTGTTTTAAATTTTAAAATGGTTCTAAAATATTGTTATGCAAATGTGTATGATTCGGCCGATGCTATGTAAGGTTTTAAAAAAAAATTTCTACCACATTTTAAGAAAAAGAAAGGCAGACGTTTCAGTTGGTATCAGAGCAATGGTTCTATAAAGGGTCGTGCCACCATCAGCGCCAGAAAGATCAGTCGTCAAGCCTCAAATTGTAAGTTTACGTGCTTTATATGATTTTATGATGTTACTTGTATAAGTACATGAATTATATGTTTACGTCACATGCTTAATTGCTTTATGAGGATATATGATTTATATGCTCTAGAATTTTTATACGTGATACGATATGAAATAAAAAAGAATTATTTGATTTCAATGCATGTTGGTTTTGTGGTGGAATTGGACTATGTTGATTGTTTTGGCATTGACGTTTTACTTTTTGGGCTATAAGTTAATCATGAATATTATGAATGCTTTGGGACACGTAGATTTTCTAAGAAAATATTTATAATTCATGGTTACTAGTCGAATTAATTTTTGGGAATTAGACATAAGGAATAATGATTTAAGGATTTGCAACGACTTGGGAGTAAGAAAATGTATAAATTGGGATTTTAATTTTTGATGAAAGGTAAGATTGGTGATAGGAATTGATTTTTGGGTGAATAAGTTTAAATTATCGAAATTTATGTTATGAGAAACTCGTAGAAGGAAATTAAGAATGCCAAAAACTTATGGGTTAATGGTAGGAATTTTCGAAATTTTGGGACCAATGTGATATTTTTGGGAAAATTAAGAATTTATTTTGCAATTATTAAGTAATTTGGGGACTAGTTTAGCAATAAGCGATAATTTGATGGTTTAATTGGTAGGATTTTTCGATGATTTAGGCTTGTAGGAATATTTAGAATCTTGGGATATCTTGGTTATAGTGTTATAAGGAATGTTAATCAGGGGTTTTAAGAATGAATCGATATTAGGCTTGAAAAATCTAAGCGTTAGCGGACGCGTTTGAGATTTTAAGATTGAAATTTTATAAGTTCATGAGAATTTTGGGTATAAAATAAGGAAAATAATATACGATAAGTATGGTCATCCATCTTTTAATATTGGGAATTTTAAGAAAAATTGAAATTCGAGGTTATAATAGTAATAGCAACAAGTCATTATGGGTTTTCTTAAGTTGCAAATCGTAAATGAAGATTTAGAAGGGAAAAATTTAATTGGGATCAAGGAGGTAAGGATCTTCTAGAATCTAAGTTTTTCAGCGGAAGCGTAGATTTTTGGGATACTAAAACTGAATCTAAACTTCGTGTTATTTAGGATAAGCGAATTTCGAGGACGAAATTCAATTTAAGGGGGGAAGATTGTAACGCCCCGAAAATTTAAAGGTCCACGCGAACCACATGCATACGAATTAATAAATTCTTTGTGTATTTTAATTAAATATTTTAATTGGATAAATTAATTATGTTGTGCATATTTACATGTTTAAAATATATTTTTCTACATGGTTGTATTAAAATGTATTTTTAAATGTTATTCGAGTTGCGATCGAGGAACGGAGACCGAGGGCTGAAAAATAAAAAATGTTTTTATTAAATAATTATTTTTAATTATTTAAATTATGGGTGATATTTTTTCTTATTTTTTAAAATATGGGGTTTTAAGGTGATTTTATACGCCGGAACGTAATTTTTATCGCTGTTGGTTTTTCAACAAAAATATGAACTTGGTGGTAACCCGGCTATTAAATTCACAAACTTATTTTAACAAAACAATTTTTATGCTTTAATTAAATCCTAATTAAGATTAATGGGCCTAATTTTGCATGCTTAATAGGCCTAAGTTTAATCAAAGATTTAATTAGTATATATAATATGTAAACCCACCTCAAAACCCACACAACTCACGCCTCAATCTCCAAGGCAAATCAAACTCTCCCTTGCAACAATTTTACACGGCACACACAAGTGAGAATGGAGAGAAAAAGTTGAAAAATTCAAAAGCTTCAAGGGAGTTCAAGCCATGATAGGTCGTCGCCGTTTTTCGATTCGTCAACGTATATTCGTGCGTGAATTACGCAAAGGCACGCCATAAATCTTTCTTTCCTCATCTATCACACCATACTATTGTTTTGAATTACTTTTGTATGAAAACATGATCCCTTATTGAATAAATTCGTTTTTATGCATTCTTTTATGATTAAGGTATGAATTTTTGTTCCAAAACATAAAATATGATTGCATGAAGGGGTTGCCATCATAGGGACACCAAAAGGGAGGAGTTTAAGAGTGCTTAATGGTACTTAGATCAAGGTTTAAGGGCTGGACATCACCATGGGACAAGGGAGACGGGAATTAGAATCCTTGTCTTACAAGGATTCTTCAGCTAGGGTTCACTAGGGCTTGCGGCGGCTTGCTGCTGCCAAGGGCACGTCCAAGGGGCTTAGGAGGGTGGTGCCAGGGTCATAGAGAGGTTTCACAAAGTCTGGAACGAGGGCTTGATCAGGATAGTTGCACACAGCACATGGTCGAGAGTTTAATGGGATTGGGACTCGGTTCTTTGCATGGGTTGGTGGGGCTCGTCCAGGTCTCTTCCAAGGGTAGTGGGGGGTCTCGGTCTAGGGTCAGGAAGGGTCCTAGCGTGGCTAGGACCCCTCGCGCGCAGCCTTGGAGGAGTCCCGTGGAGAAGGGACTCCTCGCGCGATCTGTGAAGATGACAGCGGCCAAGGGGGCTCGTTGCTGGGGCTAGGTGGCTATGGGTAGGTTCATCAGGGTCCTAGGATCATGGGAATCGGTCGGGCTAGGCGTTGGAGTGGGGTGGTTTGCTGTTGGCTCAAGCAGGAGTTGGAAACGTGAGTGACAAAGGCGACGCACACAGCTTGTTCTTGTTCAGATAGGTTGCTGCTTTGGTCCAAGGCTTGGGATGGTCTAGGCAGGGTCTGGGCATGGTACAGGGGTGGTCAGGGTTTGCTGGGCTCGGGGGTGGCTCGGCTGGAGGTGACCTAAGCTAAATAGGAGTCCTAATGCACCTAGATCTCACACACGCATACAAAGGGTCATGGACAACAGGCTGTTTCAGGAGTTAAGGGGCTGGTCAATGGCTTGGGCTTGGTCTGGACGCTGCCTAGGTGGGTCAGCTTGGGTTTGGCTCGAGGTGGCTTGGGCGTGGCTCGAGTAAATTAGGAGATGGCTCAGTGTGTTCGTTAAGGTGTCAATTTCGAGATTTTAAGAAATAAAAATGAATCCATGAGTCCACGGGTGTGGCTCATGACTTGGAAGCGTATAATAAATAATAAAAATGCTATGTTTAAATTTGGGACCAAAATAACCAGTTTTGGATTTATTCGTGATTTAATCGCCGCACCAAACGCTAATTAACGAATTAATTGAAACGCCTAGTTTTATGCTTTATAAAATTATGAAAAATTATATTTATGCTTAAATAATTATTAAAAGTCTAAATTTTAAATTTAAGAATTTTATATTAAGGTTTGGTTTAATCCGGGATTAAAACGCTTTAATATGTCATATTTAAATATTTATTTAAAAATCCTCGATTTAAGCTAAATAAAAATACGAGAAAATTCATGTAAGCTTAAATAATTAGTTGGGACATGTTAGAGTCAAAGAAATTAAGAAAAAGTCAAAAAAGTAAAATTATACGTCCAGGGGTAAAACGGTCATTTTACACCTAAAAATTAGTAAACGACATGGCAGTGCCCTGAATGCTGTTTTATGTGCTAATATGATTATTTTCTATAATTATGGATGTTTATGGAATTTTATATGTTAAAATGATATTTTAAACGTTTATGAGATTTTATATGTTAAAATGATATTTTAAATGTTTAGGAAATTTTATATGTTTATGATTTAATATGACAAAATGTTATTTTAAATGTTTTGAGGTTAAAATGATTATTTTTAAATGTTTATGAAATGTTCATGATTAAATTATGATTTTTAAATGTCCATGGGATTTTTATGATTTAAGGAAGACATTTAAATGACATGTTGCATGCTTGGTTTAAAAGATAATATGTCATGTTATGCATGATTTTATAAAGTGATGAGAATGTAAACGTTGAAGGAAGTGAATTAATTGTGACTACTTCGATAATGTTGGAGGTATCGTGAGGGTGACGGTCTCTGTGGGAGCCCGACGATCGTATTTCCATCGTTACGAATATGTGGTAACGGTTATGTGGTAAAGGTTTTGTGGTAACGGTAAGAATGAGAATATCGTGAGGAGAAAAGGCCCCCGAGGGAACCTATTTATGGGAAAAGGCCTCAGAGGGAGCCCCGACGATCGTATTTCTATTCGATGAGGATAGGCCAGGGCCCAGTTGACCGGTGAAAGTGTTGCTGGTGTCCCCCGCCACCCAGTACTGTGGTTACATGTAGATGGATCCATCGACTTTTGAGGTTTGAGGAAAGTTTCAATTAACGATCTGAATTCAACAAAGAAAAAGGAAAAAGAAAAGAAAAAAGAAAAGGAAAAGGAAAAATGCTTATGATCATGATAAAATGATTTATGTTATGTTTTAAGGAAAGGGAAAAGGTTAAGGTTTATGTTATGCATGTCATGAAAATGTTTATGTTTAAAGTTGATGCATCATTATGAAAATGTTTTTATTTAAAGTTCATGCATCATAAAAGGGTTTACGAAAATGTTCATGTTTGAAGTTTATTCATCTTCATGAAAACGATTTTAAGTACAAGTATTTTTCACTGTTGCATGTGATTTTATACGTATTACTTGTTATCAAAATTATGGTGTGTTGAGTCTTTAGACTCACTAGGTGTGATTGATGCAGGTGTTTATGATATTAATGTTATGGGAGGTCTTGATGGTTGACCTGACTGGACTAAATGTGCACACGACCCGAGGACCAGCGCTTCTAGCTTTCCGCATTTTTTATTATGATTTACGTTAAATATTTTTACGACTTTTTATTTATGTTTTTGAGTGATTTTTGAGAGATTATAGTATGGGCTGTATTTCTCAAATATATAGTTGGTTGTTTTAAATTTTAAAATGGTTCTAAAATATTGTTATGTAAATGTGTATGATTCGGCCGATGCTATGTAAGGTTTTTTTTTAAAAAAAATTTTAGCACATTTTAAGAAAAAGAAAGGCAGACGTTTCATAGTCCGAATGCATAGAATTTCAGTGTCTTTTGTTTCGGATAGAGATCCGAGGTTCACATCGTCTTTTTGGAAGAGTTTGCATGCAACGATGGGAACGAAGCTATTGTCTAGTCCATCGTTTCATCCTCAGACCGATAGTCAGTCCGAAAGGATGATTCAAATTTCGGAGGATCTACTCCGAGCTTGCGTGATCGATTTCCAAAGAAGTTGGGAACCCAAGTTACCTCTAGTAGAGTTAACCTATAATAATAGCTATCAGTCGTATATAGGTATGGCTCCTTACAAGGCACTTTATGGGAGAAATTGTAGATCACCGATACATTGAGACGAGGTTGGCGAAAAAGGGGAATTATGTCTGGACTTGATCAAGCAGACAGCGGAGATAGTAGTCAAAATCTTAGATAAGATGAAGAGTGCTCAAATTCTCCTGAAAAGCTACAACTGACAAGTGACGAAGGGAGCTAGAGTTTGCAGTAGGTGACCACGTGTTTGTGAAGATAGAACCTATGAAGCGTGTTATGAGATTTGGCTAAAAAGGCAAACTCAGTCTGACTTTCATACGACTTATTAAGATTATGGAGAAGATTGGGACATTAGATTATAGAGTGGCTTTGCCGCCGATGCTAGCAGGAGTGCATAATGTGTTTCATATCTTGATGTTGCGAACGTACATGTCGAATCCTTAACATGTACGTAATTATGAAACTTTACAGTTGACTCTAAATATGTCATACGAGGAAAGGCCTATACAAATTTTGGATAGGCAAAAAAGAAGGCTCTGGAATAAGGTTATACAAATAGTAAAAGTCGAGTGGCTGAATCATTCGGAGAACGATGCTACTTGGGAAAGTGAGATCGACATGAGGAGTCGCTACCCGAAGTTATTCGATAAGCTTTAATTTTGAGGATGAAATTTCATTTAAGGGAGTGAAGAATTGTAATGTCCAAAATGCGATAACGAAATCCAACTGCATGCAAATCTAAGAAAAAAGGAAAATTCTTAATTAAATAATTTTAATTGCATTAATTAAATGTGTGTAGTCCTATTTACATGTTAAAAATATGATTTTATATTAGCATGAATAAAACTGTATTTTAAAGTTTATTCGAGAAGCGATCAAGGAACGGAGGACGGGGACCATAAAAGAAAAATATTTTTTATTAAATTATTATTTTTATTTATTTAATATATAGTATATTTTATATGAGATTTCGAAAATAGGGTCTTTTGAGGGGTTTTTACACGTCGAATCGTATTTTAAACCGATAATCAATTTTTGACGAAAATAAAGACTTTTTGGAAACTCGGCTAATATTTTCGAAATTTTTCGTAAACATAATGTTTTACCTACTTTATAAGAGGCCTAATCAGACTATTATACCAAGGTTATCTTACCTAGCTTCCTACCCAGTTATTTATATCAAAATCAATGTTTCTAAACCATAATTATCAATCAAAAAACACACGCCTCACAACCAGAATCCTAGGGTAGCCGACTACACGCACACACCTCACATTTTGAAGCACATTCACATGAGTTTGAAGATTAAACTCAGCAAGGTCTCCTCCTCTGTATCTCCGCCAACATCCCTCACATCAAGGATTGTTAGGCACGCATTAATCTTCTTTCAATCATCATTCATACCATATTATGTGTGTTTATACATGTTGGAGTTTATACATGTTGGCATGAAAAATATGATACCTTTTCAATTATTTTCGTTTTATGCCATATACATGATCAAACTTTGATTTTCATTTTTTTAAACTCATGTTATTGATGCACAAACGAACTGTCATGGTAGGGCCATTAGAAGGAATGAATTTTAGTAGGTTTAAAGGTCTTAAGTTGCAAGATGTAGGGCATAGAGGCCTCACGACTTGGTGTTTTGGGGGAAACTAGGCCACGATTTTGGGTTCCTATAAGGGCGCAGCTGCGGGTTACTGTTGGGGTGTATCCAGGGGTCCTAAGAGGGTTTAGTCATGGTCCTAGATGGCTGGTACTGTACCTGGTGCGAGGAAAAGGGCAATAATGGCTAGGCTTGGTCGTGCGAGGCTTGTAGTTGACGGGTTGAGGGATGTGGCATTCAGGATTTGCTAGGCTAATCCAAGTGGGTCCTATGTGGTTTGTTATAGGACCTAGGATGGATGGCTAGGGGCTAGACATGGTGGTTAGGGTCTAGGATAGAAGGAAATTATGTTTGCTAGGGTAGGGTTTGGTTGACTAAGGGGCGAAAAATTCAGAAGCTTGCTATGGGCTTTCCATGGGTTTAAATTGCTTGATTTTTGTTGCATAGGATACGGTTAGGTGTTAATAATCTATGGTTCAAGTTTGGTTAAGTTTCGAGTTGATTTGTGTTAAAACCGGGACGTAGGTTCAAGTTTTAAAACGAATTTGAAAATTAGTTGAGGAGCTTAAGTTTACATCTAAGAAATGTTTTTGGGTTTATTTTAAGGTGTTACGTTAAGTTTGGAAGGATTCGATGGCATCATTTTAAGTTCTAAGGTTAAATTTTGAATGTTAGGGTTTCAGGGGCAAAACGGTCATTTCACAACTGAAAAATGTTAGATGTCCTGGCAGTGCCTTGAATGCTGTAATAAATGATAAAATGTTTATTTTGAAAGGTTATGGGATTTCTTGATGAAAAACGATAATGTAAAAGATGTGTTGCATGCCTAGTTTAAAAGAATAATGATATCTATGCATGAATTTTTATAAGTGATTGATACGATAATAGGATTTGAAAGAGGTGACTTGATTGTGACAAATATGAATATGAATATGAAAGGCTATGATGATATGTAAGGCCAAGGCTCAGTTGACGGGTGATAGTGTCGCTGATGTCCCCGCCGCCTGGTACCATGGTTACACATAAGATTGATCAATCGACCAACAACTGAAACGAAAGTCACAATTAATGATCTGAATTCAATAAAAGAGAAACCTATACGTATATGATGAAAGGAAAGGTTATGATGAAAGGAAATAGGTTTAAAGTTATGTATTTTCATGAAAATCTATTTTATTAAAAGTAATTTTCACTGTTGAATGTGAATGTTTACGTATTACTTGCTATCACGGTTAGGTTTTGATGTGTCATTAGACTTAATAGATGTGAATGATGCAGGTGAGGATGTTTATGAAGATATTGGAGGACTCTATGGTTGAACTGGCTGGACTGATGGTGTACATAACCCGAGGACCGATGCAAGTTTTTCCGCATTAAGATGATTTTTACAGTGCTTTAAAGATTTTATGATTTTTTTGCTTTTGAGTGGTTTTGAGAAAATTTAAGAGTTTATGCTATTTTTTAAAAAATGCTAGCTTTAGGTTTTGCTTTGACGATTTTACGTTTGCACTGCACTTTTGAATTTTTTAGTAAAATAGTTGGTTGAGTTAATTTAAATGATGCAAATTTTTTTCTAGTAAATTTTAAAGAAAAACGAATAGTAGACATTTCAATTGCTATCAGAGCAACGTTCTGGCCAAGGGTTGTGCCACTGCCAGTTCCAGAACACGTTCAAGCCTCAAGTCTGTAAGTTTAAATGTTTTAAATAGTTTTAATGATAGTACCTACATGTTTACATGGTTCATATGTTTAAGTTACATGTTTAAAAGCTTTTTGATGGTAATTGATATTTATGCTAAAAGTTGCTCGAAAATGATTTTTATATGTTGCATGATTAGAAGCTTAGATTTAAATGCATGTTGGTTATGTTAAAAATTTGAAAAACGTTTAGATATAATGCCTCTTAGACGCGCACCTAGTACTGATAGGAAAGTTGAGACTCATGAGGATCGTATATAAAATTCACCCCCAACTTCCAATGGTTTTGCTGCTACACGTGTTCTGGAGGGTATGGCACGTTTCTTCGAGTAGCATGCTCAGCAGGCTCCGAGGCCACAGCATGGTGTATATGATCAGTTCTGTAGGCTGGGTCCGAAGGAGTTTCTGGAACCACCGACTATTTGTTGTTGAGGGTTGGATTAGATCCCTTGAGATGCATTTCCGTTATCTCAATATGGGGGATGTTGACCGAGTTAGGTGTACTACTTATATGCTTCGAGATTATGCTTCTCTTTGGTGGGAATGAGATGAATATCGTGTCAATCTAGCCACCCTCACTTGGGTGCAATTCAAGAACATCTTCTTTGAGAAATATTTTACTGCGGACGCCTAAGGATGCTTAAAGAGGGAGTTTATAACTCTCTGTCAGGGGGACATGACTGTAGCTGGGTTTGTTAGGAAGTTTGATAGTGGTTGTCACTTTGTGCCCCTTATTGTTAGGAATGTTGCTTAAAAATTGAGGTACTTCTTGGACGGCCTTTGATCTACTATACACTGTGATGTGATGTTGATGCGATCGACGGATTATGCAGCTATCACTGCTTGTGCTTTCCAAGCTGAGCAAGCCTTGAAGGAGAGTGCGTACATAGGTTCTCTTTCCTCGACCCGAGCTTCTACGGCTATTCTCTACTCAGTTCCCTTAGCTTCAATAGATGCACGGGCTTCATCAGCTTTCCTGTTAGCCAATCCTTTCTACTCTATAACGCCTTTTCGAGCTGCTCGTTTCTTTTCCTAGGTCTCTTTCTCAGTAGCCAGTCTATTGGCAAAGGCTTTCTGCATCTCGGGATTATTTGAAAAACAAAATCGTTAACAACTTAATATTAAAATTTAAGAAGGAAGTAAGGATAAAAAAAAGGTACCGGTTTGAACATCCGTGGTGTTGAATTCATCAATCACCCTATTTATAGGGTCTTCACCCTAGGAACCCAACCTGTATGCCACGAGATTTTCCTCTGTGATAAAGAGTGAAGAAGAAAACTTTTGTTCTTCCACAAGCTCTTGGCTCTGCGTATAAGGTTATTAATATTTGTGTTCCCGAGGAAGTTCGGGCTTGGTAGGAAGGTGTGAAAGAAATCCTATTGGACATTTTGAGAGGGGAAATGAGATCAATAATGAAGATCCGTCCTTTCCACCCCATCAGGGAAGAAGGAATATCATCAATGTTGGAATTTTTAAGTTTCAGAGTTTGACAAACTAACCATCAACCGAACTTAAGATCTGAACTGAACCAATAACTGAACTGAAAGAATGTAACTGAACTGAAGGAGACTTATCAGACTGAAACTGACCAAGAAATGAAGTAATTAACTTAAGTTCTCATAAGTGTTAAAAGGTCTCAAACCGATGAATTTGATATTGACAAACAAATCGGACATCAGAACTGAAGAGCAGAACTGATAATATTCTCAAAATTGATTTAGCTAAACTGAATCAATCAAAACTGAACTAGAACGTTCAAACAGAAACGAAATTAGTTAGAACTTATATAGACCAGCTGCTCTGATTAGTCGACCAGCTTGACTCCTGATCATTTAGCCACGTCATCAGTTGAAATTTGAATCTCAGCAAACAAACTGACAGTCCATACCGAAGCTTAACAGATGAAGCATAACAGTCTAATACATCATACATCTGTCAAAAAACGATTGTCTACATTGATTA
The DNA here is from genome assembly GCF_012295235.1 of Primulina huaijiensis. Taxonomy (NCBI): domain Eukaryota; kingdom Viridiplantae; phylum Streptophyta; class Magnoliopsida; order Lamiales; family Gesneriaceae; genus Primulina; species Primulina huaijiensis. The sequence goes on along the minus strand of NC_133323.1, from coordinate 15,584,287 downwards.
AAAGACGACTCAATGGATCTCATTAATTAATGCATTAAATTTGATCGTTGGGATCAAAGACTATAAATAGCTGCAAAGTCTGTTCTTGAAGCAGTTATTGAAGTGAGAAAAGGTGAAGGAAAAACAACGGCCAATAACAATCTCAGTCAGTTGCGATTTGCTTTCAAGTTTTTATTCAGTTTCCATATCGCAAATTCTAGCTCACACTTCATTGATTAATTCTTAGCATTCAGGCTACGTATTTAAGCTATTCAGTTATCAACTGATAAGTGAAAATAAGGTATAAAAGTGTCGGTTTGGCATTGTTTAAGTTCAACTGAAGTGGGTTATTAAATTCCATTGTAATTAATCAAAGTATTTTAGTGAATTCCTATCCTTGAGATAGAAGGGGTAACGTAGGAGAATTTGGAGTCCCTAAACATCCATAAAAATCCTCGTGTGCATCATTTTATTAATTCAGTTATCACGATACCCTAGCCGAATTATTCAATATATCTTTCAATTTATTTTCGCACTATTATTATTAGTTAGCTGATCGATATAGGTGTAACGCCTCAGATTCGACGACTGTCCTTACTGTACCAAGACGAGTCTTTCCAGCGTGCTTATGTCCTCACTCACACGCACCCTAGAAAACTTCTCAGGAGGTCACCCATCCCAGAATCGCCCAAGTCAAGCACGCTTAACTTTGGAGATCTTATGTGATGAGCTATCGAAAAGAAGATGCACCTTCGTTGTATGAGTAGTACATATCAAATCTTTTAAACCCTCTTAAACTATACAGTCCATTACATTGAACAGTCTCGGAATCTCTCTCCTTCGGGTGTAAGATCGGTTCATTCATGTTCCCTCCGCCTAGAAGCCTGCGAAGAGCCGCTCATTGTCCGTGCAATCTCATGGCACCAACGATCACCCCCCGCCCTCTTCGGCCCCGGGCCTCACATGCCCACCAGCTTCCGCTTTGTTCGTCCCCGAACCCACACCGTACTAGGAGAGGTCGGCTATGATACCAACTGTAACGCCCCATATTCGACGACTGTCATCATTGTACCAAGACGAATCTTTCCAGCGTGCTTATGTTCTCACTCACACGCACCCTAGGAAACTTCCCAGGAGGTCACCCATCCCAGAATTGCCCCAAGTCAGGCACGCTTAACTTTGGAGTTCTTATGTGATGAGCTACCGAAAAAAAGATACACCTTCGTGGTATGAGTAGTACATATCAAATCTTTTAAGCCCTCTTTAACTATACAGTCCATTACATTGAACAGTCTCGGAATCCCTCTCCTTCCGGTGTAAGTTCGGTTCATTCATGTTCCCTCCGCCTAAAAGCCTGCCAAGAGCCGCTCATTGTCCGTGCAACCTCATGACATCGGCGATCATCCCCCGCCCTCTTCGGCCCCGGGCCTCACAATGCCCACCAGTTTCCGCTTGGTTCGTCCCCGAACCCACACCGTACTAGGAGAGGTCGGCTCTGATACCAACTGTAACGCCCCATATTCGACGACTGTCATCATTGTACCAAGACGAGTCTTTCCAGCGTGCTTATGTTCTCACGCACACGCACCCTAGGAAACTTCCCAGGAGGTCACCCATCCCAGAATTGCCCCAAGTCAAGCACGCTTAACTTTGGGGTTCTTATGTGATGAGCTATCGAAAAGAAGGTGCACCTTCGTGGTATGAGTAGTACATATCAAATCTTTTATGTCCTCTTCAACTGTACAAATTATTACATTGAACAGTCTCGGAATCCCTCTCCTTCTGGTGTAAGATCGATTCATTCATGTTCCCTCCGCCTAGAAGCCTGCCAGGAGCCGCTCATTGTCCGTGCAACCTCATGGCACCGGCGATCACCTCCTGCCCTCTTCGGCCTCGGGCCTCACAATAGGCATACAAGATTGCATTATCAGTTCCTCAAAGAACTGATTCATTTTTTTTGAAAAGACTTCAAAAGGCATAAATGTTTATTTAACCCCTCTTCTAAACACATCACCCATCTTAACCGATCCTAACAAGTGATATCAGAGCGATTAAATCTTGTCTTGAATAATACCAAATACACACATCTGAAAACTATGTTTCCGTTTAACAAAATTCCTTTGTTTTCAAGAGAAGAATTTTATGACTAGAAGATCAAAATACAGGCTCATCTAGCTACACAAGATGATGATCTGTGGTACGTTATAAGTGACAGACCAATGAAAATAATGAAGGCTAATACTGCAGTTTCTCTTACTGATAGTGCGATGAAGCCACGTGATGAATGGACAACAGAAGACAAAATTCCTATGTTTCCCAGAAAATATTTCGACAACTGGAAAATCAGAGTGCAGGTTCATTTAGCTGCACAGGACGATAACATGTGGTACGTTATCACTGACGGACCCATGAAAATATTAAAATCAAACACAGCTGTTGCAATAACTGAAAAGGCACCACATCGCGTTGAAAAGCCTAGAGAGGAATGGACAACTGAGGATAAGAGGAAAGCCAATCTTGACAATGTGGACATTTTTATAAAACACTGGATAAAGTCACTTTTAGCAAAATCAAAATGTCCAAAACTGCCAAAGAGATATGGGAGAAACTGATTCAGCTTTGTGAAGGAAACGAGCAAACCAAGGAGAACAAGCTATCAGTTGCTGTTCAGAAATTTGACAACATCAAAATGAAAGCTGGAGAATCCATGCTTGAATACGATGAAAGGATCAGCGGTATTATAAATGAGCTGAATGCACAGGGAAATGTGTATACTAACAAAGAAGTAGCTCTAAAGGTGGTCAGAGGTCTTCCCAAGGAATGGGACGTCAAGACCATGGCTATGCGTGAATCAAAGGACCTTAATAAGGTCGAACTTCATGATTTGTTCGCTGATCAAAAGGCTTACGAGTTTTAACTACAAACCAGAGAAAGGGAACCTTCTACATCAAATGTCACAGCTGCCTCAACTGCGGTCAACATGGAACCAACTGGTTTAGTTGACAAATCTGCTGATAAATTGAGTGATGACGCAATGTCATTGTTTATCAAGAAATTTGGAAGATTCATGCGAAGAAACCAAGGAAATTTCCAGAAACAATACCAGAAAAACAACTTAGAGGAAGAATCTTATACTTGATACAACTGTGGCAAGACTGGTCATTTCATTGCCGACTGTTCCAAGCCAAAGAAGGATAGTCGAAGATCAACTGATAAGGGAAAGAAGCCCTATGAGCACAAAAGAAGAACCAAGGATAACAAGAAGTCATTCAAAAAGAACATGAAGTGCTCAAAGCTGAAGAGAGTAAGTCAAAGTGGGCAGAAACTTACATCGAGGAGTCAGAACCTAAAAGCCCAATCAGTTCAAGTGATGATGAAGAGGATGTCAAGTGTTTAATGGTAGATGATGCTGAACTGGAGTCAACAAGTTAACATGTATTTGACTTCAACTCTACTGATTTCACTCGTGAGGAACTCATTAACACATTGCATGACATGGTAAATGAGTATCACAAACTTGCTCGATCATTTGAGAGGGTCAGAGCTAAGCAAATTGATCCCAATGACAACAAAACTGAAACTGATGAGTTAGTTGAAGTGTTGAGACTAAAAAGGGAGATTGCAAAGCAAAAAGCTTAAATGATTGAGAACCAAGCTTTGATATATCAGTTAAAAACTGAAATTTAAAAAAATACTGAACTGATTCAAGCTTGGAACAAGTCTTCATTTACATTGACTGAAATGAAGAATTCACAAAAATCAGTTGATGATAAAACTGGTTTAGGCTTTAACAGTCATATTGAAAATTCCGCAAATGATACACAGCCAAGGTTGAATGAAAACAAAGGAAAGAACATTACCTTTGTAAAATTAACTATGGTAAATGAATTCTCAGAACCAAGTAAATCAGCTGTTCAATCGACTGAAAGTAAGAACAAAGCCAAACGATATGGAATTGGATATAGCTCTGATAGTTCTACTGATTCTAGAATATGTTCTCCTAAACGATTCAGTTACAAAAATCAGTACTCAAGGAATGGCTATTACAATTACTACAACTATAAGTCAGTTCAGAAACGGTATCAAAAGAACAGTCAGTTGAAAAAAAGTACAAATCATAATGTTTCCTTCTCACATCACACACTTAATACTCAATGTTGAGAAAGACTATTTGGAACACAGCAACTGGAAAGTCAATTAGACTAGTCCAAGTCTGGGTTCCTAAAGGTCTAATCATTTTAGGACACAAATGAATATGGGTACCAAGATCATATACCGTGTGTGATTGCAGGTGACAGGTACAAACAAGGAATCCACTTGGTATCTAGACAGTGGCTGCTCAGTGTCACGCCCTGTGTCCGAAGCGACAGTGACATTCGGCATTGTTTAACAATTACTTGAAAACAATTAAGCCTCGTATCGAAATGCCAAAACAAGTTTTTTTCATAAAATAATAGTGTCTTTTACAATGAAAATGGAATAAACATTACATCAGAGTTTTTCTTAAACGGAAACAAGCAAAAATAAAATTTTTGAATCTTGATCTCGATCCTTGATTCACCATCCCCAAAAGCATCTTGCTCTTCCTCATTCAGTTGCTCCTCGTTTTTATCTGAAATTTTTAAGGTGTGATTGTTTTGGGAAACACTCAGCAAGTGGGGGTCGATCGATTTTCAATGATACGTATCGATCTTAATCTTTAAACAGTTTTTTAACAATCTTTCAAATCTTATTACTTTTAACTCATCATAACAGAAACAAATCGAATATGAGACATAAGTTAACAGATGATTTAGAGAAATTCAGAAGCATATCAGACCAATTCAGAACAGACACAACATTGTTACTCATCTCATTTCCATTGTCAAATTGTCCCCAATATGTTAGTCCTCTAAGGGGTGAGGCCAGAACTCGGTTTTATACCCACCGGTGGGGGCCAGACAAAAATGGCTTTATACCCACCATTGGGGGCCACACAGAAATGGTTTTATACCCACTATTGGGGCCAGACAGAATCACAATTCTCGTCCCATTTCAAATTGAATCGTAACAGTGTAACAAAGATTTCAGATTTTTATTGAACATAACTTATCTAAATTTCAGACAGATGCAGCGGAATCAAAGAATTTCGAAGAAACAGAAAGAACACAAATAATCGATCGATAGTTTTAAAATAACAGACGGAGATTTTCGAAAGAATGGACACACAATCATGCATGTCATATCATTTATATGGAAAGTTTTAAATATACAAACGAAGTACATAACAAAAGCCCACTTTCAGATTTTTGTACGAAGTTCCTCTCGAAAATTGAGCAGCACTTCGTCGTGAAAAATTCGATCTTCAATCGCGCAACACTTCGGTTATTCCTTCGAGCAGACTGAGACACGATTTCAGCAGCACTTCGATGTGATTTTTGATCGCCTACACTGCAAGAATTCCCTCCTCTTCCTTGCTCTCCTTTGGCCGAAATTTGAGAGGGCTTGGTGGTGTGTTTTTCTCTCAAGTCTTGAGTGCTATTTATAGATGGAGAGTGTGGCTTTTCCTTACCCCTTGCGTTGACCAGTTGGAGCCCAAGCAATGATTTAATGATGATCATAATGGTGTTCAAAGAAATGACAAGCACCAAGAGTCATTTTTTGTACCATAAATGTGTCCTGGTCTCCTAGCTCCTCCCTTAGCTCCTTCATGGATTATCTCAATGGTCATTTCTTGTATACTTAATTTGTCTTAACCTTTAGCTCATCCCTTAGCTTCTTCCTTGGTTATTTCAAAGGTCATTTCTTGCACTTTTAACTTTTCCAAGCCTTTAGCTCATCTTTCAGATTCCTTTTTGGTCATGTTAGGACAAGCTTGGTTGAGCTGCTTTGAGCTGAAAGATCGAGTCCTTGAGCTGGGGTTTTACTCCTCCAGTGATAGCTCTTTGATGGATGCGATTACTTGCAGCTTGGCCTCCCGTTGAGTTAGTCTCTGAGATTTGAAGCCATTTCTTCGAGTTAAGTTAGCTGAAATCTAAGTTCAAATTTAATTTATATAGTTAGAATGAAAATTGTTGAGCTTAGTTTAAGCTAAATTTTAAGTTTGTATTTCTTACCTGATTTGCTTCGGATCGGCTTTTCCGGGTTCTCACATCCCTCCCTCCTTATTGAAAGTATCGTCCACGAAACTTGGATCAGCTTGAGCTTTTGAATAAATGAGGATATAGTGAGCGCATTTTCTCATCGAGTTCCTAAGTGGCCTCCCTTTCAGTATGATTTGACCACTGTACTTTGACATATGAGATTGTCCAGTGCCTCAAAACTTGGTCTTTTGTGTCCACTATTTGGATAGGGACTTCTTCATATTTGAGCTCTTCATTGCGGTGTCCTTCAATCATCAGTGGTGCAACTTTGAGTACATGGACATATTTCCTCAGTTGCGAGATGTGGAAAACGTTGTGAATCCTGGACATTTCAGGTGGCAAAGCTAGACGGTAGGCTAAGGTTCCCACCTTTTCCAATATCTCGAACGGTCCTACATATCTCGGGTTTAACTTTCCGGATTTATTGAACCGAACCACTCCCTTTATAGGAGAGACCTTGACATAAGCCTTTTCACCGATCTCCAATTCCAACGGTCTTCTTTTCAAATCTGTGCAGCTCTTTTGTCTATCTTGGGCTGTCTTGAGTCTTTCCTTGATTATAGCTACTTTGTCAACTGTTAATTGAACAAGTTCTGGTCCATTGACATCTTTTTCTCCGACTTCGTCCCAATATAGGGGCGACCTACACTTTCGACCATACAGAGCCTCATACGGAGCCATCTCGATGCTACTGTGATAGCTGTTATTATAGGCGAATTCTATCAGGGGTAACTGTTCACTCCAGTTTCCAGTAAAATCTAGAGCACAAGCCCTCAGCATGTCCTCGAGGGTTTGAATTGTTCTTTCAGTTTGGCCACCAGTTTGTGATGATAGGCCGTGCTAAGAGTGACCTTGGTTCCCAAAGCCTTTTGAAAATTTTTCCAAAATCTTGACACAAATCTTGGATCTCGATCAGACAGTATACTTACTGGGACTCCGTGTAGTGTCACTATGTTGTCCATATACAAGGTAGCTAGTTTATCCAAGTTGTAATTCATCCGCACTGGCAAGAAATGTGCAGACTTGGTCAATCTGTCAATGATTACCCAGATCCCATCGTGCCCTTGCCTTGATTTCGGTAGCCCTATTACGAAATCCATGGAGATGTTATCCCACTTCCATTTTGGTATTTCCAACGTTTGTAGGAGTCCTCCACGCCGTTGTTGTTCTGCCTTGACTTGTTGACAAGTTAAGCACTTAGAAACAAAGACAGCCACGTCTTTCTTCATTCCGTTCCAACAGTAATTATTCTCCAAATCCCGGTACATCTTGGTTCTTCCCGGATGTGCTGAAAATCTCGATTTATGTGCCTCTACCATCACTTCTTTACGAATCCCATTGATGTCTGGCACATATAACCGTCCTTTCATCCCTAGTATGCCATTTTCATCAATATGAAATTCTGGAATCTTTCCTTCTTGAACTTGCTCTTTAATTTTGAGGTTGGAGGAATCTCGACTTTGTTTCAATTTGATTTCTTCACTAAGGCATGGTTGTGCTGATAGTGAAGATAAGCTTACCTTTCAAAAATTTCTTCGGCTTAAAGCATCTGCCACCTTATTCGCCTTACCCGGATGATAATTGATTACAAAATCATAATCCTTTAGAAGTTCCATCCACCTTCTTTACCTCATGTTTAATTCTTTTTGGGTGAAAATGTACTCGAGGATCTGGTGATCAGTAAATATTTCACATTTCACTCCATAAAGGTAGTGCCTCCAGATTTTGAGTGCGTCATGAGTCGGGTAATTCTGCTCATACGGTTTTAACTGTCGTGACGCATAAGCAATTACTTGACCTTCTTGCATAAGTACACACCCTAACCCTCCATTTGAAGCGTCACTGTACACTGTGAAGTCCTTGCCGTCTTCAGGAAGGATTAATACTGGTGTAGTTGCGAGTTTTGTCTTCAGAGTTTCAAAACTCTTCTCACATGCTTCATTCCAAATAAATTTCGAATTTTTCTGAGTAAGTTTGGTGAGTAGAATGGCTATCGAAGAAAATCCTTCCACAAATTTTCTATATTAGCCAGCTAATCCCAGAAAACTTCTTACTTCAGTTGCAGTTTTCGGCTGTGGCCAATCCTTGATTGCCTCTACTTTCTTAGGGTCTACTGGCACCCCAAATTAAGAAATTATATGACCCAGGAACGCCACACTTTTTAACCAAAATTCACAGTTCTTGAATTAGGCATATAGTTCTTTTTCTCTCAGTGTTTGCAACGTGAGACGCAAATGTTCTCGGTGTTCTTCCTCGCTTGGTGAGTATACCAAGATATCATCTATAAAAACAACCACAAACTTGTCGAGATATGGTTTGAACACTTGATTCATCAGGTCCATGAATGTTACAGGAGCATTTGTTAGACCAAAAGGCATTACTGTAAATTTGTAATGTCCATATCTCGTCTTAAAAGCAGTTTTAAGGATATCATCAGTTTTGACTTTCAGTTGATGATAACCAGATCTTAGATCGAGTTTTGAGAAAACCTTGGCTCCTTTTAGCTGATAAAAAAGATTGTCTATTCTCGGGAGTGGGTACTTATTCTTTATGGTGATCTTGTTTAACTCCCGGTAGTCAATACAGAGCCTCATACTCCCGTCCTTCTACTTTACGAATAGCACTGGGGCTCCCCACGGAGATGCATTGGGGCGAACCTGCTTCTGGTCCAGTAATTCCTGAAGTTGCTCCTTTAACTCTTTTAATTCAGCTGGAGCCATCCGGTATGGTGCCTTTGAGATTGGTGCAGCACCAAGGACCAAATTGATTTCAAATTCCACTTCCCTATCGGGTATCTCACCCGGTAATTCTTCGGGGAAAACGTCTTGAAATTCTTGAACAATTGAAATATCCTCCAACTTTGGGACTTCTTCTTCCTTGATCTCAGTGATCATTGCCAGATAAATTTCTTCTCCTCCTTTTATGGCCTTCCAGGCTTGTGAGGTAGAAATTACCTTTCCTTGGATTTTCCGTGGTATATGACTTCCTCTTTAGTCGGAGTCTGAAGTCTAATTTCTTTCTTTTGACAGTCCACTATGGCATGGTTTTTAACTGACCAGTCCATTCCAAGAATGATGTCACACTCAACCATATTGAGTTGAATCAATTCCACTTTGAAAGTTTGTTTGCTGATACAAATTTTATAGTTTCGATATACTTTGTGTGTCTCAATTATTTTGCTCGCCAATGTTGCCACTCTTAATGGTTCACTAAGAGTATCATGTTCAAGTTTAAGTTTCTTAGCAAATCTTCTAGACACAAACGAGTGCGTAGCACCACAATCAAACAAGGTATATGCAGGCATTTAATTGACTAAGATATACCTGCCATCACTTCGTTGGTATTATCTGCTTCCTCCTGCGCTCATTGCAGCGCCCATCAAATCCGCAAAACTGTTTGGCTTGAATGCTGCCAAAGCTGAGTGAATCCGGCTGTTGAGTCCCTTTTTAAAACGATGCATTTTTAGTGTTTCATCAGACATGATTGTTGGGACATAGGTTCCCAGATCATTGAACTGTGAAGTGTATTTCATCATTGTCATGTCCGGAGCCTGTTTGAAGTTTTCGAACTCACTGAACTTCTGCAGACGAAATTTGGCTGGGTAGTATTGTTTCAAAAATTTTCTCCTGAAGGTTTTCCATGTGATCTGTTCCACTTCAGCCAGAGATGGTGACACAGTTTCCCACCATTTCCTTGCTCGGTCCTCTAAAAATGGTATCACAACCTCCACTCTCAATCCTTCAGGTACTTCCAGTAGGTGTAGTTGGGTCTCGACATTTTTAAGCCAGTTATGGCTAACTTCTGGATCAGGGTTTCCATCGAAAGTTGGAACTCGATTTTGCCTCAGAGATCCATAATGGTATTTAATTCCACGCCGTTGTGGTTCCGGTGGCGGTTGGATAGTGTTGGCAAAAGGGTTCACGATTCCTTGCAATGTGGCGGCTACAATGGTGGCTATTGACATCATATCCTCCTGACTGAGATTTACTTATGGGGGATTTTCATCCTCGTTTTGATTAACTCTTCTGTTGTTTCGATTATTTCTGGGTGGTCTACCTGCCATTTCCTATAAACATATATTTTATTAATTTATTTGCCATAATGTAAAAATCAAAATAATTTCATTAAATCTTGAAATTCATACAATCAAAAGTTTCAAAACAAAGTATTAATCAAATGATTCTGGATACAGTCGGTGCCTAATCTAGAGCTATCTCTCTACTAGTCTATGACTTCACCGTCTCCTACTACCTCATTAATCTCCTCTTCTACAATAGGATTTTCTTCTTGGTTAGCTTCAAGTTCTTCCAAGAGTTCCTCCATATTGATCATGTTATTCTGTAACTGATCAATATGATTTTGCAACTGTGTGTTGTGGTGGTCAAGGTTGTTTACTTGCTCTTGAAGCTCCTGTATTGTTGATTGGCTTGCTTTTTCATCGATTTCTTGTTCTTTGATCCGTTCCTCAAGACGGCGTTGTGTTTTGAGAAGGCTATCATCCCGGATTTTGAGTGTAAAAATCCAATCTTGAGCTTTGTTTAACTCTTGCTTGGTGATCTCGTGACCACGTTCCGACTCTAGATGATAGGCAGCATAACGTCTAACGTCCTCGCGTAGTCTCTTCTCTTTTTTACAGGCTTCACAAAGATCCTCCATCATGCATACGTTATTCCCATCCAACTGGTAGTTGTCACTCTCAAGTTTTTCATTTTTTTCTTTCAGTGTTTTAATTTCTGACTTCTTTTCCTGAAGTTGTTTTTGAAGTTCATTTATAATGCCTTGAATATCCATGTTTGTTTTCCTATAAAGATAAAAAGAAAACACAATTTTACTGATAGTATACTCATCCAATTTTAAATATGCAATAAAACAATAGAAAGTTTCATTTAAAAATAATTTGATACATAATATTTTTTTAATCACAATTTTATTGCAATCTAGATACTTTTATTATAATCTTGATCTTAATCTAGTTTATCATCTCTCTTCCGTCGCTGTAGCTATCCCTGTCGTCTCCAACAACTTCCATCGGTGCTTCTTCCTCTTCATCCTCTTCTTCCATGTTCTCTATCACCAGATGCATGTATTTATTCTGACCTTGAAGTCTGTCCATAGTGCCGTGGAGCTTTGAAATGTACCGATCCTGTTTCGCGTTGAACTCTTCCTAGCGCTGACGGGCCTGAGTAGTACGCCCTCTCTCTATCTCTACTCTCTCCAGCAAATCCCTGTTGAGTGAAGCTAAGTGCGCAATGCGAGCTGAATCAGTCGGTACCAGTAGAAGTTGGCTCTCAGTCAAGTCCAAATGATGAGTCAATCGTTGTACGTCAGTCTCAAGTACATATATAATCTCGTTAAGCTCCTGCTTCTCCAATCTTTCCTTGGCCAGTTGCGCTTTCAAGGTCGCGATCTCCCTAGTCTGATTATCAATCGTGAGCTGGCGCATGTGAAGGGCAGCCTGAGCGCGGGTACGTGGAGCAGCCATTTCCTAGAATAAGTGGAGGAAAAATATCAGAATCATATAAAGGATAGAAAGGCACAAATATTAGAAACAAAGTTGTCGTAGAAAATTTTCGATTCTATGGATTTGCAGAAAGATTGAAGGGATAGATTTTTGAAGTTGTTCAAAAATTTAGGGAACAAACAAAAGTTGGACTCAAATTGGGATACACTAGGCTTTTGCCAAAATTTTACTTTGTCAAATTTTGTCTGTCAAAATCCTAGCGGGATTATGAACCTGGCTCTGATACCACTTAAATGTCACGCCCCGTGTCCGAAGCGTCAGTGACATTCGGCATTGTTTAACAATTACTTGAAAACAATTAAGCCTCGTATCGAAATGCCAAAACCAGTCTATTTCATAAAATAATATTGTCTTTTACAATGACAATGGAATAAACATTACATCAGAGTTTTCTGAAATGGAAACAAGAAAAAATATAATTTTTGAATCTTGATCTCGATCCTTGATTCACCATCCCCAAAAAGCATCTTGCTCTTCCTCATTCCGTTGCTCCTCGTTTTTATCTGAAATTTGTAAGGGGTGAGTGTTTTGAGAAACACTCAGAAAGTGTGGGTCGATCGATTTTCAATGATACATACAGATCTTAATCTTTAAACAATTCTTTAACAATCTTTCAAATCTTATTACTTTTAACTCATCATAACAGAAACAAATCGAATATGAGACAGAAGTTAACAGATGATCCAGAGCAATTCAGAAGCAGATCAGACTAATTCAGAATAGACACAACACTTTTACTCATCTCATTTCCATGGTCAAATTGTCCCCAATATGTTAGTCCTCTAAAGGGTGAGGCCAGAACTCGGTTTGATACCCACCGGTGGGGGCCAGACATAAATCGTTTTATACCCACCATTGAGGCCAGACAGAATCACAATTCTCGTCCCATTTCAAATTGAATCGTAACAATGTAACAAAGATTTCAGATTTTTATCGAACAGAATTTATCTAAATTTCAGACAGATGCAGCGGAATCAAAGAATTTCGAAGAAACAGAAATAACACAAATAATCGATCGATAGTTTTAAAATAACAGACGGAGATTTTCGAAAGAATGGACACACAATCATGCATGTCATATAATTTATATGCAAAGTTTTAAATATGAAAACGAAGTACATAACAAAAGCCCACTTACAGATTTTTGTACGAAGTTCCTCTCGAAAATTGAGCAGCACCTCGTCGTGACAAATGCGATCTTCAATCGCGCAACACTTCGGTTATTCCTTCAAGCAGACTGAGACACGATTTCAGCAGCACTTTGACGTCATTTTTGATCGCCTGCACTGCAAGAATTCCCTCCTCTTCCTTGCTCTCCTTTTGCCGAAAGTTGAGAGGGCTTGGTGGTGTGTTTTTCTCTCAAGTCTTGAGTGCTATTTATAGATGGAGAGAGTGGCTTTTCCTTACCCCTTTCGTCGACCACTTGGAGCCAAAGCAATGATTTAATGATGATCATAATGGTGTTCAAAGAAATGACAAGCACCAAGAGTCATTCCTTGCACCATAAATGTGTCCTGGTCTCCTAGCTCATCCCTTAGCTCCTTCATGGATTATCTCAACGGTCATTTCTTGCATACTTAATTTGTCTTAACCTTTAGCTCATCTCTTAGCTTCTTCCTTGGTTATTTCAAAGGTCATTTCTTGCACTTTTAACTTGTCCAAGCCTTTAGCTCATCTTTTAGCTCCCTTTTTGGTCATGTTAGGACAAGCTTGGTTGAGCTGCTTTGAGCTGAAAGATCAAGTCCTTGAGCTGGGGTTTTACGCCTCCAGTGATAGCTCTTTGATGGATGCGATTACTTGCAGCTTGGCCTCCCGTTGAGTTAGTCTCCGAGATTTGAAACCATTTCCTCGAGTTAAATTAGCTGAAATCTAAGTTCATATTTAATTTCTATAGTTAGAAAGAAAATTGTTGAGCTTAGTTTAAGCTAAATAGTAAGTTTGTATTTCTTACATGATTTGCTTCGGATCGGCTTTTTCGGGTTCTCACACTAACGGCATATGACATGGGATGCAAGTCTGCTATCTCAACTGGTCAAATACACATGAACAAACATCAGTTTTGGTGATACTCCAAAGGTAAAACTGTGGGTAAGGGTAAGCTTATCCATGCTAACTTTATTGTCAAAGATGTTTTATTAGTGAAGTATAACTTAATTAGCATCAGTCAGTTATGCGACAATAATTTCTCAGTTCAGTTTGACAAACACCCTTGTTCAGTTAGACACTAAACTGATGAGGTCATCCTAACTGGCAATCATTGTGGAAATACATACAAAGTCAGTTGGACTGATCAACGTTATACACCAGTTTGCTTTATAGCTTCCAAATCTTCTAAAAACTGGTTGCAACATAACAGGCTGAACCACCTAAACTTTAAATCTATTGCCTATCTGAGTAATCATGATCTTGTAACTTGTTTGACCAAAATAGATTTTTTAAAAGATAAAATTTGTTCAGCATGTCAGTTTGGTAAGCAAGTAAAATCTTCATTCAAAAATAGAGGTTGTAAACCATCCTCCCGATGCTTAGAACTGTTACATATGGATCTTTTTTATCCAATACCAGTCATGAGTTTAGGGGGAATGAAATACACACTAATAGTTGTGGATGATTTTTCTAGATTTACTTGGGTTATATTTTTCAAATCAAAACACCAAACTGCTGCACAACTGATTAAACTATTTAAAAGATTATTAAATGAAAAATCAGTTGGGTTTATCGAATAAGATCTGATCGAGGGACTGAATTCATCAATCAAAATCTTTCAACATTTTTAGAAAATACTGAAATCAAGCATGAGCTCTCAGCAGCTAGAACCCCTCAGCAAAATGGTGTAGCTGAGAGAAGATATTGGACCCTTAAAGAAGCTGCTTGAAAGATGTTTGCTGATTCTAGTATTTCTCAAAGATTTTGGGCAGAAGCAGTAAACACTGCATGCTATACTCAGAACATATCAACGATTAATAAGAATCATGTGAAAACACCTAATGAGATCTGGCATGGAAGAAAAATTGTGGTTTCATATTTCAAAATATTCGGCTGCAGATGTTTTATTCTGGATAATGGCAAAAATTATTTAATAGCCTTTGATGCTAAATCTGGAGAGAGAATATTTCTTGGATATTCTTCAGTTAGTAAAGCTTATAGAGTCTTTAATAAAAGAACTTTAAATGTTGAAAAATCAATACATGTCGTATTTGATGAATATGTGCTAACTGATAAGCAAACTGATCCAGTTGAGCTAGTTGATCGCCTTACAGATATCATCTTGGACAATGATATTGAAGAAGAGAATCATATCAATCGAAACATCATTCAATCTCATGAACCAGAAGTATTGGATCAATCAGTTGAACTGGAAGTTGTTCCTGATAATCAGTTGGTGGAGCATATTGATAATATTCAGTTACCAACTGATACATCTCCAACTAAAACTGAAGAAAACATTCAGTTTCCAACTGAAGCAGTTGCTGATGTGGATACTACAAATGTTGAGCTCAGATGGAAGAAGTCACATCCTCCAGAATTGGAGATAGGTAATCCATCTGATCCGGTAAGGACTAGAAATCAAATGCTTAATCTATTCATTCATTCTGCTTTCGTTTCACAACTGGAACCAATGAAAACTGATGAGGCTTTTGCTGATCCTAACTGGATAAATGCTATAAAAGAAGAGCTAAATCAGTTTACCCATAACAATGTCTGGAACTTAGTTCCAAAACCATTTTCTAAAACTATTACAGGTACAAAATAGGTATTCAGAAACAAACTGAACGAAGTTTGTTCAGTTGTAAGTAACATGTAGAACCCGTTAAATCAGACTACGTATAAGCCATGCATAATTTCTAGTATTTTAAATTAAAAATGATTTCTTTATTATTTCAGGCATTTTAAAGTTGTTTGGTCATGATTATTCATTTTTAATCGCATAAGTTTAGTTTTATCTTTTCAGTTAAATAAGCGAGGTCGGACCGGAGTTGGAGTTTTAAGATAAAATTTAATGATAAGAAAATATTCCTAAATTTAATTTAAGTCAAAGAATAATTTATTTTAATGTAAAAGAAAGCTTAAGAATTTAATTAATTAATTAGAGACAAGTAGTAAATAAATTCTTTTATGTCCAATAATTTAATTAAAAGCCTAAAATAAAATATGTGACCAATTGAGATAAGTTAACCTAGGCTTATTTTATTTAATAAATTATAACTTAACATGTTAGTAATTTAATTTAAAAAAATTAGCCATGCATGAAAGATAATTACCATCCTAAACTAATTTATTTAATTCATTAAAATACTTAATGAGTAGATAAAACTTTAAATATTTAAAATACAAGATTTAAGCAATATTTTACCTCATTTTAATCATAGATTTCGGCCACCCCATTAGAAGATTTAATTAAGTTGTCAACTCTCCATTTTTATTTCCTTACCTTATCATTTCTTGGTAGATAATTCCTACACTTTTAATCAACAAAAATTATTAATTAAGCAATATTTCTACCTAATTTAGTATCCAAATTTTCGGCCCCCTCCTTAGAAACAAATCTTGATGGTTTTAGCAACTCTCCATTTGATATCATTCCTTAATAAATTCTTGGCTTGATAATTCCCTCATTTTTAATCCTCAATAATTAATAATTAAGCAATTTCATGCACTTAATTAAACCAAAATATTAGCCAATCTATTCCCTCATTTTCGAACCACATAATAAAGGAAGAAAATCATTTCTTAGTATCATTCCATCTCCTCATTTGTAATCATTTCATCTAGTGCATTCTTGATCCATTTAATTTGCAACCTTCCCTTGATTCCATATCACTATTTCTCCCTCCCTACCTTCGAAATTCTGAAGAAATATCAGCAGCAAATCGTCCCCTTTCAGCAGCTAGGAATCGAGAACTTGAAACAAGAAATAAGAAAGCAACTCCGCCTCCGTCGCGCCGTATCGTCGTATTAATTCGTTTTATTTTCAAACGATTTCCAGGCATGTTTATATCTTTCCTTGCTCTTCAATCAATTCATATACATGTTTTTAAACCATATTTGTTCATGATTTTAATAGCAAAAACCGAAATTTGTTCAGCCACACTTCACAAAATTCTGCACAGATTTTTCTGTTTCCCTTCACGCTTCACGTTGGTATTTGTTTTGATGGTTTCAGGGTATGGCTCGTTCCAGGCGCTCAAGGCTGCTTATTGTCATGTTATAGGGTGTGTTAGGAAGGGTTTAGTCCATTGGTTGCATGCCATTCACCCCAGCAAAACGAGTTTTGATAGCAACTCCCCATCATGTCATTGTTGTGTCTCGTTTTTCTTGCTTTGCTCTCAAAGGGGGAGGGTTCTGATCTTGGCTGCCCTAGGGGCTGTAGCCATGGTTAGAATCTCTCCTTGGCTTGTCTAGGACGTGACCAAGATGCCCTTTCATGGCTTGGTTCATGGTCCCATCGGATTTTAAAACAAACAAGACAAGTGCCCCTTCGGTTTTCAAGTTTCTCGTTTTGTGTGTGAGTTTAGTTTCGTTCTCTAGGGTGTTGTGCGGATCTTGGTTGGCTTCTAGCCCTTAGCCATGGTTCACACAATCCCTCATGATGTCTAGATTGAGCCATGGTCAATCATATAGCCACTGGAACGATGAAAGACAGCAAGCGAACCAATGCATCACAGCACAGATTTTTTTCGGTGTTCTCGGTTTCAAGTTTCGGTTGCCTTGGGTGTTTGCTTGGATTGTGTTTAGCCTAGGGCCCTTAGACATGGTTCATGTCACACCTTAGGATGTTGGTAAGAGGCTCTGGTTGGTGGCTCAAGCCCCAATGGTCATTAGCCTTGTAAACGACGCAAGGAAGAGCAACAGCTACTGCTGTAATTTTTTTCGACAGCAACTTTGCCTTCGGTTCAGAGGTGTCGTCTGAGTTCTTGGTTGGCTTTTAGCCTATGGCCTTGGACTGGACAGTACCTTATTGAGTTAGAAAGGTCATGTTTTTGGCTGTTTGTGATTTGGTTAAGTTTAGAGGTCGTACGAGAATTTACGGTGCAATGTGCAAAAGTGACTCTCGAAAGAGTGTTTCATGATTTTGGCCTCCATGCACAATTTTCGTGTATTACAGCCCTACGGTAATGTTTTCCAGTATTTTAAGAGTATTTAATAATGGCTAAACGATGGTTAGATGCTGGTTCGGGTTGGTACGAAGCCATGATTGAATACTAAGTTCGTTGGGCGTAATTGTCTCGTTTTTGGTTCGATTTTGAAGGGTTGGTCAAGTTAAGTCATTTGCATGTCCCTCATGTTAGAATTAGGTCGCAGCGAGCCAGGGAATGATCCAACCCATTCGGTAAATAAAACAGGATATTTAATTATATTACGTGCATAAAAATATAAAAGTTTATTTTTGAGATATATGCGATATGTCTTGTGGCCACTTCACGCTTATGGGATAGAGCTTATGGGATTATTACTTCACCCTTTGACCTACGACCGGTTCATGTTCATGTATGGGTACGGATATCCAGTCCAAGGGCTGTTATGATCTCTACCGCCCAGTATACTGTTGTTTAGTCTGATCAGACGATTCATGTTATGTTATGTTACGTTACGTATGGGCCACTCGCGTAGAACATATTCTCAACAGAAAATTATGATATGCTATTTTATGACAAGGCTCAATCGAGCAAACATTTTACGTACAATTTTCAGTTATGCACGTATTTATAATTAATCATGACACGATTTTCATGTTTACGTTACAACACGATATTTTTAAGTTGCATGCGATTTTATTATATATTTACTTTTTATTTCACGATATATGCATGCTGAGTCTTTAGACTCACTAGACTTGATTGTTGTTGGTACTGATGAGGTCGGGACCGATGGCGGGGACCAGTGAGCCATCTTGGGTCGGCAGTAGTAGGAACCCGAGGACCTAATTTTCAGCACTTACTATTTTTATTCCAAACTCAGTTTTTTATTTTGTCGAATTATTTTAAGTTTTTATTCTGAAAACATTATTTACTTCCGCTGCTACTTTAACATTCAAACTTTTATCAGTTATTTTTATGAATGAGGCAAGTTATTTATTTTTAAAGAAAATTTTAACTTATTCCGCAAATTTACAAATACGAAACACGGGCCTCTACAGGTGGTATCAGAGCCTATGTTCTTGTAAAGGGTTGTACTACTACTGACCTCGAGAAATTAATGAAGTCACGTCTTCGGTCTGTAAGTTTTACGTTTACGCATTTCATTTAAAGCATGAATTATTTTAACAGCATGTTTTCATGAAATATTTTATGTCCAGATTTTTTTTTATTATTATGCAGTTTTTATTTAAATTTAAAGAAGTAATGTAATTATGCATGATGGTTACGTATGGGTTATATGTATGGAACAGTATGCCTCCTAGACGAATTCTTGAGCGCGTGAGAGATGATGAGCCTCGCCATGAGGATGGTCAGAACCGTAGGCAGAAGAGAGATTTACCTCCACCCCCTCCACTGGACATGAATGCCCAGATGCTAGCTGGGATGACTCCAGTTCTTCGCACAGTTTGCGGGAAACAATGCTGTGGCAGCCACGCCGACAAGGCCCAAGGCTACCTATGAGCGGTTCATGAAGATGCGACCGAAGGAATTCTCAGGGACGACAGATCCCATGATCGCTGAGGGCTGGATTAAGTCCCTCGAGGTTATCTTCGAGTTCATGGAGCTTGGGGATGCAGACAGAGTTCGTTGTGCGACCTATCTGTTTGGAGGAGATGCACGCCTTTGGTGGGAAGGAGCATCCGTAGCTTTGAATGTGGCTATTCTGAGCTGGACGCGCTTCACGGAGGTAATCTACTCCAAATATTTTACCGACGAGGTGCGCACCAGGTTGACCAGGGAGTTCATGACCCTGAGGCATCTATAAATTCGAGAGGGGGTTCCATTTTGTACCCCTGATCGCGAATGATACTGGAGCCAAGTTGAGGCATTTTATAGAGGGTCTACGGCCGATCTTGCGCCATGATGTTAGGGTGGCTGGCCCTACTACTTATGAGGTCGCTGTCTCCAGAGCGCTAGCCGCAGAGCAGGATCAGCATGATATTGAGAGGGATCGCCAGGGCAAGCGACCAGTCCAGATGCCGCACCTCCCTCCTCCTCAGCAGCAGCATCAGGATAAGAGGCCTTCCAAGGCCCACCAAGGAATAGAGGGCAGCAGCAGCAGGGACGTGCAGTCCCGAGGGCCGTTGAGCGCCCAGTCTGTGCAAAGTGCTCGCGTCGTCACGCCGGAGTTTGTATGTACGGCTCAGGGAAGTGTTACAAGTGTGGTAGTCCAGACCACTTGCTGAAGCAGTGCCCGCGAGGGAGTCTGCCTACTCAAGGTAGAGTTTTTGCTCTCCATGCAGCGGAGACTAAGCCGGAGACCATGCTCATGACAGGTATCTTAAAGCTTTAAGTTTGTATTTGAATTTCGATGTTTTTGGGAGTCGATGTTAAGATTTTGAACTTAGAATTGCGATAGGATGCATGCTCTAATCAGTGTCATTTTCGGGGATTAGGTTAGAAGAACTTTGGCCATCGTCTGTCTATAAGTTTAGTTCTTGTAATTATTGGGTTCGGCTTGATGTTCCAACCTTTCAGGGAGAATTTTTATAGCTGGTTCAGCTACGTAAGCCTTGATAGATTCAGGGGCTACTCATTCGTTCATTTCAGAGGTTTTTGCGAACTTCCTCAAGGTCAAGACCGTTGGCTAGATATAGCCTACTCAGTAGTATTGCCGTCCAGAAAGGAGATGACAGCTACTAATGTGATCCGAGACATAGACCTCGAGCTCCCTTTCAATCTTTTTTATGCGGATCTTATTGTGTTGCCGATGCCAGAGTTTGACATCATTCTGGGTATGGACTGGCTACTAAGGAACATAGTTTTGATTGACTTCCAGCGGAGATCTGTTCTAGTCCGACCGCCTTGGATGGCGCAGTTCTTATTCGAGCCAGACAGGTACTTTCCTTTACCGTGCATTATACCTTGTGTCCAGGCTAGGAAGCTCATGCATAGAGGGTGTTGGTCGTTTTTAGCGACTTTTGTATCCGTTCCCGAGGCACCCAGTTAGTCAGCCTCCGATGTTCCCATTGTTATTGACTTTCTAGACGTTTTTCCTGAGGACGTCTCTGGTATGCCACCCCAGCGAGAGGTGGAGTTTTCTATTGAGCTTATGCTAGGTACGGTACCAGTCTCGAAAGCGCCGTACCGATTAGCACCGACAGAGATGGCCGAACTGAAGAAGCAGATTCAGGAACTTCTTGACAAGGAGTTCATTTGCCCGAGTTTTTCACCATGGGGCACGCCAGTCTTGTTTGTGAAGAAGAAGGATGGTTCGATGCGGCTCTGTATTGATTACCGGGAGTTGAACAGGGTTACAGTGAAGAACAAGTACCCACTTCTGCGGATTGAAGATTTATTTGATCAGTTACAGGGAGCTTCAGTATTCTCAAAGATTGATCTGCGTTCCGGTTATTGAGGGTGAAAGAAGCCGATGTTCTCAAGACTGCTTTCAGGACTCGTTACGGCCACTTCGAGTTCCTTGTGATGTCGTTCGGTTTGACGAATGAACCAAAAATCTTCATGGATCTCATGAATCGCGGATTTCAGCCGTATGTTGACCAGTTCGTGATAGTATTCATAGACGACATTCTCGTCTACTCAAAGAATCACGAGGAGCACAGCAGACATCTGACCACAGTTTTACAGACCCTACAAAAGCATAAGTTATTCGTGAAGTTCAGTAAATGCGAATTCTGGTTAGAGAAGGTAGCGTTTTTAGGCCACATTGTTTCTAGCAGCGGGATTGAGGTAGACCCAGCTAAAGTTGCAGCAGTCAGAGATTGGGTTGTGCCGCAGAATGCATCAGAGATCCGCAGTTTCCTTGGGCTAGCAGGATATTATCGAAAGATTATTCAGGGATTCTCTTCCATCGTAGTTCCACTCACATTATTGACAAAGGAAAACGTTAAATTTGTTTGGAGCGATGAGTGTCAGAAGAGCTTCGACACTTTGAAGCAAGCTCTTATCTCAGCACCAGTTTTGGCCATGCCGTCAAGGCCCGGCGAGTTTGTTCTGTATACCGATGCTTCGAAGCTCGGTCTAGGCGCAGTGTTGATGCAGCACGGGAAAGTGATAGCCTATACTTCTCGACAATTGAAAACCCATGAGAAGAACTACCCTACCCACGACTAGAGTTGGCAGCCGTAGTTTTTGCCTTAAAGATTTGGATGCATTATTTGTACGGAGAGAAGTGCTAGATCTTTATCGACCATAAGAGCCTCAAGTACTTTTTTATGCAGAAAGAGCTGAATATGCGTTAGAGGCATTGGTTGGATCTAGTGAAGGACTATGACTGTGACATTAGCTACCACCCGGGAAAAGCTAATGTAGTTGCGGATGAATTGAGCAGGAAAGTCGCAGTGATGGCTCATTTGACGATTCAGAGACGTCTTCAGTCTGAGATGCAGAGGTTTGATCTGGAGACTTATCCTCGAGGTAGAGTTCCTCGTCTATCTACTTTGACGATTCAGTCCATACTTCTAGATCGTATTCGCAGTGGGCAGTCAGCAGATGAGCAGTTGTCAAAGTGGAAGCAGAGAGATGAGGCCAAGGGCAGTATCTTGTATACAGTTAGCGACAGTATTGTGAGATATCGAGACAGAATGTGGGTTTCTAGCAGCGATTCTATTCGAGCAGATGTTTTAACAGAGGCCCACATGTCGCCGTACTCTATTCACCCTGGGAGTACGAAGATGTACAAAGATCTGCAGTTTTTGTATTGGTGGCCCGGCATGAAGAAGGATATCAGAAGTTTTGTATCCGAGTGCCTGACATGTTAGCTTGTGAAAGCGGAGCATCAGAGACCAGCAGTTATGCTCAAGCCTCTTCCTATTCCCGAGTGGAAGTGGGAGAATGTTACCATGGACTTCGTGACCGGTTTGCCAAAGTCAGTTAGAGAATCAAATGCTATCTGGGTGATTTTTGATCGTCTTACCAAATCAGCTCACTTCTTGCCTAATAAGACAACTTTCACCATGATTCAGTATGCAGAGTTGTATATCCGGGAGATATTCCGACTTTATGGTATTCCCATTTCTATCGTGTCTGATCGAGATCCTAGATTTACTTCCTCTTTTTGGAAGAGTTTGAATTCAGCTATAGGTACGAAGTTGTTGTTTAGCACAGCTTTCCACCCACATACAGATGGTCAGTCAGAGAGAGTTATCCAGATTTTGGAGGATCTTCTCCGTGCATGTGTCATTGATTTCTCAAGGAGTTAGGAGTCGAAGTTGCCGTTGGTAGAGTTCACATATAACAACAGTTTTCAGTCGTCTATAGGTATGGCTCCGTATGAAGTACTGTATGATCGCAAGTGCAGATCGCCTATTCACTGGGATGAAGTAGGGGAGAGAGCATAATTGGGTCCGGAGATTATTCAGCAGACTGCCGATGTAGTAGTCAAGATCCGTGATAGGATGAGGACTGCTCAGAGTCGACAGAAGAGTTATGCGGATCATCGGAGGAGAGATCTAGAATTTGCCGTCGGTGACCATGTTTTCGTGAAGGTGGCACCTATGAAAGGTGTCATGCGGTTCGGAAAGAAAGGAAAGCTCAGTCCGAGATTCATTGGACCATTTGAGATCCTCGACATGGTTGGGACGTTAGCTTATCGTATTGCTCTTCCGCCGAATCTGGTCGGAGTACACAATGTGTTCCACGTCTCTATGATGAGGAAGTATATGGCGAATCCTTCGTATTTCCTGAATTTTGAACCATTGCAGCTCACTCCGAACCTGTCTTATGAAGAAAGACCAGTGCAGATCTTAGACAGATAGGAGAAAAAGCTTCGGAACAAAATAGTGCAGCTAGTGAAAGTCAAATGGCTTAATCATGCGGAGGAGGAAGCTACGTGGGAGTCTGAGCCAGAGATGAGGAGTCGTTACCCCGAGTGATTCGGAGAGTTTTAATTTCGAGGACGAAATTTCTTTTATGAGGGGAGAGTTGTAGAACCCGTTAAATCAGACTACGTATAAGCCATGCATAATTTCTAGTATTTTAAATTAAAAATGATTTCTTAATTATTTAAGGCATTTTAAAGTTGTTTGGTCATGATTATTCATTTTTAATCGCATAAATTTAGTTTTATCTTTTTAGTTAAATAAGCGAGGCCGGACCGGAGTTGGAGTTTAAAGATAAAATTTAATGATAAGAAAATATTCCTAAATTTAATTTAAGTCAAAGAATAATTTATTTTAATGTAAAAGAAAGCTTAGGATTTTAATTAATTAATTAGAGATAAGTAGTAAATAAATTCTTTTATGTCCAATAATTTAATTAAAAGCCTAAAATAAAATATGTGACCAATTGAGATAAGTTAACCTAGGCATATTTTATTTAATAAATTATAACTTAACATGTTAGTAATTTAATTTAAAAAAATTAGCCATGCATGCAAGATAATTACCAACCTAAACTAATTTATTTAATTCACTAAAATATCTAATGAGTAGATAAAACTTTAAATATTTAAAATACAAGATTTAAACAATATTTTACCTCATTTTAATCATAGATTTCGGCCACCCCATTAGAAGATTTAATTAAGTTGTCAACTCTCCATTTTTATTTCCTTACCTTATCATTTCTTGGTAGATAATTCATACGCTTTTAATCAACAAAAATTATTAATTAAGCAATATTTCTACCTAATTTAGTATCCAAATTTTCGGCCCCCTCCTTAGAAACAAATCTTGATGGTTTTGGAAACTCTCAATTTGATATCATTCCTTAATCAATTCTTGGCTTGATAATTCCCTCATTTTTAAGCCTCAATAATTAATAATTAAGCAATTTCATGCACTTAATTAAACCAAAATATTAGCCAATCTATTCCCTCATTTTCGAACCACATAATAAAGGAAGAAAATCATTTCTTGGTATCATTCCATCTCCTCATTTGTAATCCTTTCATCTAGTGCATTCTTGATCCATTTAATTTGCAACCTTCCCTTCATTCCATATCCCTATTTCTCCCTCCCTACCTTCAAAATTCTGAAGAAATATCAGCGGCAAATCGTCCCTTTTCAGCAGCTAGGAATCGAGAACTTGCAACAAGAAATAAGAAAGCAACTCCGCCTCCGTCGCGCTGTATCGTCGTATTAATTCGTTTTATTTTCAAACGATTTCCAGGCATGTTTATATCTTTCCTTGCTCTTCAATCAAGTCATATACATGTTTTTAAACCATATTTGTTCATGATTTTAATAGCAAAAACCGAAATTTGTACAGCAACACTTCACAAAATTCTGCACAGATTTTTCTGTTTCCCTTCATGCTTCATGTTGGTATTTGTTTTGATGGTTTCAGGGTATGGCTCGTTCCAGGAGCTCAAGGCTGCTTATTTTCATGTTATAGGGTGTGTTAGGAAGGGTTTAGTTCATTGGTTGCATGCCATTCACCCCAGCAAAACGAGTTTTGACAGCAACTCTCCATCATGTCATTGTTGTGTCTCGTTTTTCTTGCTTTGCTGTCAAAGGGGGAGGGTTCTGATCTTGGCTGCCCTAGGGGCTGTAGCCATGGTTAGAATCTCTCTTTGGCTTGTCTAGGACGTGACCAAGATGTCCTTTCATGGCTTGGTTCATGGTCCCATCGGATTTTAAAACAAACAAGACAAGTACCCCTTCGGTTTTCAAGTTTTTGGTTTTGTGTGTGAGTTTAGTTTCGTTTTCTAGGGTGTTGTGTGGATCTTGGTTGGCTTCTAGCCCTTAGCCATGGTTCACACAATCCCTCATGATGTCTAGATCGAGCCATGGTCAATCATATAGCCACTGGAACGATGAAAGACAGCAAGCGAACTAATGCATCACAGCACAGATTTTTTTCGGTGTTCTCAGTTTCAAGTTTCGGTTGCCTTGGGTGTTTGCTTGGATTGTGGTTGGCCTAGGGCCCTTAGCCATGGTTCATGTCACACCTTAGGATGTTGGTAAGAGGCTCTAGTTGGTGTCTCAAGCCCCAATGGCCATTAGCCTTGTAAACGACGCAAGGAAGCGCAACAGCTGCTGCTGTAATTTTTTTTGACAGCAACTTTGCCTTCGGTTCAGAGGTGTCGTCTGAGATCTCGGTTGGCTTTTAGCCTATGACCTTGGTCTGGACAGTACCTTATTGAGTTAGAAAGGTCATGGTTTTGGCCGTTTGTGATTTGGTTAAGTTTAGAGGTCGTACGAGAATTTACGGTGCAATGTGCCAAAGTGACTCTCGAAAGAGCGTTTCATGATTTTAGCCTCCATGCACAATTTTCGTGCATTACAGCCCTACGGTCATGTTTTACAGTATTGTAAGAGTATTTTAATCATGGATAAATGATGGTTAGATGTTGGTTCGGGTTGGTACGAAGCCATGGTTGAATACTAAGTTCATTGGGCGTAATTGTCTCGTTTTTGGTTCGATTTTGAAGGGTTGGTCAAGTTAAGTTATTTGCATGTCCCTCATGTTAGAATTAGGTCGCAGCGAGCCTGGGAACGATCCAACCTATTCGGTAAAATAAAACAGGATATTTAATTATATTACGTGCATAAAAATATAAAAGTTTATTTTTGAGATATATACGATATGTCTTGTGGCCACTTCATGCTTATGGGATACAACTTATGGGATTATTACTTCACCCTTTGACCTACGATCGGTTCATGTTCTTGTACGGGTACGGATATCCAGTCCAAGGGCTGTTATGATCTCTACCGCCCAGTATACTGTTGTTTAGTCTGATCAGACGATTCATGTTATGTTATGTTACATTACGTATGGGCCACTCGCGTAGAACATATTCTCAACAGAAAATTATGATATGCTATTTTATGACAGGGCTCAATCGAGCAAACATTTTACGTACGATTTTCAGTTATGCACGTATTTATAATTAATCATGACAAGATTTCCATGTTTACGTTACGACACGATATTTTTAAGTTGCATGCGATTTTATTATATATTTACTTGTTATTTCACGATATATGCATGCTGAGTCTTTAGACTCACTAGACTTGATTTTTGTAGGTACTGATGAGATCGGGACAGATGGCCAGGACCAGTGAGCCATCTTGGGTCGGCAGTAGTAGGAACCCGAGGACCTAATTTTCAGCACTTACTATTTTTATTTCAAACTCAGTTTTTTATTTTGTCGAATTATTTTAAGTTGTTATTCTGAAAACATTATTTACTTCCGCTGCTACTTTAACATTCAAACTTTTATCAGTTATTTTTATGAATGAGGCAAGTTATTTATTTTTAAAGAAAATTTTAAATTATTCCGCAAATTTACAAATACGAAACACGGGCCTCTACAGGTGATATCAGAGCCTATGTTCTTGTAAATGGTTGTACTACTACTGACCTCGAGAAGTTCATGAAGTCACGTCTTCGGTCTGTAAGTTTTACGTTTACGCATTTCGTTTAAAGCATGAATTATTTTAACAGCATGTTTTCATGAAATATTTTATGTCCAGATTTTTTTATTATTATTATGCAGTATTTATTTAAATTTAAATAAGTAATGTAATTATGCATGATGGTTACGTATGGGTTATATGTATGGAACAGTATGCCTCCTAGACGTATTCTTGAGCGCGCGAGAGAAGATGAGCCTCGCAAGGAGGATGGTCAGAACCGTAGACAGGAGAGAGATTTACCTACACCCCCTCCACCGGACATGAATGCCCAGATGCTAGCTGGGATGACTCAAGTTCTTCGTACAGTTTACGGGGAACAATGCTGTGGCAGCCAAGCCGACAGGGCCCGAGGCTACCTATGAGCGGTTCATGAAGATGCGACCGAGGGGATTCTCAGGGATGACAGATCCCATGATCGCTGAGGGCTGGATTAAGTCCCTCGAGGTTATCTTCGAGTTCATGGAGCTTGGGGATTCAGACAGAGTTCGTTGTGCGACCTATCTGTTGGGAGGAGATGAACGCCTATGGTGGGAAGGAGCATCCGTAGCTTTGAATGTGGCTACTCTGAGCTGGACGCGCTTCACGGAGGTATTCTACTCCAAATATTTTACCGACGAGGTGCGCACCAGGTTGACCAGGGAGTTCATGACCCTGAGGCAGGGAGATATGACTGTTACGGAGTTCATCCGTAAATTCAAGAGGGGTTCCCATTTTGTACCCCTGATCGCGAATGATACTGGAGCCAAGTTGGGGCATTTTATGGAGGGTCTACGGCCGATCTTGCGTCGTGATGTTAGGGTGGCTGGCCTTACTACTTATGAGGTCGCTGTCTC
This sequence comes from Primulina huaijiensis, assembly GCF_012295235.1. Lineage (NCBI taxonomy): Eukaryota > Viridiplantae > Streptophyta > Magnoliopsida > Lamiales > Gesneriaceae > Primulina > Primulina huaijiensis. The sequence continues at coordinate 15,556,366 of NC_133323.1, read as the reverse complement.
CAGAGCGCTAGCCGCAGAGCAGGATCAGCATGATATTGAGAGGGATCGCCATGGCAAGCGACCAGTCCAGATGCCGCACCGCCCTCCTCCTCAGCAGCAGCATCAGAGTAAAAGGCCTTCCACGGCACACCCAGGAACAGAGGGCAGCAGCAGCAGGGACGTGCAGTCCCGAGGGCCGTTGAGCACCTAGTCTGTGCAAAGTGCTCACGTTGTCACGCCGAAGTTTGTATGTACGGCTCAGGGAAGTGTTACAAGTGTGGAAGTCCAGACCACTTGCTGAAGCAGTGCCTGCGGGGGAGTCTGCCTACTCAAGGCAGAGTTTTTGCTCTCCATACAGCGGAGACTAAGCCGGAGACCATGCTCATGACAGGTATCTTAAAGCTTTAAGTTTTTATTTGAATTTCGATGGTTTTGGGAGTCGGGGTTAAGATTTTGAACTTAGAATTGCGATAGCATGCATGCTCTAATCAGGGTCATTTTCGGGGATTAGGTTATAAGAACTTTGGCCATCGCCTGTCTATAAGTTTAGTTCTTGTAATTATTGGGTTCGACTTGATGTTCCAACCTTTCAGGGAGAATTTTTATAGCTGGTTCAGCTACGAAAGCTTTGATAAATTCAGGGTCTACTCATTCGTTCATTTCAGAGGTTTTTGCGAACTTCCTCAAGGTCAAGACCGTTTGGCTAGATATAGCCTACTCATTAGTATTGCCGTCTGGAGAGGAGATGACAGCTACTAATGTGATCCGAGACATTGACCTCAAGCTTCATGGCAATCTTTTTTATGCGGATCTTATTGTGTTGCTGATGCCAGAGTTTGACATCATTCTGGGTATCGACTGGCTACTAAGGAACAGAGGTTTGATTGACTTCCAGCAGAGATCTGTTCTAGTCCGACCGCCTTGGATGGCGCAGTTCTTATTCGAGCCAGACAAGTACTTTCCTTTACCGCGCATTATACCTTGTGTCCAGGCTAGGAAGCTCGTGCATAGAGGGTGTCGGGCGTTTTTAGCGACTTTTGTATCCGTTCCCGAGGCACCCAGTCAGTCAGCCTCCGATGTTCCCATTGTTAGGGACTTTTTAGACGTTTTTCCTGAGGACGTCTCTGGATGCCACCCGAGCGAGAGGTGGAGTTTTCTATTGAGCTTATGCTAGGTACGGTACCAATCTCGAAAGCGCCGTACCGATTAGCACCGACAGAGATGGCCGAACTGAAAAAGCAGATTCAGGAACTTCTTGACAAGGAGTTCATTCGCCCGAGTTTTTCACCATGGGGTGTGTCAGTCTAGTTTGTGAAAAAGAAGGATGGTTCGATGCGGCTCTATATTGATTACCGGGAGTTGAACAGGGTTACAGTGAAGAACAAGTACCCACTTCCGCGGATTGAAGCTTTATTTGATCAGTTACAGGGAGCTTCAGTATTCTCAAAGATTGATCTGCGTGCCGGTTATCACCAGTTGAGGGTGAAAGAAGCCGATGTTCTCAAGACTGCTTTCAGGACTCGTTACGGCCACTTCGAGTTCCTTGTTATGCCGTTCGGTTTGACGAATGCGCCAGCGATCTTCATGGATCTCATGAATCGCGTATTTCAGCCTTATGTTGACCAGTTCGTGATAGTATTCATAGACGACATTCTCGTCTACTCAAAGAATCACGAGGAGCACAGCAGACATCTGACCACAGTTTTACAGACCCTACAAAAGCATAAGTTATTCGTGAAGTTCAGTAAATGCGAATTCTGGTTAGAGAAGGTGGCGTTTTTAGGTCACATCATTTCTAGCAGCGGGATTGAGGTAGACCCAGCGAAAGTTGCAGCAGTCAGAGATTGTGTTGTGCCGCATAATGCATCAGAGATCCGCAGTTTCCTTTGGCTAGCAGGATATTATCGAAAGATTATTCAGGGATTCTCTTCCATCGTAGTTCCACTCACATCATTGACAAAGAAAAACGTTAAATTTGTGTGGAGCGATGAGTATCAGAAGAGCTTCGACACTTTGAAGCAAGCTCTTATCTCAGCACCAGTTTTGGCCATGCCGTCAAGGCCCGGCGAGTTTTTTCTGTATACCGATGCTTCGAAGCTCGGTCTAGGCGCAGTGTTGATGCAGCACGGGAAGGTGATAGCGTATGCTTCTCGACAGTTGAAAGCCCATGAGAAGAACTACCCTACCCACGATCTAGAGTTGGCAGCCGTAGTTTTTGCCTTAAAGATTTGGATGCATTATTTGTACGGAGAGAAGTGCCAAATCTTTACCGACCATAAGAGCCTCAAGTACTTCTGTACGCAGAAAGAGCTGAATATGCGTTAGAGGCGTTGGTTGGAGCTTGTGAAGGATTATGACTGTGACATTAGCTACCACCCGGGAAAAGCTAATGTAGTTGCGGATGAATTGAGCAGGAAAGTCGCAGTGATGGCTCATTTGACGATTCAGAGACCTCTTCAGTCTGAGATGCAGAGGTTTGATCTAGAGACTTATCGTCGAGGTAGAGTTCCCCGTCTATCTACTTTGACGATTCAGTCCTCACTTCTCGATCGTATTCGCAGTGGGCAGTCAGCAGATGAGCAGTTGGCAAAGTGGAAGCAGAGAGATGAGGCCAAGGGCAGTATCTTGTATACAGTTAGCGACAGTATTGTGAGATATCGAGACAGAATGTGGGTTTCTAGCAGCGATTCTATTCGAGCAAATGTTTTATCAGAGGCCCACATGTCGCCGTACTCTATTCACCCTGGGTACGAAGATGTACAAAGATCTGCAGTTTTTGTATTGGTGGCCCGGCATGAAGAAGGATATCAGACGTTTTGTATCCGAGTGCCTGACATGTCAGCTTGTGAAAGCGAAGCATCAGAGACCAACAGTTATGCTCAAGCCTCTTCCTATTCCCGAGTGGAAGTGGGAGAATGTTACCATGGACTTCGTGACCGGTTTGCCAAAGTCAGTTTGAGGATCAAATGCTATCTGGGTGATTGTTGATCGTCTTACCAAATCAGCGCACTTCTTGCCTATTAAGACGACTTTCACCATGATTCAGTATGTAAAGTTGTATATCCGGGAGATATTCCGACTTCATGGTATTCCTGTTTTTATCGTGTCTGATCGAGATCCTAGATTCATTTCCTCCTTTTGGAAGAGTTTGCATTCAGCTATGGGTACGAAGTTGTTGTTTAGCACAGCTTTCCACCCACATACAGATGGTCAGTTAGAGAGAGTTATCAAGATTTTAGAGGATCTTCTCCGTGCATGTGTCATTGATTTCTCAAGAAGTTGGGAGTCGAAGTTGCCGTTGGTAGAGTTCACCTATAACAACAGATTTCGGTCGTCTATAGGTATGGCTTCGTATGAAGCACTGTATGATTGCAAGTGCAGATCGCCTATTCACTGGGATGAAGTAGGGGTGAGAGCAAAATTGGGTCCGGAGATTATTCAGTAGACTGCCGATGTAGTAGTCAAGATCCGTGATAGGATGAGGACTGCTCAGAGTCGATAGAAGAGTTATGCGGATCAACGGAGGAGAGATCTAGAGTTTTCCTGAAGGTGGCACCTATGAAAGGTGTCATGCGGTTCGGAAAGAAAGGAAAGCTCAGTCCGAGATTCATTGGACCATTTCAGATCCTCGACATGGTTGGGACGTTAGCTTATCGTGTTGCTCTTCCGCCGAATCTGGTCGGAGTACACAATGTGTTCCACATCTCTATGATGAGGAAGTCTATGGCGAATCCTTCACATGTCCTGAATTTGGAACCATTGCAGCTCACTCCGAACCTGTCTTATGAAGAAAGACCAGTGCAGATCTTAGACAGACAGGAGAAAAAGCTTCGGAACAAAATAGTGCAGCTAGTGAAAGTCAAATGGCTTAATCATTCGGAGGAGGAAGCTACGTGGGAGTCTGAGCCTGAGATGAAGAGTCATTACCCCGAGTTATTCGATGAGTTTTAATTTCGAGGACGAAATTTCTTTTAATGAGGGGAGAGTTGTAGAACCCGTTAAATCTGACTACGTATAAGCCATGCATAATTTCTAGTATTTTAAATTAAAAATGATTTCTTTATTATTTAAGGCATTTTAAATTTGTTTGGTCATGATTATTCATTTTTAATCGCATAAGTTTAGTTTTATCTTTTCAGTTAAATAAGCTAGGCCAGACCGGAGTTGGAGTTTTAAGATAAAATTTAATGATAAGAAAATATTCCTAAATTTAATTTAAGTCAAAGAATAATTTATTTTAATGTAAAAGAAAGCTTAAGAATTTAATTAATTAATTAGAGATAACTAGTAAATAAATTCTTTTATGTTCAATAATTTAATTAAAAGCCTAAAATAAAATATGTGACCAATTGAGATAAGTTAACCTAGGCTTATTTTATTTAATAAATTATAACTTAACATGTTAGTAATTTAATTTAAAATAATTAGCCATGCATGCAAGATAATTACCATCCTAAACTAATTTATTTAATTCACTAAAATACCTAATGAGTAGATAAAACTTTAAATATTTAAAATACAAGATTTAAGCAATATTTTACCTGATTTTAATCATAGATTTCGGCCACACCATTAGAAGATTTAATTAAGTTGTCAACTCTCCAATTTTATTTCCTTACCTTATCATTTCTTGGTAGATAATTCCTACACTTTTAATCAACAAAAGTTATTAATTAAGCAATAATTCTACCTAATTTAGTATCCAAATTTTCGGCCCCCTACTTAGAAACAAATCTTGACTGTCTTTGCAACTCTCTATTTGATATCATTCTTTAATCAATTCTTGGCTTGATAATTCCCTCATTTTTCATCCTCAATAATTAATAATTAAGCAATTTCATGCACTTAATTAAACCAAAATATTAGCCAATCTATTCCCTCATTTTCGAACCACATAATAAAGGAAGAAAATCATTTCTTGGTATCATTCCAACTCCTCATTTGTAATCCTTCCATCTAGTGCATTCTTGACCCATTTAATTTGTAACCTTCCCTTCATTCCATATCACTCTTTCTCCATCCCTACCTTCGAAATTCTGAAGAAATATCAGCAGCAAATCGTCCCCTTTCAGCAGCTAGGAATCGAGAACTTTCAACAAGAAATAAGAAAGCAACTCCGCCTCCGTCACGCCGTATCATCGTATTAATTTGTTTTCTTTTCAAACGATTTCCAGACATGTTTATATCTTTCCTTGCTCTTCAATCAAGTCATATACATGTTTTTAAACCATATTTGTTCATGATTTTAATAGCAAAAACCGAAATTTGTTCAGCAACACTTCACAAAATTCTGCACAGATTTTTCTTTTTCCCTTCATGCTTCACGTTGGTATTCGTTTTGATGGTTTCAGGGTATGGCTCCTTCCAAGCGCTCAAGGCTGCTTATGGTCATGTTATAGGGTGTGTTAGGAAGGGTTTAGTCCATTGGTTGCATGCCATTCACCCCAGAAAAACGAGTTTTGACAGCAACTCCCCATCATGTCATTGTTGTGTCTCATTTTTCTTGCTTTGCTGTCAAAGGGGGAGGGTTCTGATCTTGGCTGCCCTAGGGGCTGTAGCCATGGTTAGAATCCCTCCTTGGCTTGTCTAGGACGTGACCAAGATGCCCTTTCATGTCTTGGTTCATGGTCCCATCGGATTTTAAAACAAACAAGACAAGTGTCCCTTCGGTTTTCAAGTTTCTGGTTTTGTGTGTGAGTTTAGTTTCGATTTATAGGGTGTTGTGTGGATCTTGGTTGGCTTCTAACCCTTAGCCATGGTTCACACAATCCCTCATGATGTCTATATCGAGCCATGGTCAATCATATAGCCACTGGAACGATGAAAGACAGCAAGCGAACCACTGCATCGTAGTACAGATTTTTTTTGGTGTTCTCGGTTTCAAGTTTCGGTTTCCTTGGGTGTTTGCTTGGATTGTGGTTGGCCTAGGGCCCTTAGCCATGGTTCAAGTCACACCTTAGGATGTTGGTAAGAGGCTCTGATCAGTGGCTCAAGCCCCAATGGCCATTAGCCTTGTAAACGATGCAAGGAAGCGCAACAGGTGCTGCTGTAATTGTTTTTGACAGCAACTTTGCCTTCGGTTCAGAGGTGTTGTCAGAGTTCTCGGTTGGATTTTAGCCTATTGCCTTGGACTGGACAGTACCTTATTGAGTTAGGACGGTCATGTTTTTGGCCGTTTGTGATTTTGTTAAGTTTAGAGGTCGTACGAGAATTTACGGTGCAATGTGCCAAAGTGACTCTCGAAAGAGCGTTTCATGATTTTGGCCTCCATGCACAATTTTCGTGTATTACAGCCCTACGGTCATGTTTTCCAGTATTTTAAGAGTATTTTAATCATGGCTAAACGATGGTTTGATGTTGATTCGGGTTGGTACGAAGCCATGATTGAATACTAAGTTCGTTGGGCGTAATTGTCTCGTTTTTGGTTTGATTTTGAAGGGTTGGTCAAGTTAAGTTATTTGCATGTCCCTCATGTTAGAACTAGGTCGCAGCGAGCCTTGGAACGATCCAACCCATTCGGTAAAATAAAACAGGATATTTAATTATATTACGTGCATAAAAATATAAAAGTTTATTTTTGAGATATATGCGATATGTCTTGTGACCACTTCACTCTTATGGGATGCAGCTTATGGGATTATTACATCACCCGGTGACCTACGACAGGTTCATGTTCATGTATGGGTACGGATATCCAGTCCAAGGGCTGTGATGATCTCTACCGCCCAATATACTGTGGTTTAGTCTGATCAGACGATTCATGTTATGTTATGTTACGTTACGTATGGGCCACTCGCGTAGAACATATTCTCAACAGAAAATTATGATATGCTATTTTATGACATGGCTCTATCGAGAAAACATTTTACGTACGATTTTCAGTTATGCACGTATTTATAATTAATCATGACACGATTTCCATGTTTACGTTACGACACGATATTTTTAAGTTGCATGCGATTTTATTATATATTTACTTGTTATTTCACGATATATGCATGCTGAGTCTTTAGACTCACTAGACTTGATTATTGTAGGTACTAATGAGGTCGGGACCGATGGCGGGGACCAGTGAGCCATCTTGGGTCGGCAGTAGTAGGAACCCGAGGACCTCATTTTCAGCACTTACTATTTTTATTCCAAACTCAGTTTTTTATTTTGTCGAATTATTTTAAGTTGTTATTCTGAAAACATTATTTACTTCCGCTCTACTTTAACATTCAAACTTTTATTAGTTATTTTTATGAATGAGGCAAGTTATTTATTTTTAAAGAAAATTTTAAATTATTCCGTAAATTTACAAATACGAAACACGGGCCTCTACATAACAAAGCAAGACTTGTAGCTCAAGGATACAGGCAGGAAGAAGGAATTGACTACGATGAAACTTATGCACCAGTTGCAAAACCGAAAGCAATAAGAATGTTCCTTGCCTATGAATCATTAAAAAACTTTAAATTTTACCAGATGGACGTGAAGAGTGCCTTCCTGAATGGCCAGTTACAAGAAGAAGTTTATGTTGAACAACCTCCAGGTTTTATCAATCACTCTTTTCCTGATCATCTCTATCATTTGAACAAAGCTTTATATGGTCTTAAACAAGAGTCTACTTGTTTGTAGCATTCAAGGCTACTTTTCGAGCTTACTAGGCTACTTTTTGAGCTTACTAGCATAAATTATTCGTAGCATTCTAGGCTACTTTTCGAGCTTACTAGCATAAATTATTTTGTTGTAAATTCGATCTTTAGAGAGATCAGTTGTGCTAAGTTCAGTTAAGTACTGTGAAATTGTTTGTAAGCTAAGAGTTTCAGTTTTGGCATTGTTAAGTCTAAATTGAAATGGGTTTGTACAAGTGTTTGTATAGATCAAAGTCTTTTAGTGGATATCATATCCTTGTTATAGAAGGGGTGACGTAGTAGTGTTGAAATCTCCGAACATCCATAAAATTTTTTTTTCTTATTCCATTTTTTTATTATATCTATAATTCAGTTTATTTCCGCACTTTATTGTTAACTGATTTATATCAACTGACAAGATTCTGAGTTTCAGTTTGTCACTAAACTGACCGAACCTTCGAAAAGATTAGAAAAATCGTTAGTGTTTATTCAAACTCCCCCTTCTAAACACTCTTTCACCAGTTATTCGATCTTATCATTCTCCTTTATTTTTTATGTTAAAATGGTGACAATGGCTGAAACCCTCGACCCTTATCTATTTAACTCACAAAAAGCAAGCTTCTAACTCAAACTTTTGTCCAGGGACACTAGGGCGGTTAAGTTTGGCTGCCCCAGCGTGAGCCTTTCTGTTGAAATGCTTATGTTTTTGTACAGGGGAGCTAGGCCGGTCGAACTTGACCGTCCCAGTGCAGGCGCTTCTGCTCTCGCAGACAGACTTCTCAAAGATCGCTCTAGAAACGTAACTTCTCTTAATAATTTGAAAACGTGGTAAATATAAAAGTTGTAGCCCTGTATCTTGGCTTGCTTTTCCAATTAGCCTCATGTCATTTGAAGGTTTGAGGAAAACGTTATGCTCAAACTACCAAAATGTGTCATTGTAGGAATAACGATACACACGACACATTTTAGGGCGCTTTTGGCTTGTCTTCCACAATGATTTGGACAAAACTCAAAACATTAAAGTTGTTGCTTTATATCTTAGCTTTTTAATGGTTATGACCTCACACAATTTGGATCTATATTCAAATCATTATGCTAAAACCCGTAAGAATGACCAAATTTTCATCTCATTTCCTACATTTCTCTACCAACTTCAATTACACTACTTTTACCTGCACATCTTACTATTACTATTTAGACACATATTCATTCTCAAAACACTATAGACAATATAAAAATCATATTGAATCTCAGTATTGATACTTCAACCAACACGTGAAACACAATTAGCTAAATAACTACATAATAATTGACATAAATACATTATTATCATTTTACGAGTAACCGGACATTAAAATTCTCCCCACCTTCAAAGAATTCCGTCCTCGAAATTTGACGTACCATATAGTTCAGGATATCTCTGTTGAATTTTGTCTTCTCGTTCACATGTTGCTTCTTCAATTGCATGATTGCGCCATAATAGTTTCACCAAGGTTATTTTCTTGCCTCGTAACACTTTTGATTTCCTGTTGAGGATTTGGACCGACCCCTCTTCATATGAGAGATTCGATGCAAGCTCCAATGGTTCGTAATGAAGAACGTGAGAAGGATTGGCCAAATACTTCCGTAGCAAGGAAACATAAAAAACATTATGAACATTTGACAAGTTTGGCGGTAAAGCAACTCGGTAGGCCCTGTCTTCTATTCTTTCCAAGATTTCAAATGGACCAATATATCTTGGACTTAATTTTTCCTTCTTACCAAAATGCAAAATTCCCTTTAATGGAGATATTTTTACAAATACATGGTCACCGACATGAAATTCCAATTGACGATGTCGCACATTAGCATAACTTTTCTGTCGGCTCTGGGCAGTGTGCATTCTTTCTCTGATCTTGATTACCAATTCGGCTGTCTGTTGCACCAATTCAGGGCTTGATATCTTTCTTTCTCCTAATTCATCCCAATGTACTGGAGATCGACATTTTCTACCATATAATGCAGTATATGGTGTCATTCCAATGCTTGACTGATAACTATTGTTATATGTAAACTCAGTCAACAGTAGTTTACTGTCCCAACTACTTGGAAAGTTAATAGTACAGGCCCTAAACATATCTTCTAAGGCTTGATTCACTCATTCTGATTGTCCATCGGTTTGAGGTTGGAATGCTGTACTGAATGCTAATCGAGTTCCCATAGCATGGTGTAAACTCTTCCAAAACGCAGATGTAAGTTTTGGATCTCTATCAGAAACAATGGACACTAGGATGCCATGAAGCCTCACTGTCTCTTTGATGTATTCTTCAGCATATTGATTAATCGTGTATGTGGTCTTCACCGGAAGAAAGTGAGCTGATTTCGTAAGTCGATCAACAATAACCCATATAACATTGATTTCTCTTTGTGTTCTTGGCAAATAAAGGATGAAATCTACGGTGATATGTTCCCATTTCCACTCAGGAATGGGTAATGGTTTTAGGAGTCCTGCTGGTCTTTGATATGCAGTCTTAATCTGTTGACAAGTTAGACATTGTGCAACAAATTGAGCAATGTCCTTTTTCATACCTAGTCACCAAAATAATGGTTTCAAATCTTTGTACATTTTTGTGCCTCTTGGACGGATCGAGTGCATCTATAAGAATGTCGATTCTGATCGTTCCTTGTTCTGGCACACACAATCTACCTCGATATGTCCACATTCCTTCTCTATTCAATTCAAAGTTCAAATTTTCTTTTTCTTCATCTCGCTGTCTCAGTTATTGTAATTCATTATCTGCACTTTTTTCGGCCTTGATCCTGTCTGCAAGTGTTGGTCGAACCATGAGGAATGATGACTCGATTACAGCTCTTTTTGGAATAATATCAATCTTCAAGTTCTGTAAATCACATAAGATTTGTTCTTGTACTTGCATTGCGGAAATAAAATTTGATTTTTGACTTAATACATCTGCAATAACATTGGCTTTACCGAGATGATAATTAATAACACAATCATAATCTTTCACTAATTCCAACCAACGTCGTTTTCGCATATTCAGTTCTTTTTGAGTGAATAAATATTTCAAACTCTTGTGGTCCGTGTATATTTCACACCGTTCACCATACAGATAATGGCACCATATTTTCAATGCAATACCACTGCTGCCAATTCTAAATCATGTATGGGATAATTCTTTTCATATTCCTTCAATTGTCTTGATGCATAGGCAATCACCTTCCCCTGCTGCATTAAAACTGCTCCTAAACCTTGTTTTGACACATCAATGTATACCACAAAACCTCCTGATCCTTCTGGAATAGCAAGGATCGGTGCTGATGTCAATTTTGCCTTTAACTATTGGAAACTGCGATTACATGGTTCGTTCCATACAAATTTCACATTCTTTCGTATTAAAGCAGTCAAAGGCAATGCTATTTTAAAAAATCCCGCTATAAACCGACGGTAATAACCAGCTAAACCAAGAAAACAATGTACCTCAGTAACAGTAGTTGGTCGTAGCCATTTATTAACAACTTCAATCTTACTTGGATCCACTGATATTCCTTCTTTTGAAATGATATGGCCCAAGAATGCTACTTGTTCAAGCCAAAGATCACATTTTTTCTATTTGGCATATAAATGTTTTGTAAGATCCAAAACTAAGACGACGTAATCCAATTGAATACAAATCTAGGAAAAATGATAAATGGCTAATTAATTGATTTTAATTGCTTAATTGATTATGTGACATGCATGATTATATGTTAAATAGGATTTATTTGTCATAATGCATTAAAATGTATATTTAAAGGATATTCGAGTTGCGATCTAGGAACGGAGACCGAGGGCCGAAAAATAAAAAATGTTTTTATTGGTTATTTGTTTTTAATTAATTAAAATATGGGTGATGCTTTTTATTATTTTTGTAAATATGGAGTTTTGAGGAGATTTTATACGCCGGGACGTAATTTTTATCGGTGTTAGACTTTCAAAAAAAAATACGAGCGTTTTGACAAACCGGCTAATAAATTCACAAACTTATTTAAGCAAAATTATTTTTAAAATTCTAATTAAGCACTAATGGGCCTAAATTACCTACTTAATAGGCCTAAGCCAAATTATTGATTAATTAGCTATAAAATATAGTATAACCCACCCTAATCCCTCATTGTTACGGCCACTTTCAGATTTTTGGCACATCAAAACTCTTGATATCACACGGCACACACATATCCTTCAAGGAAAAGCATCAAGTTTTGCTTAGGATTTCAAGCCAAGGTCTCGTCGTCAACGTTCTTCGATTCATCGACGTTTATTCATGCGTTAAATACGCAAAGGCACGTCATATTCTTTTCTTTAATCATCCATCACACTATATTATTTTATTTAATTGAATTTTGCCTGAAAAACAAATGACTTTTTATTTATTTTCGTTTTTACATGGATTTTTAAAGCTTGGTAATTGTTTCAAAATCATGTTTGTATGATGGAAAAGGGGCTGCCATGATTAGGAATTGTTAGGGGATGGTTTTACACAAGTTTGAAGGCATATAACACACACACAATCACAGCAAACAAAGGAACATACAAGCTAGAAACGTGGGTTTAATTAATTAGTAGGGCCGATGTGCTTGTTTGGTCTTCATGAGTTCGGTTTATGGCTTGGCTTGGCTGGGGCTAGGCAAGGCTGGGCTAGAGTCACGTGAGGGGTCAGGGGAAGAGTCCTAGCCATGCTAGGGACTCCACCCGAGAGGTGATCAAGGTAGCAGCGTTTGTGTGCAGCAACTTGTGCAGGGGATGTGGCTCGGCCAGGGGCTTTGGGGCTGAGCTAGGTTAGGTCCTTAGGGTCCTGAGAGGATGCATGAGGGGCTGGTTCAAGGGCTAGCTCGTGGGTTAGGTTGCTAAGCAAGGAAACAAGGGTCTTTTTCAAGTGGGTCTTCTCGGTTGTGTTGCTGCAGCTTATGTTGTGTCTTTGCTTTCAGGGGCTGGGTCGAGTCCATAGGTTCTAAGGGTTTAGTAGGGTCCATAGGAGGTCTGGGTTGAGGTTGGCTCAAGAGGGTTCGTTGTAGGCTCAGTTGGACGTGGAAAACGTGAGGGAGAAGCTCTTGGCAGCAAGTTAGGCTTGAAGTTGCTGTCATGTAGTCCAGTGGTTCGCAACTTGAGTTCTAGGGGCTGGGTTAGTCTGGACGTGGTCTAGGGGAGGTTAGGGTCATGAGGGGTCAAGTGGTGGGTCATGAGGGGTCAAGTGGTTAGCAGCTGGGAGTGTCCTAGTTGGGCTAGGAGTTCTAAATATCCTAGGAGACTCACACACAAAACATGCAGTATTTTGAGTCAAGTTCCAATAGGGGTTGTGAGACTTAGGGGCTGGTTATATGGGGTGGGCATGGTTAGTAGGGTCCCTAGGTGGGTTGGCTAGGGTTTGGTTCAAGGTGGCTCGGATGTGGCTCGAGTAAATTAGGATATGGCTCGGTGTGTTCGGTAGGGTATCAAAAACGAAAATTTAAAAGGCTAAAATTGAATCCATGGGTCCACGGGTGTGGCTCATTACTTGTAAGGGTAGAATAAATCTTTAAAATGTTATGTTTAAAATTTGGGATCAAAATAATGAGTTTTGGGTTTATTCGGGATTTAATCGTCTCACGAAACGCTAATTAACGAATTAATTGAAACACCTAGTTTTAAGCTTTGTAAAATTATGAAAAATTATATTTAAGCTTAAATAATTATCAAAAGCCTAAGTTTTTAATTTGGGAATTTTATATTAAGATTTGGTTTAATTCGGGATTAAAACGCGTTAATATGCCTTATTTAAAGTTTAATTTAAAAGTTATTGATTTTAGCTAAATAAAAATATGAGAAAATTAATGTAAGCTTAAATAAATATTTAGGACATGTTAGAGTCAATGGAATTAAGAAAATGACGAAAACGTGAAATTTTACGTCCAGGGGTAAAACGGTCTTTTTACATCTAGAAATTTGTAAACATCATGGCAGTGTCATGAATGTTGTTTTATGTTCTAATATGATTATTTTCAATGATTATGGATGTTTATGAATCTTTATATGTTAATATGTTAATTTTAAATGTTTATGGATTTCTAAGATGTTAATATGTTTAATGTTTTATGATTTAATATGTTAGAACGTTTATTTTAAATGTTTATGATTTAAATGGTTTATGATGTTAAAATATTGATTATAAACGTTTATTTTAAATGTTTATGGATTTTATGATATAACGTGGACATTTAAAAGACATGTTGCATGCTTGGTTTAAAAAGAAAAACGTTATATGCATGTTTAAATTTTATTAAGTGATGAGAATATGAAACGTTGAAGGAAGTGAAGTAAAAGTGACTAATACGATGATATGTTGGAGATATCGTGAGGGTTATGGTCCCAGTGGGAGCCCGGCGATCGTGTTTCCTTGGATACAGATATGTAGATGTATACGATGATATGTTAATACGTAAGGCCAAGGCCCAGTTGACCGGTGAGAGTGTTGCTGGTGTCCCCGCCGCCCAGTACTGTGGGTACATGTAGATAGATCCATCGCCCAACACGTAGACGTAGACGTAGATGAACAAGAAAGTCACAATTAACGATCTGAATTCAACGAAAGGAAAAAAGAATACGTATATGTTGATGATGATATGAATATGTTGAGGATGATATGAATATGAATATGATGATATGAATATGTGGATACGAATATGGATACGAATATTAATATGTTTATGTTTATGTGAAAATGTTTATGTTTAAAGTCGATGCATCATTATGAAAATGTTTTTATTCAAACTTTATGCATCATGAAAAGTATATGAAAAATGTTTATGAAAATGTTTACGCTTTAAAGTTTATACATCTTCATGAAAACGATATTTTAAGTACAAGTATTTTTCAATGTTGTATGTGATCTGTATATGTAGTACTTGTTATCAAGAATATGACGTGTTAAGTCTTTAGATTCACTAGGTGTGATTGATGCAGGTGATTATGATGATTATGTTAATGGAGGTCTTAATGGTTGATCTTACTAGATTGAAGGTGCACATAACCCGAGAACCGACGCTAGTTTTCCGCACTAGTTATGATTTATGATTTTAAGTGATGTTAAAGATATTTTTATGACTTTTATTTATGTTATGAGAGATTTTTGTGAGGTTATAGTATGGGCTGTATTTCCCAAATATATAGTTGGTTGTTTTATTTTAAAATGATGTCCAAAGTATTTTATGTAATTTTTGGTGGTTCGGCCGATGCTAGGGAGGTTTTAAAAAAAAAATTCTAGCACGATTTAAGAAAACGAATAGCAGACGTTTCAGTTGGTATCAGAACAAAGGTCGTATAAAAGGTTGTGCCACCATCAGCGCCGGAAAGATCAGTCGTCAAGCCTCAAACTTTTAAGTTTTACATGCTTTATATGGTTTATATGATGTTACCTGCATAATTATATGAATTATATGTTTACGTCACATGTATAATAGCTTATGGTAATATATGATTTATATGCTTTGGAATTTTTATATGTGATACGATATGAAATAAGAAATTATATGATTTCAACGCATGTTGGCTTTGTGGTGGAATTGGAGTATGTTGATTTTTGGGTTTTAGTATCGACGTTCTATTTTTGGGCTATAAGTTAATCGTGAATATTATGAACGCTTTTGGGACACGTAGATTTTTCTAAGAAAATACTAATGATAAATGGTTACTAGTTGAATTAATTTTTGGGAATTACTCATAAGAAATAATGATTCGAGGATTTGCAAGGACTTGGAAATAAGAAAATGTATAAATTGAGATTTTAAGTTTTGATGAAAGATAAGATGGGTTATAGAAATTGATTTTGGGTAAATAAGTATAAATTTTTGAAATTATGTTATGGAAAACTTGGAGAAGGGAATTAAGAATGCCGAAAACTTATGGGTTAATCGTAAGATTTTCGAAATTAAGGACCAATTAGGATAATTTTTGGGGAAATTAAGAATTTATTTTGCAATTATTACGGAATTTGGGAACTAGTCTAACAATAAGTGAGAATTGAATGTGTTAATTGATAAGAGTTTTCGATGAATTAGACTTTTAAGAATATTTGAAACCTTGGGATATCTTGGTTATAGTGTTATAAGGAATGTTAATCAAGGGTTTTTAAAGATGAACCGATATTAGGCTTGAAAATCTAAGTATTAACAGATGCGTTTGGGATTTTAAGATTGAAATATGATAAGTTGATGAATATTTTGGGTATAAACTAAGAAAGTAATATACGATAAGTATGTTCATCTTTTAATATTGAGAATCGTAAAAAAAAATTCAAATTTGAGGTCATAATAGTAATAGTACTAAGTTATTTGGGTTTTTTTAAGTTGCGATTTGAAAATAAGGATTTAGAAGATAAAATTAATTGGGATCAAGAAGACGCAAGGACATTCTAGAACTTAAGTTTTATCAGAGTAGCGCAGCTGAAGCGTGGATTTTTGGGATACTAGAACTAAGTCTAAACTTTGGGTTATTAAGGTAAGCGAATTTCAAAGACGAAATTTTATTTAGGGGGGGAGGAATTGTAAAGTCCAAAATTAAGACGACGTAATCTAACTGCATGCAAATCTAGAAAAAATGATAAATGGCTAATTAATTGATTTTAATTGCTTAATTGATTATGTGACATGCATAATTATATGTTAAATAGGATTTATTTGTCATAATGTATTAAAATGTATTTTTAAAGGATATTCGAGTTGCGATCGAGGAACGGAGACCGAGGGTCGAAAAATAGAAAATGTTTTTATTGGTTATTTGTTTTTAATTATTTAAAATATGGGTGATGCTTTTTATTATTTTTGAAAATAAGGGGTTTTGAGGTAATTTTATACGTCAGGATGTAATTTTTATCTTTGTTGGATTTTCAACAAAAAATACGAGCGTTTTGACAAACCGGCTAATAAATTCACAAACTTATTTAAGCAAAATTATTTTTAAAATTCTAATTAAGCATTAATGGGTCTAAATTACCTACTTAATGGGCCTAAGACTAATTAGTTATTAATTAGCTATAAAATATATTATTACCCACCCCAATCCCTCATTGTCACGTCCACTTTCAGATTTTTTGCACACCAAAACTCTTGATATCACACGGCATACACATATCCTTCAAGTAAAAGCATCAAGTTTTGCTTAGGATTTAAAGCCAAGGTCTCGTCGTCAACGTTCTTCGATTCATCGATGTTTATTCGTGCGTTAAATACGCAAAGGCACGTCATATTATTTTCTTTAATCATCCATCACACCATAGTATTTTATTTAATTGAATTTTTCCTGAAAAACAAGTGACTTTTTATTTATTTTCGTTTTTACATGATAATGGATTTTTAAAGCTTGGTAATTGTTTCAAAATCATTTTTGTATGATGGAAAAGGGGCTGCCATGATTAGGAATTGTTAGGAGACATCGGCGACACTCTCACCCGTCAACCGAGCCTTGGCCTATCCTCATCATATGGAAATACGATCGTCGGGCTCCTTCTGGGGCCTTCTCCTGTAAATGGGCTCTCTCTGGAGTTTTCTCCCATAAATAGGCTCTCTCTGGAGCCTTTTCCCTCACGATTTTACCGATCATAACATCATAATTGAAACGTCTGCCTTTCTTTTTCTTAAAATGTGCTAGAATTTTTTTTTATAAACCCTTACATAGCATCGGCCGAATCATACACATTTGCATAAAAATATTTTAGAACCATTTTAAAATTAAAACAACCAACTATATATTTGAGAAATACAGCCCATACTATAATTCTCTCAAAAATCACTCAAAAGCGTACATAAAAAGTCGTAAAAATCTTTAGCATAAATCATAAACATAATTGCGGAAAGCTAGAAGCGCTGGTCCTCGGGTCGTGTGCACCTTCAGTCCAGTCATGTAAACCATCAAGACCTCCCATAACATTAATATCATAAACACCTGCATCAATCACACCTAGTGAATCTAAAGACTCAACACGTCATATTCTTGATAACAATTAATACGTATAAAATGACAAGCAACAGTGAATAATATTTGTACTTAAAATATCGCTTTCATGAAGATGCATAAACTTTAAAAAAGAACATTTTCGTAAACCTTTTTATGATGCATGAACTTTAAATAAAAGCATTTTCATAATGATGTATCAACTTTAAACATAAACATTTTCATGACATGCATAGCGTAAACCTCAGCTTTTCCTTTTTCCTAATTTCATAACATAAATCCTTTTATCATGATCATATACATTTTTCCTTTTCCTTTTCCTTTTCGTTTGCCTTTGTTGAATTCAGATCGTTAATTGTGACTTTCCTTAAACCTCAAAAAGTCGATGGATCCATCTACATGTAACCACAGTACTGGGCGGCGGGGACTCCAGCGACACTCTCACCGGTCAACTGGGCCTTGGCCTAATCTCATCGAATAGAAATACGATCGTCGGGGTTCTCTCTGGGGCCTTTTCCCACAAATGGGTTCTGAAACGTCTGCCTTTCTTTTTCTCAAAATGTGCTAGAATTTTTTTTTTTTTTTTTTAAAAAACCTCACATAGCATTCGGCCGAACCATAAAATTTCATAAAATATTTTTGACATCATTTTAAAATAAACAACCAACTAACATTTTTCTAAATCTAAAAATAACATTTGAAAAGTATAGCCCATATTGTAACCTCTCAAAAACCACTCGTGATCATGATAAAAGTCATAAAATCTTTTAAAATAAATCATAACATATATGCGGAAACTAGAGTCGGTCCTCGGGTCATGTGCACCTCCAGTCCAGTCGGATCAACCATCAAGACCTCCATTAGCATTATCATGATAACCTGCATCCATCACACCTAGTGAGTCTAAAGACTCAACACACCATAATCTTTATAACAAATAATACATATAAAACCACATGCAACAGTGAAAATTACTTGTACTTAAAATATCGTTTTCATGAAGATGCATAAACTTTAAACATGAACATTTTCTTAAACATTTTCTTGATGCATAAACTTTAATTAAAACGTTTTCATGATATGCATAACATAAACCTTAACTTTTTCCTTTTCCTCAACATGACATGACATAAAACCCTTTTCATGATCATAAACATTTTTCCTTTTCCTTTTCCTTTGTTGAATTCAGATCGTTAATTGTGACTTTCCTCACATGACATGATCGATGGATCCATCTAAATATAACCACAGTACTGGGCGGCGGGGACATCAGCGACGCTCTCACCGGTCAACTGAGCCTTGGCCTAACATGATCGAATAGAAATACGATCGTCGGGGCTCCCTCTGGGGCCTTCTCCCATAAATGGGCTCCCTCTGGGGCCTTCTCCCCTCACGATATTCCCATTCTTCCTCAAACCTCATAACCTCATATTCGCAATAATGGAAACACGATCGTCGGGCTCCCACTGGGACCATCACCCTCACGACATCGCCATTATTAACGAATTAGTCACAATTACTTCACTTCCTTCAACATTTTTCATTCACATCACTTTATGAAAATCATGAATAACATAACTTTTTTTCATTTTTTTGAAACCAAGCATGCAACATGTATTTTAAATGTCAGCCTTTAAATCATAAAAATCCATGGACATTTAAAAATCATTATTTAATCATGTAAAAACTCATAAACATTTGAAAATAAGCATTTTAACATCAAAACATTTAAAATAACATTTTGACATATTAAATCATAAACATATAAAATTCCTGAATATTTAAAATATCATTTTAACATATAAAATCCCATAAACGTTTAAAATATCATTTTAACATTTAAAATTCCATAAGCATCCATAACTATAGAAAATAATCATATTAGCACATAAAACAGCATTCAGGGCACTGCCATGACGTTTACTACTTTTTAAGTGTGAAAAGATCGTTTTACCCCTGGACGTATAATTTTACGTTTTTGACTTTTTCTTAATTTTATTGACTCTAACATGTCCCAAATAGTTATTTAAGCCTACATGAATTTTCTCATATTTTTATTTAGCCTAAATCGAGGACTTTTAAATTAATCTTTAAATGTGACGTATTAATGCGTTTTAATCCCGAATTAAACCAAACCTTAATATAAAATTCCCAAATTAAAAACTTAGACTTATAATAATTATTTAAGCTTAAACCTAATTTTTCATAATTTTATAAGGCTTAAAACTAGACTTTTCGATTAACTCGTTAATTAGCGTTTCGTGCGGCGATTAAATCCCGAATAAATCCAAAACTCGTTATTTTGATCCCAAATTTTAAACATAACATTTTTAGTATTTATTCTACCCTTCCAAGTCATGAGCCACCCCCGTGGACCCTTGGATCTATTTTTCCTTCTTAAATTTTCGTTTTTGACCCTTCGACGAACACACCGAGCCATCTCCTAATTTACCCGAGCCACGCCCGAGCCACCTTGAGCCAAAACTTACCCAACCCATCTAGGGACCCTACTGTGCAAGCCCAGCCCGTAAAACAAGCCCTAACCCGCTCAAAAGCCTTCTGGAATTTGACCCAAAAATCTGTTGTGTTGTGTGTGTGCTTCCTTGTATGTCTAGGACACATAACCCAACTAGGACTCTTCCAACCAAGCCCCCACCGAGCCCACACGACCCTAACCTTCCCTGGACCACGCCTAGACCCAGCCCAGACCAACCCTTACCCTGGAACCCCAAGCCCGAAGCTCCTGGATCAAAGCACTACCTGCGCCCCCTTTTCCTTCCTGCGTGCGTCAGTGTTTTGCTTCGCATGGACTCTTGCTCAAGCCACCACGAGCCCTGACCCTTCCTACCCCTCTCTGGACCATCCCAAGCCATCACCCAGACCACCTAGCCCAGCCATCAACCGAGCCATTCCCTTGCAAATCTCGGCCAACCCCCATCAATTTACGGGAAGAGTCCTTTACTGCGTGGACTCTTCCCTAGCCTGATGCACGAGTCCTAGCCATGCTAGGACTCTTCCTAGGACCTAGCCCCGTCCCAAACTAGCCCTCCTCAAGACCTGGTCAAGACCCTAAGCCCCATGCAAAAGAACCGACCCCATGCCCCTTGCAAATACAACAACACCTTCGGCCCCTTTCTGTATTTTTTTCTCGGTGGTTCCATCTTGTTTTCTCTTCTTTGTGCAGCCTATTGGTGTGATTCTAGACCTTTAAAACTTGTGTAAAACTTGCCCCTTAACATCCTAATTCGTGGCAGCCCCTTAAACAATATAAAAACATGATTTTAAAACATGGGATCATGAGTTTTCCTCTTGTTCATGCCACAATTTCGAAAATACTGAAAATAAGTTCATGTTCTTCGAGCATACAATATTTAAAACAATATATGATATGATGGATGAGAAAAGGAGATGTACGGCGTGCCTTTGCGTAGATTACGCTCGAATATACGTTGACGACGAAGAACGGGACGCAACCTTGGCTCTCTTCCCTTGAATCCTTCGAAATTCCTTTCAAAAGTGTGCTGTGTGTGTGCCGTGGGTTAGAGAGGGTTTGGGGAGAGTTTTTCATATTTTTGGGAGTTGTTGCCGTGAGAATGAGTGCATGGGGTAGGTTTTTAAGTGTTTTTTATATAATAAAACTAGCTAATTAATTTACTAATTAGGCTTAGGCCTATTATGCCATTAATTTAAGCCCATTAGTCTAATTAGGTTTTAAATAAAATATCAACAAAGTTTGATAAAAATAAATTTGTGAATTTATTAGCCGGATTGCTAAAAAGTTCGTATTTTATTTGAAAAACCGACACCGATCAAATTTACTTCCCGGCGTATAAAATCACCTCAAAACCCCATATTTTCAAAAATACTAAAAAGCAACACTCAAATTTTAAATAATTAAAAACAATTCTTTAATAAAAATATTTTACGTTTTATCAGCCTTCGGTCCCCGTTCCTCGATCGCAACTCGAATAACTTTTAAAAATACATTTTAATGCAACCGTGTAGAAAAATATAGTTTAAACATGTAAATATGCGTAACATAATTAATTCATGCAATTAAAACAATTAATTAAAATACACAAGAAAATTAATAATTTGCGCATGTGGTTCGCGTGGACTTTTAAATTTTCGGGGCGTTACAGGTTCCCTCGGGGGCCTTTTCCCCTCACGACATTCCCATTCTTACCGTTACCACAAAACCGTTACCACATATTCGTAATGATGGAAACACGATCGTTGGGCTCCCACTGGGACCATAACCCTCACGATATCTCCAACATTATCGAATTAGTCACAATTACTTCACTTCCTTCAACGTTTAACATTCTCATTACTTTATAAAAATCATGCATAACATCAAATTTTTCTTTTGAAACCAAACATGCAACATGTCTTTTAAATGTCAACCTTTAAATCATAAAAATCCATGGACATTTAAAAATCGTAATTTAATCATGAACATTTCATAAACATTTAAAAATAATCATTTTAACCTCAAAACATTTAAAATAACATTTTGACATATTAAATCATAAACATATAAAATTCCCTAAACATTTAAAATATCATTTTAACATATAAAATCCCATAAATGTTTAAAATATAATTTAACATATAAAATTCCATAAACATCCATAACTATAAAAAAAAATAATCATATTAGCACATAAAACAGCATTCAGGGCACTGCCATGACGTTTACTAATTTCTAGGTGTAAAATGACTGTTTTACCATGGACGCAAAAATTCCCGTTTTTGACATTTTCTTAATTTCATTGACTCTAACATGTCCCAAATAATTATTTAAGCTTACATGAATTTTCTCATATTTTTATTTAGCTTAATTCAATGACTTTTAATTTATTCTTTAAATAAGACGTATTACTGCGTTTTAATCCCGAATTAAACCAAAACTTAATATAAAATTCCCAAATTAAAAACTTAGACTTTTAATAATTATTCAAGCTTAAATATAATTTTTCATAATTTTATAAAGCCTAAAACTAGGCTTTTCAATTAACTTGTTAATTAGCGTTTCGTGGGGGGATTAAATCCCGAATAAATCCAAAACTCGTTATTTTGATCCCAAATTTTTAACATAATATTTTTAGTATTTATTCTACCCTTCCAAGTCATGAGCCACCCCCGTGGACCCTTGGATTAAATTTTAGTTCTTTAATTTTCTTTTTTTACACCTTATCAAACACACTGAGCCATCTCCTAATTTACTCGAGCCACGCCCGAGCCACCTCGAGCCAAAACCTAGCCAACCCACCTAGGGACCCTCCTGAACAAGCCCAACCTAAAGAACCAGCCCCTAGCTCACCCAATCTGTAGAACCTGTTAAATAAGACTACGTACAAGCCATGCATAATTTCTAGTATTTTAAATTAAAAATAAAGCATTTTTAAATCTGATAGTCATGATTATTTATTTTAAATCGCATAAGTTTAGTTTTATCTTTTCAGTTAAATAAGTGAGGCCGGACAGGAGTTGGAGTTTTAAGATAAAATTTAATGAGAAGAAAATATTCCTAAATTTAATTTAAGTTAAAGAATAATTTATTTTAATGTAAAAGAAAGTTTAAGAATTTAATTAATTAATTAGAAATAAGTAGTAAATAAATTTTTATGTCCAATAATTTAATTAAAAGCCTAAAATAAAATATGTGACCAATTGAGATAAGTTAACATAGGCTTATTTTATTTAATAAATTATAACTTAACATGTTAGTAATTTAATTTAAAAGAATTAGCCATGCATGCAAGATAATTACCATCCTAAACTAATTTATTTAATTCACTAAAATACCTAATGAGTAGATAAAACTTTAAATATTTAAAATACAAGAGTTAAGAAATATTTTACCTCATTTTAATCATAGATTTCGGCCACCCCATTAGAAGATTTAATTAAGTTGTCAACTCTCCATTTTTATTTCCTTACCTTATCATTTCTTGGTAGATAATTCCTACACTTTTAATCAACAAAAAAATTATTAATTAAGCAATATTTATATCTAATTTAGTATCCAAATTTTCGGCCCCCCTCCTTAGAAACAAATCTTGATTGGTTTGACAACTCATTCCTTGTTATCTTTCCTTAATCTTTTCTAGGTAGATAATTTCCCCCACTTTTAAATCACCAGCAATTAAATAATTAAGCAATTTTCTCCTTGTTCCTAGACCAAAAAATTCGACCATGTGCACCCTTAATTATCCCTCAAAAAAATCTTTTGATATCAAATCATTCCTTATCTCACAAACTAGGAAGATAGCAAGATTCATTTCTCTCTTTTATCTTGCAAACTTTCCTCTCATTCCTAGCCATTCTCTCCCTCTCCATTTTTGAAAATTCAGAGCATATTCAGTAGAGAAAAATCGAGAATAGCTAGGGAGAAAACAAGAAAGAAAAACAAGAAGCAAAGCAACTCCGTCTCCACCGCGCCGTGTTGTCATATCGTTTTTGTTTTCTTCAAAACAATTTCCAAGGCATGTTTATATCTTTCCTTGCTTTTCAATCAAGTCATATACATGTTTTTAAACCATCTTGGTTCATGATTTTAATAGCAAAAACCGAAATTTGTTCAGCAACACTTCACAAAATTCTGCACAGATTCTTCTGTTTCCCTTCATGCTTCATGTTGGTATTTTTTTTTATGGTTTTAGGGTATGGCTCGTTCCAGGAGCTCAAGGCTGCTTATGGTCATGTTATAGGGTGTGTTAGGAAGGGTTTAGTCCATCGGTTGCATGCCATTCACCCCAGAAAAATGAGTTTTGACAGCAACTCCCCATCATGTCATTTTTGTGTCTCGTTTTCTTGTTTTGCTGTGAAAAGGGAGGGTTCTGGTCTTGGTTGGCCTAGGGCCTGTAACCATGGTCTGAACTCCTCCTTGACATGTCTAGGACGTGACCAAGATGCCCTTTCATGGCTTGGTTCATGGCCCCATTGGATTTTAAAAGAAACAACACAAGTGTCCCTTCGGTTTTCAAGTTCAAATTTTTTGTGTGTGAGTTTGAGTTTCGGTCTTGAGGTGTTGGGGGGATCTTGGTTGGCTTCTAGCCCTTAGCCATGGTCCATACCATACCTCTTGATGTCTATATCATGCCGTGGCCAATCAAATGACCACTGGAATGGTCCGTGACAGCAAGAACAAGCGAGTCACCCCGCGCGTGCATATGCGTTCTCGGGTGGGAGCTTCGAGTGGTTGCTGGTGTTGTTGGAATTTTGGCTTGCCTAGGGCCCTTAGCCATGGTTCAAACCACACCTTGGGATGTTGGTAAGAGACTCTGGTCGGTGGTTCAAGCCCCAATGGCCGATAGTCCCGAAAACAACGCAAGGAAACGCACCAACAGCTGCTGTATTTTTTTTACAGCAACTGTACCTGCGGTTCAGAGGTGTGTTTCGAGTTCCTGGTTGGCTTTTAGCCTATGGCCTAGGACTGGACAGTACCTTATTGAGTTATGAAGGTCATGTTTTTGGCCGTTTGTGATTTGGTTAAGTTTAGAGGTCGTAAGAGAATTTACGGTGCAATGTGCCAAAGTGACTCTCGAAAGACGTTTCATGTTTTGGCCTCCATTCACCAAAATTTCGACTTGTACAACTTTAGGAGCATTATTTCATCATTTTAGGTGTAATTTAATCATGAATAAATGATGGTTCGGTGTTGGTTCGGGTTGACACGGAGTCATGGTTAAATACTAAGTCGTTGAGCGTAATTGTTTCGTTTTTGGGTTCAATTACGAAGTTTTGGTCAAGTTAAATCATTTGCATATTTTTCATGTTAGAATTAGGTCGCAGTGAGCCTGGGAACGATCCAACCCATTTGGTAAATTAATACAGGATGTTTAATTATGTTATTTAATTATATTACTTGCATAAAAATATAAAATATTCATTTTTGAGATTTATGCGATATTTCTTGTGGCCACCTCACTATCATGGGATTGCAGCTTATCATGGGATTATTACCTCACCCGGTGGTCACTAACCGGTTCATGTTCATTTATTGGTACGGATATCCAGTTCGAGGGCTGTGATGATCTCTACCGCCCAGTATACTGTGGTTTAGTCTGATCAGGCGATTCAGTTTAGTTCATGGGCCACTTGCGTAAAACATAATCTCAAAAGAAAATTATTACATGCTATTTCATGACAGGGCTCTACGAAGCAAACATTTCACTTACGATTTTCAATTCAGTTACGCACGTATTTATAATTATTCATGACACGATTTTCATGATACGCTTTATGACGCGATATTCCCACGTTACATTTTACGACATGATATCTTTACATGGCATGAAATTTTATGATATATTAACTTGTTATTTACGATATATGCATGTTGAGTCTTTAGACTCACTAGACTTGATTGTTGTAGGTACTGATGAGGTCGAGACCGAGGGCGAGGACCAGTGAGCCATCGTGGGTTGGCAGTAGTAGGAACCCGAGGACCTTATTTTCAGCACTTACTATTTTTATTCCAAACTCAGTTTCTATTTTGTCGAATTATTTTAAGTTGTTATTCTTAAAACATTATTTACTGCCGCTGCGACTTTAAACATTGGATCTTTTTATCAGTATATTTTATGAATGAGACATTTTAAAAATTTAAAGAGAAAATTTTAAATTTTTCCGCAAATTTTCAAGTACGAAATACGGGCCTCTACACAATCACTCCTGGAACTTGGCCAAAAATCTGCATGCTGTGCGTGAGTTTCCTTGGCAAACTCTAGAACTCCTAACCCAACTAGGACTCTCCCAGCCAAGCCACCACCGAGCCCACACAACCCTCACCATCCCTGGACCACGCCCAGCCCTAACCAAGACCAGCCCAGTCCCTGGAACTCACGCACGATGCACTGAATTCAGAAGACAGCATGCGCGTTCCCTTGCTACTACACGGTTCCATCGTTTTGTTCGAGCTAGCAGCGAGCCCACCACTCCAGCCCCTATCCTGACCCCTTCCCATCATCCTAGGACCTTGGCAAACCACCTAGCCCAGCCCACAACGGAGCAACCCTCTCTGAAATTCTCGGCCACACAGAAACATGCGTGAAGACTCCCCTCACGCTAAGACTCTTCCAGCCCACCTAGCGCGAGCCCTAGCCACCCTAGGACCCAACCCAACCCTAGACCGAGACCACCCCTAACCCTGGACGAGCCCTGGTTGAGCCCCATCAACCCATGCAAACATAGCCGAGCCCTTGAATCCCCAACAAGCACACCCACCTTTAAAACTCTCGGCCCCTCTTGGCAATTGAAATCCTACGATTCCAGCTTGTTTTCTTTCTCGTTTGCAGCGTTTTTAGTGTGTTCTAAGACCCCTAAACTTGTGTAAAAACTTGCCCCTTAACATCATAATTCATGGCAGCCCCTTTAACAACATGAAAACATGATTTTGGAACCACAATTCACGAGTTTAATACACATGTAAGCATAGTTACGAAAATTGTGAGTTGTGTGACTTGTTTTCATGCAAATTCATAAACAATTTCATAATATGGTGTGATGGATGAGTAAAAGGAGAATTATGGCGTGCCTTTGCTTTTTAAACGCACGATTAATCGTCGACGAATCGAAGAACGGCGGCGAGAAGAAGTTGGCTGAATTTTTCCTTTGAAACTCTCGACTTTTCCTTTCAAATTGGGGTATGTGTGTGCCATGTACTTGAGGGAAATTTTGGAGAATAAATTCTGAAAAGTGGCGTACACAATGAGGGTTTGGGGATGGGTTTTGACTATTTTATAGTTAATTAATCATTAATTAAGCTTAAGCCCATTAATAACTTAATTAAGCCCACTTAACTCATTAGTGTTTAATTTAAAGTATTTCAAATAATTTTGCTTAATAAAGTTTGTGAATTTATAAGCTGGGTTGCCAAAACGTTCGCATTTTGTTGAAAAACCAACACCGATAAAATTTACGTCCAGAAGTATAAAATCACCTCAAAACCCCTTATTTTCAAAAATAAGAAAAAGCATCACCCATATTTTAAATAATTAAAAATAATTATTTAATAAAAATATTTTCTCTTATTCAGCCCTCAGTCTCGGTTCCTCGATCGCAACTCGAATAATATTTAAAAATATATTTTAATGCAACCATGTAGAAAAATATATTTTAAACATGTCAATATGCAGAACAGAATTAATTTATGCAATTAAAACAATTGATTGAAATACACAAAGAATTTAATAATTTATATGCATGTGGTTCGCGTGGATCTTTAAATTTTCGGGACGTTACAATAATAGTCACAATTACTTCACCTCCTCCCACGTTTCACATTTTCATCACTTTATAAAAATCATGCATTCAATATCATTTTTCTTTTAAAAACAAGAATGCCACATATTTTTTAACGTTATCGTTTCATCATAAAACTCCATAAATAATCATAAAATTCCGTACAAATTTAAAATAGACATTTTAACATCATCAACATTTACAATAACGTTTTGACATATTAGATTATAAACATTTAAAATAAACATTTTAACATCTTATAAATTAATAACATTTAAAATAAACATTTTAACATATTTAAATCATAAACATCCATAAACCTTTTAAGATAAATATTTTAACATATTAAAATCCATAAACATTTAAAATAATCATATTAGCACATAAAACAGCATTCAGGACACTGCCATGACGTTTACTAATTTGTAGTTGTAAAATTACCGTTTTACCCTCAGACAAAAAATTTCCCGTTTTTTGACATTTCCTTAATTTCATTGACTCTAACATGTCTCAAATAATTATTTAAGCTTACATGAATTTTCTCATATTTTTATTTGGCTTAAATCGATGACTTTTAAATTAATCTTTAAATATAACATATTAATGCGTTTTAATCTCGAATTAAGTCAAAGCATATAAAATTCTCAAATTAAAAAAGTAAACTTTTAATAATTATTTGAGCTTAAATATAATTTTCCATAATTTTATTATGCTTAACTCTAGGCGTTTCAATTAATTCTTTAATTAACGTTTTGTGATGCGATTAAATCCCAAATAAATCCAAAACTCATTATTTTGATCCCAAATTTTAAACATAATATTTTTATTATTTATTCTACCCTTGTGAGCCATGAACCACTCCCGTGGACCCATGGTTCTAATTTTTTTCTTTAAAATCTCGAAATTGACACATAATCGAACACACCGAGCCATCTCCCAAAATACTCGAGCCATGGTCAAGCCACTTAGAGCCAAACCCGAGCCAACCCACCGAGGCACCCTCTTGACTAAGCCCAGCCCATAGAACCTAGCCCTAGCTCGATCAAACTCACCTGAAACTTGATCCATGTGTGTGTGCGTGAGTATCCTAGCATAAATAGGACTCCTAACCCAACTAGGACACTTCCAGCCCTTAACCAATTGACCCTTCATGGCCCTAACCATCCCTGGACCACCCCCAGACCCTGCCCAGACCAGCCCGAGCCCTTGGACGCGAGAAGCAACCTATCTGAACGAGATAGCAGCCATGCGCTTCATCACGTTTTGCTCAAGCCAGCAGCGAGCCCACCACTCCAGCCCCTGGCCCGACCCCTGCCCATCATCCTAGGACCCTGATGGACCACCTAGCCAGCCCTAAACTGAGCCACAGCCCCCTGTACCGCAGCTGATCACGTGAAGGCTTGGGGAGAGTACTAGATTTCGTGGACTCTTCCCCAGCCTGGTACCCGAGTCCTAGCCATGCTAGGACTCTTCTTAGGACCTAGCCACAACCCTCAGGACCCAACCCCTAGTCCTGGTCGAGCCCCAAAGCCCCATGCACAAGAAACGAGTCACTTAAACCACACATGCACACAAATACCTACGGTTCCTTCTTGGCCAAAACCTACGGTTTCCAGCTTCTATTATTTGTGTTACGTAGCATATTTTGCATTTTAGGACTCTATATTTCATGTGAAACATGACCCTTGATGACTCCTAATCATGGCAGCCCCTTCTAACACATAAAAACATGATTTTTTTGATCCACAACATGCCTTAAAAATTCACCTTTGATGCATACACGAAATTATTTGAAAGCTTCACTTGTTTTTCATGCAAAACATATATAAACAAATACTATGATGTGATGGATGAGTAAAAAAAGAATATGGCATGCCTTTGCGTTTTTAACACACGATTATTCGTCGAAGAACGATGACGACGAGACCTTGGCTTGAAACCTTGGAGAAATATTGATGCTTCCCTTGAAAATTATTGTGTGGGTGCCTTGTATTTGGTGGGGAGAAGATTTGGAGTGTTTTATTGGGTGTGGGCGTGTGATGTGCGGCCTTGGGGTAGGGTTTTAGTTTTAAATAACAATTAAAATCCTAATCAAACTCTAATTGCTAGCTTAAGCCTATTAACAATGTTAATTAGGCCCATTAGTGCTTAATTAAAATATTTTGTTTAATAAAGTTTGTGAATTTATTAGTCGGGTTGCCAAAATGTTCGTATTTTTGTTGAAAATCCAACACCGATAAAATTATGTCCCAGCGTATAAAATCACATCAAAACTCCTTATTTTCAAAAATAAGAAAAAACATCACCCTTAGTTTAAATAATTAAAAACGATTAACTAATAAAAATATTTTCTATTTTTCAACCATCGGTCTCCGTTCTTCGATCGCAATTCGAATAACCTTTAAAAATACATTTTAATGCAACCATGTAGAAAAATATATTTTAAACATGTCAACATGCACAACATAATTAATTTATACAATTAAAACAATTAATTAAAATACACAGGGAATTTAATAACTAGCATGTATGTGGTTCGCGTGGACCTTCAAATTTTCGGGCGTTACAATCTTCTCCCCTTAAATTTAATTTCGTCCTCAAAATTCGCATATCCTTGATAATCAAAAGTTTTAACTTAGTTCTAGTATTACAATAATACACGCTTCCACTGCGCTACTCTGATAAAAATTAAGTTTTAGAATGTCCTTACGGCTCCTTGATCCCAATTAAATTTACCTTCTAAATCTTCGTTTGTGAATCGCAATTAAAACGACCCATGATAACTTAGTACAATGTTATTATAACCTCGAATTTCAATTTTTCTTACAATTTCCAATATAAAAAGAATGGATGACCACGCTTATCGTATATTACTTTCTTTATTTTATACCCAAAATATTCACCATCCTATCATATTTCAACATTAAAATCTCAAACGCATCCACTAAACGCTTATATTTTCAAGCCTAATATTGATTCATCCTACAATACATTAAAATTCCTTATAACCTTATAACCCAGATATCCCAAGGTTCTAAATATTCTTACAAGCCTAAATCATCGAAAATTCTTTTCGTTTACACAGTTCAATTATCACTTATTGTTAAACTAATTCCCAAATTTCTTAAAAATTGCAAAATAAATTCTAAATTTTCTCAAAAATTATACAATTGGTCCTTAATTTCGAAAATCCTACGATTAACCAATAAGTTCTTGGCATTCTTAATTCCCTTCTACGGGTTTCCCATAACATAAATTTTGATAGTTTTAAACTTATTTACCCAAAAACCAATTCATATACCCAATCTTACTTTTCATCAAAACTTAAAATCCCAATTTATAAATTTTCTTACTTCCAAAGATTATCGCAGTCTTCGAATCATTATTACTTATGTGTAATTCCCAAAATTAACCCAACTAGTAACCACGAGTCATCAGTATTTTCTTAGAAAGATCTACGTGTCCCAAAAGCATTCATAATATTCACGATTAACTTATGGCCCAAAAAGTAGAACGTCAATACTAAAACCCAAAAATCAACATAGTCCAATTCCACCACAAAACCAACATGCGTTGAAATCATATAATTTATTATTTCATACCGTATCACGTATAAAAATTCTAAAACATATAAAACATGTATTCTCATAAAGCTATTAAACGTGTGACATAAACATATTATTCATGTAATCATGAAGGTAACAACATATAAATCATATAAAGCATGTAAACTTACAAGTTTGTGGCTTGACGACTGAGCTTTCCGGCACTGATGGTGGCACAACCCTTTACAGAACCATTGCTCTGATACCAACTGAAACTTCTGCTATTCATTTTGCTTTAAAAGTACTAGAAATTTTTTTTCCCCAAAAACCTCAACTAATTTGGCGGAACCCTAATTCAAATGCCTAAAATATTTTGACACCATTTTCTAAAATAAAACCACCAACTAAAATTTGAAAAATCAAGGAAATAGTTTAAACATAAAACCAAACCTAAAAAGCAATAATTTGAAAAGTATAGCTCATACTATCATCTCTCAAAAACCTCTCAGAGCATAAATAAAAAGTCGTAAAATCTTTAATGTAAATCATAAACATAAATCATAACTAGTGCGGAAAAATAGCGTTGGTCCTCGGGTTATGTGTACACCTTCAGTCCAGTCAGATCAACCATCAAGACCTCCATTATCATATTCATAATCAATATCACCTGCATTCATCACACCTAGTGAGTCTAAAGACTCAACACACCATAGTCTTGATGACAAGTACTACATATACTGAAACATCTGCTACTCGTTTTCTTAAAACGTGCTAGAAATTTTTTTTCTACCTACTTAGCATCCGCCGAACTATAGAATTTACATTAAATACTTTTGCACCATTTTTAAAATAAAACAACCAACTACCATTTAAAAATCTAAAAGAAAATAGTTTGCATTGTAAAATCGTCAAACATTTTACCCAACCTAAAAATATTATTTGAAAAGCATAAGTTTTGAATTTAGGAATTTTATATTAAAGTTTGGGATTTTTCGGGATTAAAACGTCTTCAAAACGACTAATTATGAATTAATTAAAAAGTCTAGTATTTTAGCTAAATAAAATTTTGGAAAATTTAATTTAGGCTTAAATAATTATTTGGGATATGTTAGAGTCAATAAAATTAAGAAAAAGTCAAAAACGTGAAATTTTACTTATAGGGGTAAAACCGTCATTTTACACCCGAAAATTGGAAAATGTCATCGCAGTGCTCTAATTGCTGTTTTATATGCTAATATATTTATTTCAAATGTTTTTGAATTTTTATATGTTAAATTATTATTTTTAAATGATTATGATTTTATGATTTATATAATGGACATTTAAAAGACATGTTGCATGCTTGGTTTCCAAATAAAACGATATTATTATGCATGTTTTTATTAAGTGATGGAAATACGACATGTTGAAGGACGTGAAGGGATTGTGACTAAATACGATGATATGTTGGAAATATCGTGAGGGTTATGGTCCTAGTGGGAGCCCGACGATCATGTTTTTTTGGATACAGATATGAATACGAATACGAATATGTTAATACGTTGGCCAAAGCCCAGTTGACCGGTGAGAGTGTCGCTGGTGTCCCCGATGCCCAGTACTGTGGTTTTCTCTAGATGGATCCATCGCCCAATACGATTAAGAATACAAGTCACAATCACGATCTGAATTCAACAAACACGAATATGAATATGAATACGATGATATGAAGATGTTGATATGAATATGGATACGAATATGAATATGTTTATGTTGATATGAAAATATTTATGAAAATGTTTTTATTTAAAGGTTATGCATCATGAAAATGTTTATGAAAATGGTTACGTTTAAAGTTTATGCATTTTCATGAAAACGATATTTTAAGTACAAGTATTTTTACAGTACATGTGTTCTGTATATGTAGTACTCGTTATCAAGATTATGGTGTGTTGAGTCTTTAGACTCACTAGGTGTGATTGATGCAGGTGATATTGATTATGATTATGGTAATGGAGGTCTTGATGGTTGATCTGACTGGACTGAAGGTGCACATAACCCGAGCACCGACGCTAGTTTTCCGCACTAGTTATGATTTATTATTTTAAGTTATGTTAAAGATATTCTATGACTTATATTTATGTTATGAGAGATTTTTGAGACGTTATAGTAGGGGCTATACTTTTCAAATAATATTTTTAGGTTGGGTAAAATGTTTGACGATTTTACGATGCAAATTATTTTCCTTTGGATTTTTAAATGGTAGTTGGTTGTTTTATTTAAAAATGGTGCAAAATTATTTTATGTAAATTCTATAGTTCGGCCGATGCTAAGTAGGAAGGAAATTCATAAACGAATAGCAGACGTTTCAGTTGATATCAGAGCAAAGGTCCTGTAAAGGGTTGTGCCACCATCAGCGCCGGAAAGATCAGTCGTCAAGCCTCAAACTTGTAAGTTTAAATGCTTTATATGAGTTATATGATGTTACCTGCCTAATTATATGAATTATATGTTTACGTCACATGTTTAATAGCTTTATAATAATATATTATTTATATGCTTTAGAATTTTTATACGTGATACGATATGAAATAAGAAATTATGTGATTTCAACGCATGTTGGTTTTGTGGTGGAATTAGACTATATTATTTTTGGGTTTTAGTATTGACATTATACTTTTTTGGCGATAAGTTAATCGTGAATATTATGAATGTCTTTGGGACACGTAGATTTTCTAAGAAAATATTTATGATTGTGGTTACTAGTCGAATTAATTTTTGGAAATTACTTATAAGTTATAATTATTCGAGGATTGCAACGACTTTGGGAATATAAAAATATATAATTTGGGATGTTAGGTTTTAATGAAAATGTAAGATCGGTTATAAGAATTGATTTTTGGATGAATAAGTTTAAAAATTTTGAAATTTCGTTATGTGAAACCTATAGAAGGAAATAAGAATTCCAAAAACTCATGGGTTAATCGTAGGATTTTCAAAATTTAGGAACAATTGGATAATTTTTGAGGAAATTAGAATTGATTTTGCAATTGTTAAGGAATTTGGGGACCTAGTTTAGCAATAAGTGAGAATTGAATGGGTTAAATGATAAGAATTTTCGATGATTTAGACTTTTAAGAATATTTGGAACATTGGGATATCTTGGTTATAATATTATAAGGAATTTTAATCAAGGGTTTTTACGGATGAATCGATATTAGGCTTGAAAATTTAAGCGTTAGCGGATGCATTTGAGATTTTAAGATTTAAATATGATAAGTTGATGAACATTTTGGTTATAAAATAAAAAAAAAGTAATATACGATAAGTATGGTCATCCATCTTTTAATATTGAGAATTATAAGAAAAATTGAAATTCGCGGTTATAATAGTAACATCACTAAGTCATTATGGGTCTTTTTAATTTGCGAATTGTAAGATAAGGATTTAGAACGTAAAATTAATTGGGATCATGGAGACGTAAGGACATTCTAGAACTTAAGTTTTATCAGAGTAGCGTAGCGGAAGCTTGGGTTTTTTGGGATACTAGAACTAAGTCTAAACTTTTGATTATCGAGGATAAGCAAATTTCAGAGACGAAATTCAATTTAAGGGGGGAAGATTGCAACGCCCCGAAAATTTAAAAGTCAACGCGAACCACATGCACGCAACTTATTAAATTCTCTTGTATTTTAATTAAATGTTGTAATTGCGTAAATTAATTATGTTGTGCATATTTGCATGTTTAAAATATAATTTTCTACATGGTTGCATTAAAAATGTATTTTTAAAGGTTATTCGAGTTGCGATCGAGGAACGAAGACCGATGACTGAAAAATAGAAAATGTTTTTATTAAATAATTATGTTTAATTATTTAAAATATGGGCGATGTTTTTTCATATTTTTGAAAATAAGGGATTTTAAGGTGATTTTATAGGCCGGACGTAAATTTCATTGTGTTGATTTTTCAACAAAAATATAAACATTTTGACAACCCAACTAATAAATTCACAAACTTATTTAAGCAAAATTTTTTAAATATTTTAATTAAACACTAATGAGCTAAATGGGCCTAATTAAGTTTGTTAATGGGCCTAAGCCTTGTTAGTGGATTAATTAAATATTTAATATACTAAACTATCCTAAACCCCATTAAAACCCCACGCCCACCTTCCCCAATACGATCAAAACTCTCCCCTCCACCACAAACCACACCACACGTAACTTTGCTGGGAAAGCCACAAAAAGTATGAGGAAAATTCAGCAAGCCTCTCCGCCATTGTCCCTCGAATCGCCACAACGTTTTCATGTGTATTAAACGCAAAGGCATGCCATATTTCTTTCCTTCACTCATCATCACACCCTAATATTTATTTATGTATGAATTGTGTGAAAAACCAGTGACACTTTCTATTTATTTTCGTTTTTGCATAAACATGAATTTTGAAAGCATGGTTTGAATCCCAAAAATTATTGTTTCCATACATAAAGGTGCTGCCATGATTAGGAAGTAAAAAGGCATTGTTTTTACATGATTAAGAGAGTCCTAGGAGGCACAAACAGGCTGCACACGTGAATTGATTAAGTTGGAACCTAATTTGCATGATTTTGGTGTCAAGGGCTCGGGTTTGGGGCTAGGCCTTGCATGGCTCTTCTGGAGTGAGGGCTGGGTCATGGTCCGAGTAAGGGAAGAGTCCTAGCCACGCTAGGACTCGAGTCAAGAGGCTGGGGAGGAGTCCTAGTATGCTGGGACACCACCTGAGAGCCATCAAGGGGCGCGCAGGTGTGCAGCTCACGCAGGGAAGGAAGGGAGAGGTTAGGTGAGCTAGGCTGGCTCGAGAGGGGAGGTCGGGTCCAGGGATGGCTCAAGGTGGCTCGGGCTTGACTAGATGAAACCGAGAGATGGTCCATAGGATTGCTCAAGTGGTTCGAATTTAGGGTATCCTTGGTTTTTAAATTGAAACACGGCTCACGGGAGTCGAGTCGTGGTTCACGAGGGCTAAAATATTATGAAAAGTCTAAGTTTTGAATTTATGAATTTTATATTAAAGTTTGGGATTTTTCGGGATTAAAACGCCTTCAAAACGACTAATTACTAATTAATTAAAAAGTCTAGTGTTTTAGCTAAATAAAATTTTGGGAAATTTAATTTAGGCTTAAATAATTATTTGGGACATGTTAGAGTCAATAAAATTAAGAAAAAGTCAAAAACGTGAAATTTTACGTCTAGGGGTAAAACGATCATTTTACACCCGAAAATTAGAAAACGTCATGGCAGTGCTCTAATTGCTGTTTTATATGCTAATATGTTTATTTCAAATGTTTATGAATTTCTATATGTTAAATTATGATTTTTAAATGATTATGATTTTATGATTTATATAATGGACATTTAAAAGACATGTTGCATGCTTGGTTTCAAAATAAAACGATATTATTATGCATGTTTTTATTAAGTGATGGAAATACGATATGTTTTAGGACGTGAAGGGATTGTGACTAAATACGATATTATTATGCATGTTTTTATTAAGTGACTAAATACGATGATATGTTAATACGTTGTCCAAAACCCAGTTGACCGGTGAGATTGTCGCTGGTGTACCCGTCGCCTAGTACTGTGGTTTACTCTAGATGGATCCATCGCCCAATACAATTAAGAATACAAGTCACAATCATGATCTGAAATCAACAAACACGAATATGAATATGAATATGAATATGAATACGAATACGATGATATGAATATGTTGATATGAATATGGATACGAATATGAATATGTTTATGTTGATATGAAAATGTTTATAAAAATGTTTTTTTTAAAAGGTTATGCATCATGAAAATGTTTATGAAAATGGTTACGTTTAAAGTTTATGCATCTTCATGAAAACGATATTTTAAGTACAAGTATTTTTATAGTGTATGTGTTCTATATATGTAGTACTTGTTATCAAGATTATGGTGTGTTGAGCTTTTAGACTCACTAGGTGGGATTGATGCAGGTGATATTGATTATGATTATGGTAATGGAGGTCTTGATGGTTGATCTGACTGGACTGAAGGTGCACATAACCCGAGGACCGACGCTAGTTTTCCGCACTAGTTATGATTTATGATTTTAAGTTATGTTAAAGATATTCTATGACTGTTATGACAGATTTTTGATAGGTTATAGTATGGGCTATACTTTTCAAATAATATTTTTAGGATGGGTAAAATGTTTGACGATTTTACGATGCAAACTATTTTTCTTTGGATTTTTAAATGGTAGTTGGTTGTTTTATTTTAAAAATGGTGCAAAAATATTTTATGTAAATTCTATAGTTCGGCCGATGCTAAGAAGGAAGAAAAAAAAATTTTCTAGCACGTTTTAAGAATAAGAATAGCAGACGTTTCATATACAGATCACATGCAACAGTAAAAATACTTGTATGTAAAATAACATTTTCGAGACGATGCATAAACTTTAAACATGAATATTTTCGTAAACATTTTCATAATGCATAAACTTTAAACAATAACATTTTCATCAAATTTTTCATAAACATTTTCATATCAACACAATGATATCATTTTTCATTTTCATCAATCCATATCATTCATCATTTTATCATAAACATTTTCCCTTTTCTTTTTACATCATAAGCATATACATTCTACTTTTATTGAATTTGGATCGTTAATTGTGACTTTCATTTTCCTCATAAGGTCGATGGATCCATCTACATGTAACCACAGTACTGGGCGGAGAGAACATCAGCGGCACTCTCACCCGTCAACTGAACCATGGCCTATCCTCATCATATGCAAAATACGACCGCCGGGCTCCCTCTGGGACCTTCTCCCATAGAAGGGCTCCCTCTGGGCCTTCTTCCGTAAATGGACTCCTTCTGAGGCCTTTTTTATCACGATATCCCCAATCATAACATCATAATAGTCACAATTACTTCACTTTCTCCCACGTTTCACATTTTCATCACTTTATAAAAACATGCATTTAATATCATTTTTCTTTTAGAAACAAGCATGCAACATATCTTTTAATGTTATCGTTTCATCATAAAATTCCATAAATAATCATGAAATTCCATACACATTTAAAATAGACATTTTAACATCATCAACATTTACAATAACATTTTGACATATTAGATCATAAATATTTAAAACAAACATTTTAACATCATATAAATTAATAACAATTAAAATAAACATTTTAACATATTTAAATCATAAACATCCACAAACCTTTTAAGATAAACATTTAACATATTAAAATCCATAAAAATCCATAAATATTTAAAATAATCCTATTAGCACATAAAACAGCATTCAGGACACTGCCATGACGTTTACTAATTTGTAGGTGTAAAATTACCGTTTTACCTCAGGTGTAAAATTTCCAGTTTTTGACATTTTCTTAATTTCATTGACTCTAACATGTCCCAAATAATTATTTAAGCTTACATGAATTTTTTCATATTCTTATTTGGCTTAAATCGATGACTTTTAAATTAATCTTTAAATATAACATATTAATGCGTTTTAATATCGAATTAAACCAAACCTT
The DNA here is from genome assembly GCF_012295235.1 of Primulina huaijiensis. NCBI lineage: Eukaryota > Viridiplantae > Streptophyta > Magnoliopsida > Lamiales > Gesneriaceae > Primulina > Primulina huaijiensis. The sequence continues at coordinate 15,517,466 of NC_133323.1, read as the reverse complement.
AATATAAAATTCCCAAATTAAAAACTTAGACTTTTAATAATTATTTGAGTTTAAATATAATTTTTCATAAATTTATGAAGCTTAACTCTAGGCGTTTAAATTAATTCTTTAATTAATGTTTTGTGACTATTAAATCTCGAATAAATCCAAAACTCGTTATTTTGATCTCAAATTTTGCTGCCATGCGCTTCATCATGTTTTGATCGAGACAGCAGCGAGCCCACCACTCCAGCCACTGGCCCGACCCCTGCCCATCATCCTAGGACCCTGATGGACCACCTATCCCAGCCCCAAACCGAGCCATAGCCCCTTTACAATAGCTGATCACGCGAAGGCTTGGGGAGAGTCCTAGCTTTCGTGGACTCTTCCCCAGTCGGGTACCCGAGTCCTATCCATGCTATGACTCTTCGTAACCTAGCCACGACCTTGGGACCCAACCCCAGTCTTGGTCGAGCCCCAAAGCCCCATGCACAAGAAACGAGTCACTTGAACCACACATGCACACCAATACCTACGGTTCCTTCTTGGCCAAAACCTACGGTTTCTAGCTTCTGTTATTTGTGTTGTGCAGCATATTGTGCATCTTAGGACTCTATATTTCGTGTGAAACATGACCCTTGATGACTCCTAATCATGGCAGCCCCTTCTAACACATAAAAACATGATTTTTGGATCCACAACATGCTTTAAAAATTCACCTTTGATGCATACACGAAATTATTTGAAAGCTTCACTTGTTTTTCATGCAAAACATATATAAACAAATACTATGGTGTGATAGACGAGTAAAGGAAAGAATATGGCGTGCCTTTACGTTTTTAACGCACGATTATTCGTCGAAGAACAATTACGACGATGCCTTGGCTTGGAACCTTGAAGAAATATCGATGCTTCCCCTGGAAATTATTGTGTGGGTGCCGTGTATTTGGTGGGCAGAAGATTTGGAGTGTTTTATGGGGTGTGGACGTGTGATGTGTGGCCTTGGGGTAGGGTTTTAGTTTTAAATAACAATCACACTCTAATGGCTAGCTTAGGAACATTAACAATGTTAATTAGGATCATTTAGCCCATTAGTGATTAATTAAAATATTTTGTTTAACAAATTTTGTGAATTTATTAGCCGGGCTGCCAAAACGTTCGTATTTTTGTTGAAAATCCAACACCGATAAAAATTACGTCCCGACATATAAAATCACCTCAAAACTCCTTATTTTAAAAAATAAGAAAAACACCACCCTTAGTTTAAATAATAAAAACATTTTTCTATTTTTCAGCCCCCGATATCTGTCCCTCGATCGCAACTCGAGTAACCTTTAAAAATACATTTTAATGCAACCATGTAGAAAAGTATATTTTAAACATGTCAACATGCACAACATAATTAATTTATGCAATTAAAACAATTAATTGAAATACATAAGGAATTTAATAACTTACATGCATGTGGTTAGTGTGGACCTTCAAAGTTTTTCGTTACACTGAGCTTCTCGCAACCAGCAGTAGGCACAACCCTATATCAAGAAACCTTGCGGTCTGATATCAACTGTGACGAACCGTGTCTTAAAATACTACTACTTTAATATTCACGGAACAATTTAAAATTTTCTTATTAAATAATTTGTTATAAATATAACTCTTAAAATAAATCACGGTCAACACTCAATACTAAAAATAAAGTTAATATTAACCTCCATTATTTGAAATCACAACCAAAAATCCAAGTTAAAAACATCCACCATAATTTGAAAAAATCTCAACTTATTAGTCACCAATATTAAGATATAAAATTAAAGAAATAGTTTTCAACGTGCATAATAAAAACTCTCGTGAACTACAAGGTCCTCAGATTTGCAATACCATTAGTCCGAGCCTGCTCAATGGTCATCGCCTTGCGTCTACTCAACTACATCATCTGCATCGATCAAGTCTAGTGAGTCTAATGACTCTGCATGCATAAATCGTAAATAACAAATGATACGTAATAAAATCCATGCAATTTAAATATAGCTCGTACATAGCATAATATAAGTATAAATATGTATAAGTAACTTTCCTGCATAAACATTTTCATAAAATCATATTTTTTGTGCTCATCATAGTAATCGTAATCGAAAATCATTTTGCGTAGAGTTCTGTTCAGTGCAAGTGGCCTATAACATAAATCGTTTGTTCAAACTCAACCACAGTACTGGATGATAGGGATCACCACAGCACTTGTACTGGATGTCCACTCCCTAACATAACACAATTCATTCGAAGAGGTTGGAGAGGTCCCCAGACACGTTCTCCGACTTCCAAACCCGTAACATAATTTGGCCACTAGACAAATCGCATACCTCAAAAATAATTTATTGCACATCATACATACTTAAGAATGTCATGAACTTCGTCAGATTGTCCTTGGATTTGCTGTCCTAACATACTAAAAATTTATACCCAAAACAACCCTTAAGGTGTATTTTGACACATACGACTCCCAAATTAAATATAGCCACTTGGGACGTACCAATAGACTCGAGACTCGACCCATACATAAAACACATCCTAACCTACTTCCCAAGGCCATAGACCAGCCCTGAACCATGCTCGAACCCCGTACCATGCACCACGAACAATCTAGACACAAGCTGCCCAAGGAGTTATGCTATGACACTTATGTGTTCCGTACGACTTCCTATCAATTCTAACTCGAACCAAACCCGAAGCCCTAGATTCGACCCTTAGACATCATTTAAGACTCTGGTCTAGCCCGTTCCAGCCCATACACACGCAAAACCCCTTAAACCATACAAAATCGTAGCCCCTAAATCACGCGTCACCTTCATGCGCACTCACGGCACCCACAGCTCCAGCACTTATGCTAGCCAACCAGACCCTAACCGACCCATACCAAGCCTACCCCGGGACCCTAAGACCCTAACTAGATCCTAGACACAACTCTATTTCAGTCTAGCCACCATCCCGACATGAAACCCGCAGCTATCCCTCTAATGCGCGCGGCTGCACAGATTCCATTCCTTACTGCACCAGCGCCCTATCGGCCCATCCCGAACCACCTAACGACATGTAAACACACCCCTTAACATGCCCATACGTAGCAACAAGCCATATGATGGATCTAGAGAAGACGACAATCAAAACTCGAAGAAAACGTAGATGTTCTCGCGTATCTAGTATCGAAACGAGTTTTAATAATGTTATAGCATACATATAATTAAACCAATGAGTTTTCATGCATATTTTATATCAAAATGCAGTATGTAACATGATCGATGCATAAAAAAAAGGTTTAGACATGCCTTCACGTTAAATGCATGAAATATCGAATATCGACGCGAGAAAGAATAGAGGACAAACGAAAGACATTGTGCCCAATTGAAGGGTCGTGTGGTGGGCACCAGAGGTGCTTCAAACACAATATTATCCAAGAGCTGCAATAGGTTATATTCTAAGAATATTTACACCGATGAATTAAATCGAGTTTGATTAAGAATCAAGCGGAAAACACTCGAAGTAATCCTTCGTTAAGAAAAACTGATAAATTTTATATACTGTGTAACTGAATAACTGAAATAAGGGAATCAATTGTGGCACATATCAGTTCAGTTATGGTGACAACTGAACTGACGGATGCTCTAACTGATCAAATCAGTTGAAAACAAAAGTTAAACAGTTAAAAAACACATGATATGTTTATGGATGTTCGGAGACTTGAACTGCTCCTACGTCACCCTTTCTACCTCCTCGGTTATGATATACTAGAAGACTTTGATTTATACAAACCCTTGTACAAAGCCACTCAGCTTAGGATTTACCCACTACCTAACTGAACTCCTAGACTAGACTGAAGGCAGCACCTTCCAGCCAACACTTGTTTAACGTCTGTGTGTCAAATACTACATACACAAGTTTAATGTCTTTGTGCAAGACTATATTTGGGTGATGGTGTGTGTGTGTGAGAGAACTGATCTTTGGATACAATACGAAAGTGTTCTCACACATTGCGGGAATTTTTCTTCTAAACTAAGCTGATAACACCATGTGGATGTTTAAATACATACGGCACCCAAAGGAAAGTTTCGAGCTTCGAAACTACAAATTTTAAACTTTCTCTGCGCTTTGATTGTGAGAAAATAGTATCCCAACAATTGAACCGAATTAATTTTTTTTTTAAGTAATAGAAAGATGATTATTTCAATAACAAAATCCGATTGGTGATAGAACCCAACCAGGCGCCAATGATAGAACCCAACCAGGCATAATCTTTTGCAAAGATGTTGTTGTGTTTTTTGAGCGATGAGTTTTGTGGTTTTCTATCTGTCTCCTACCTACTTGAATGAGTTGTAGTGTCGTGCGCTAACTCTCCACGTATCCACTACTTTTTGAATGCGCGATATTGGAATGTGTGTGAATACGAAAAAAACGTCATCCCATATTGTTATGGTGTAATTTGATATACTCATATATTGTTAGATCTCGGTTTTCTCGTGCCCAAAACGCAGCGTAAGTTTTAAAAAAAATTTAGATCTTGACATTCAAGATATATTTGTTTGGATACTCGTATGGTTTTAATTAAATAAACATAGAATGTTTAGTAATATACTTTTAGTAAATAATTTTTATTTGGCTCCAACTACTCCGAAATTAGCGGACATAGCTCTTGTTGTAATTCTCTATGAACTTTCTTCAAGAACTTCTAATCCGGTCTACGACTGGAATACTTAATCCTCTTCAAAATTGCACTAGTAATTTTTGAAAATATTTTGCGTTGAGATAAAACACCAAAAATTGGCACAACTTTCAAACTTGGAGTGACCAAATTTTTCTTGATTTTGAGAAGGGATTTTTCGAGAACTCCATGGAAGAGCCGAAAGTTTCTTTCTTGTCTTTTTCTAACTTTCGAAAGAATCCAAGCATTAATAATAAAGAATTCTAATTCTCTTTATAATCCAATATTTTCTTAATTAATCCAATTAATTAAGTAAATTTAATATTCTAAATGCATGCCATCCTTTTTCCAATTCAATTGTTTCCACCGAATCACACTTGCATCATAATAATAATAATAATCATTATTATATTTTCTAATCTTTTCTTTACTTAATTAATCTAATTAATTAAGTTAATAAAAGATTCTAAAACGCATGCCAACTATAGCTAATCTCGATTTCTTTTAATGCATATATTTATGAGAATATCATGCATTAATTTTCTTTGCGTGCAAAGTTTTTAAAATTATGCTATCATGAATATTTCCATATTACATAAATCAATACCATATTTTATAAAAACTTAATGGGCTATATTTTAACTCATTAAAATATAATTTCATTATTAAAGTCCATTTGCACTTTAATAAATTTGCATGATGAGCTTATACTCTTACAAGCCCATGATCCATGCTCCCATTACATTAATCTCATCATAATCCCGATCGACGATCCAATATCATCGATGTGACAATTTCAACTTGTTTGTTTTTATGATGCACACTCTAATTTCGAGATCACCAGTGTCTAAATAAGACAGGTGTACTCCTGTAAGGCCTAGAAATCCGTATTCGAAAATTTGCGGAAAAATTAAAAATTTTCTTTTAAACTAAATAAAATATCCAGTTCATAAAATAAACTGTTGAATAGCGTGTCATGTTTAAAAATAGCAGCGGAAGAAATTAATGTTGTAAAAATAACTGTAAAAATTTTATCCAACGGTAGATAAAAATGTTTGAGCGATAAAAATAATAAATGCTGAAAATGAGGTCCTCGGGTCCCACTACTGCCGACTCGAGCTGGCTCACTGATCCCCGCCTTCGGTCCCGACATCATCAGTACCTACAACAATCAAGTCTAGTGAGCCTAAAGACTCAGCATGCATATATCGTAAATAACAAGTAAATAAATAATAAAATCGCATGCAAGTGAAAATTTCCTGTACTGAGGTGTAACGTAAAATATCATTTCATTGGTAATTATAATACGTGCATAACTGAACTGAAAATATCATAGTGAAAAGGTTTGCTCCTTGGAGCCATGTAATGAAATAACTTGTAATAATTTTCTGGTGAGATTATGGTCTACGCAAGTGGTCCCTGAACTGAACTGAACTGAACTGACCGGTAACTGGCGACCGGGCCGGTAACTGGCGACCGGACTTAATAATGTATGTCTGATCAGACTACTGCCACAGTATACTGGGTGAAACAACTGAACTGACCGGTAACTGGCGACCGGGCCGGTAACTGGCGACCGGACTTAAGCATGATAGTAAAGTGACCACAAGCAATATCGCATAAATCTCAAAATGAATATTTTTGCACGTAATATAATTAAATAACATAATTGAATATGAACAATTTCGATTTTCTTGCATTAAAATCATGTACTTGCAATATTTAAAAATACCTATATGACTTGATTGAAGAGTGAAAGAAGATATAAACATGCCTTGGTTTGTTTTGACAGAAAACAAACGATATAACGACGCGGCTCGGCGGAGACGGAGTGCCCTTCACGTTCTTACTTTTCTCTCTTAATTCCTTTAAACCAAGCATGCACCATAATTATTATAATGGCGTAAAAATTGTAAACGTGATGCATGAACATTTAAAAATATTACGATTTGTGCTCAGGGCGCTGCTAGGACTAAAATCTCACCCCAGGTGCAAAATGACCATTTTGCCCCTCGAAACCCGAAAATTATCGTTTCATCCCTGGATCTCTAAAATTGACCCAAAGCTTATCAAACTCCTTAAAATGTCCCAAAACATTTTTAAAAGTGATCTTAGATGTAAACTTGAGCCCAAACTCAAACTTAATCGATTCGTTTTAAAACTTGGACCGAGGTCCCGGTTTTAACCCGAATCGAACCGAATCTTAACCAAAATTTTCTCAACTTTTTACCATATCTTAAAAACACTTAATAGGTCCTAAAACAATGTCATTATGCCCCCAAACCCACGGCTGGAATTTCTAGAACTTGCCAATCTCTCGGTCCTATCACAATTCAACACCTCATGCACACCTTTACCCCAAAAACTCACGCCTCAAGCTAATCCATCGTGCCAACCATGAACCAGCCTATTGTGGACCTAGAACAGACTCCAAGGAATGCCCCTGAACCAAGCCACCCGCCCCAGGCAAGCCGCTAACCTCTAAGAACCGTGAATCACCAAGGATCTCCTACCGCGGCAAACCCATCTCACCCTTGCTCTATTGCTTGTTCCCTCCTTTCCAGCATGGCTCGGGCCATTCCAGACCCTGAATCAGACCCACCAGGGTCTGGTCCAAGGCTGGAGAAGGCCCTCGCGCTACTGGTGTAGAGAAACGATGGACCGAACCCTTACGCCAAAGGCTCCCGATCTGCACAGCCCTTCATACTTTCACCCGAACCCGATCATTTCCCATTCCAGTGCCTACGCCTCACACTCCCGATTTTTTTTTACAGGACCTTGACAACCTTACGCAACAGCCCCTTGCACCACAAACCAGAAAACATGAGCACAAATAAAAAGATAGCATGAACATGTGAAAACCGAACCCATATGACATGTGTAGGGATGGATCGAAAACTTTGCATGCATAAACACATCCAACAGTATAAAAGACATGTGTGATGAGAAAATAATGGATACAATGCGTGCCTTAAATGATGTACACGCGCGAGGGACCCGAGATGAAGGCTGGAGGAAACTCTTTGCAAGAACAAGTGGAAAACCAATGGGGCCTTTAGCTGTAATTGATGAAAACGAGAGGGAGGTGGTGCTCTGAATGGGATGTCGGCTGGTTGGGGGAACAAATGACTAGGTTTAGGGTTAAGGAGTGGGTTAGCACTAAATAAATAATAATCAAGAGTTTAATGGGCCCTAATTTGCTTATTAAAGGTTTACAAAGATAATTAAGCCCAATAGGCTTAAAAATGGGCCCACTAAATCTAAACGTACTCCCGAAAAATATTTCGTGTTGGAAAGATTTTGAAAATATTAACCGAACCATCAAAAAGTCCCCCAATTGGACAAAATTTGCGTACCGTTAAAAATAAAGTCCTGCGGGTAAAAATACCCAATAAAATCTCATTTTCGAAAAATACACTTAAAAATACTTTAAATTAATTTATAAAAATAAATCGTGTAATAAAATAATTTTCCTTAAATTCTCCGATCTCCGTTCCTCGATCGAACATGATATGCACCTAGAAACCCTAATGCATGAACTTTTAAAATTTCATGAATTAAATCCTATCATGTATGAATTATGCATAAAATGCATAAAAATAATTAAACACAATTTAATGAAATAAACATGCATTTAATGCTTTTTTTTAAAAAAATTAATTAATTAAAATGCCAAGGAAATTTAATAACTTGCATGCATGCCAACTTTTTAAATTATATTTACTAACATGCTAAATTACCACTTCTTAAATAAGTCTTTATTAACTTATCTCAATACTCCATCTCCAGTCCGGCCTCACTTATTTAACTGAAAAGGTGACAATTAAACTACTACGTAAAATAAATAAATTTAAAGAAAAGAATTTAAATACTCATGAAATAAAAAAAATAATTTTATTTAAAATACTAGAATTATGCATGGCTTATACGTAGTCTAATTTACGGGTTCTACAACTCCTTTGACTATCTTAACAGTCATGCTCTCAAAATTTCTATAAGCTTTTATAATTTTTTTTATAAGCTTATCGATTGATCATATCAAACTTATTTATTATAAATTCAACTCATTGAATTTATTATCTAAACGTTTTCTATAAATTCAAATCCTTGAATTTATTATCTCAACGGGAACAAAATAATCCAATACTTGTGTGACCCTTAATGGTTCAGAGATAGGTTCACAACTCTTTGTGATTCACGACAATTTCCTTTATTCGGGCTTACCCTAGTTAGCTCCATTTTTTTCATCAACACCTTGATCAAGAATGTCAGAACTCATTTCTGATTGCACCTATTGGATCATGGTAAGAGCGTCTAGTAGCATCGCCCCATGATCCCCTAGGTATCACTGATAGTGCCTGCAAGAACAAGTCGATTATGATTAGCGTGCAGTACGGTCCCTTCATCCCATATATCCCGATCGAATCTGCAACCATTGGTTCATCGAGGGTTGCATATCAATTCGATAACTATGTGACACATATAATAGTGGCATCGCATGTACTATTGGAGAACTCCTTCTCTAACGTACATCTCATACTCTGGACAGAGATTCCACAAACTATTATTTCATCAGATCACATAGTATATCCACACCCGTAGGTGAGCGGTGAATCCCCGACTACAATACACTAGCTCCTATATGTGTCGCAACTGTACCCAATCTCGCCACCTGATGACTCTCATGGAGCCGGTAAACGAGTCAAAGTACAGCCCTAGCATATAGAACCTCAGTGTTGTCTCGGGTCGTAAGGACTAATGGCGTATAATCATAACCACAGACTTATCCTCTAGATAAATGATAACCACTTGGAAAGTCCGAGGGAGGGTTGTTCAGTATAATCTTCATATGACTACCCATATGCATGATTGGACATCTCTATGCCCTTACCAAGAAACGCAGTACACAACATCACAGATGCTAGTCTCGAGCTCAAGCGACCTTTATCCATGTTTTAGGCGGCTGAATCGACTAGGAACGAATTTAGAATATGCAGTGTTTACAAATGAGTTTCAACATTGAATTACGATTCATTTGTATTAAAGCATAATCAAGGACTTTATCTATGCTGATCGCATGAGTATACAGATAAAGTGAAACGAAACCATAAAAAGTTATACTATATTAAAATAAAGATTGTTTATTACACTTGAGTCAATAAATTTCCTAGCCAACCGTTGGCTTGCAGGACATCTACTCTAACATATATAACACCCCTGAATTATAAAATTTTTATTCATTTTTCTTGAAAATATCCTTTTATGACACCATACTTGTGATGATAAAATATATGTTTATGAAAGCGAAAAAAACTTCACCCTATCTATAAAAAAATGAAAATGCCTTCCAATTGATCAAAATCAAAATTTGTTCTATAATACATTTCTATACATTGTTCAATGATTTTTATATCAACTTTCCACATTTCATATTTTTATTGAATTACCAAACATATAATATTCAATTGCAAATCTTACATATAAGATTCAATTCGACAATTAAAATGCATCCATAAATTTTGAGACATGAAATTTAGGAAAATTGTAATTTTAGTCATGTAAGTTGGTATGATTTTTGTTTTAATCATGTAATATATCGATGTTTGATTTCAATCCACTAATTGAATTTTTTTTGTTCTTTTTCCATTCGAAACCATTGAACATATCAAATATTACTTATTCGGAACTAATACTGTCTTATTTGACTTATATAATATAAAAATAATATAATTTATATTGTACACATTAAAATCTATGTAAACAAAAGTAAAGAAAATAACAAGAATTTTTCACCATATTTTGAAATATTGAGTGTAGTTTTGTTTTGTTTTGTTTTGGTTTTTATTTTTTATTTTTTTATTTGTGTAATATGAATAAATGTAAATGAGCTACCTATTAGAGAATCAAGATTAAATAAACAATAATCCAAGATGGAAAAAAAGAAAAAAAAAAAAGATAGAGGATGAAAATAGGAGTGAAAATCGGGGATCTAGTGGTTTACGAGAACTGTATAGAATATTTGATGCAGCCGAGAATAATCCATTTCTCACCCATGACTCATCGCTTCATCCTCTCTTTATATACTTGCTTTTCCCCATTCTTTTTTATTTATGTTCTTCGTTTACACTCGCTCCAAATCCGTCACCTTCTCGTCCCTTCACCCCTTTTCTGAAAGATTCTTTCGCACATTTTCACATATACCCGCGTGCGTAATCTGATTCAGTTGAATTCTTGCAGTTAGTTTGATGATCGTGTTCTGTTCGTAGCTTGAGCCCATTTGTGTCCCCTTCTTGTTTTTCGTGTTAAAATTTGGGTTCTGTTTCAGGTTGAGTGAAGATGGCGGTGTTCAAAGTTGTCCGCGTCGAAACCACGCCTTTTGATGACCAGAAACCCGGGACATCTGGTCTTAGGAAGAAGGCGAGTTTTTTGGATTTTTTTTTGTGGGGAATGTGAATCTGTGTTTATTTTAGAGATGAACTTCAATGAGAAACTTTTGATTTGTGGGACGTTTGTTTCTTTTTTGGTTTAAAAATGTGGCCTTTCCTCTTGGCTACTGCTGATTAATAAGCGTTACGGTGTTGTATATCTTTTCTTCTCTTTTATTTTTGGTGAAAGACTTGATTGGCTTATCAAAACTAGATCTGGCGTGTTATTTTTAAGTGTTAGTGATCAACATTGATAGATCTATTGGTTTTAACGTCATGGAGTACCATCATAAGATGGATAAAATTGATCCTGTTAGCGTGGAATCTCATGCCATGATGCCATAATCACTGATTTATGTGCGAATTATGTATGGTTGTAAAGTGAGATCTCATGTTTTTGTTTGGTGATCGTCTTATTTAAGTTTCTTTTGGTGCAAATGATACATGATGTTTTTATGTCATGAATTATCTTGTGAGCTTGTCTTGAATCATATGGAAAGGAAAATAGAAGGATTGACATGATCATCTTCTAGAAAAGAAAATTAAATAGTTACAGAAAGGTCGAAATCAGTATCATAATACTTAAGTTTTTAATTCATCCGTGGAATGAACTGAATCTTGTGGTTTCTGCTATGATCACAGAACATCAAAATGGGAATTTCCCAAATATGCAGTTCCATGGATTAGTAGTAACAGAAAGTGTATTTAGTTATTTTGGAATGGCGGTACAGTCAGTTTTGAATGAGAAGTCCAGGTGAAGCAATTACTATGCAATTCCATGTCAAGAGAGGACCCCGATTCATTTATTTTTGAAATTTTCAAAGTGGTTTATTTATTAGACTTTTAGTCTCAAGTAGTGGTTGGTGTTCTCTCATAGTTGATTCTGATATACAGTTGTCATGAATGATTCAGGTTAAGGTATTTAAGCAACCACATTACTTGCAAAACTTTGTTCAGGCCACGTTTAATGCCCTTGGGGCTGACAAAGTCAGAGGTTGGTGTTTTTCATTCATATATATTATATTTGTGATTCGTCAAATTCCTTTGTTCCTGTTCTTGAGTTGAACCAAAAGTGAATTTTCATGAATTCTGAGGTAGAAAACTTTGCATCTCCTTTTCTGGATCACAGTTTTTTAATGTCTATATTCTGTTGTGAAAGGCACTGCAGTGTTTACTAGAAAACATGAAGATCAGCATAGATTTAATGTATTTTAACAGTCTGAAAACGGGTCTTGACTTTTTATCAGGCGTATCAAATTATTGACCGTTCTTAAGGAATATGTGAATAATTTTCCTTTTTCTGTATATGATGCTGGCACACACTTGTTAATGCATTTCATCTCTTTTCATTTGAATGCATACTCATTTTAATAATATGAACATGTCGGTGTGAAGTCTTCCTAGGGTCATTTTATATTGAATATGTAACTATAAAGAAACAAATTACAATGATCATTTGAAATCTGTGTATGGTATAAACAGGCTATCCGCAGGCTTAAAGTGCCTGCCCTTGTCATTTATCTTATGAGTCTTCTGATTGTTCCAATATCAATCTTTTTTTTAACTCAATTTTTTTTACAACTCACCGAGTCTTAGATTCTTTTTCTGCATAGAAAAACAAACATGTTTTGGCTGTGTCATATTCCTGTTTGGGACTTTTATAAATCGAATCAGAGGAAGATATTTATTAGTCATTATGAGATTTGGATTGTATCTGACTTATTTTCCTGTCAGAGAACTTTTTGTATAAATGCAGTTACGATTTGGTTTATTAAAAGAGCGATGGACGAGAAAGAAAGGCATACATGTCTGTATCAACTGGTTCCGAACAATGCATGCACGCAAACACACACCTATATGCACATACACCCATGAACTAAATGCATGCCAATTGCTGTAATTACCTAAATTAGCTTGGATTTCTTTTTCAGGTGCTACACTTGTTGTATCGGGTGATGGTCGCTACTTCTCAAAGGATGCTATTCAGGTAAACCAATAACCCTTTCTGTTTTTATCATTTGTAGTTTGGATAGTTATTATTGATGTCAATGGTAATTCTGTATGATTTATATATAAGTGCTTTTAGTCTTTGTTTGAATACAATGTTTGACATCTCTAATTTTTTCATAATCTGAAATCACAATAACACATAACTTTACATGATCAACCCTTGATGTTTTCAATATCACGGAAAAACAAAGGTTGGACCATGCATGGTTGTTTCAGAGTGCCGATTTGTAAGAATGTTAATGCTTTTTTTAAGATATGCAAGATTTGGGAATCAATAGGTCTTATCCCTCATCTATTGGTAAAAAGCTCTGATTCATATTTATTTTGAGAATTAATACTGAAATTTTGAGATGGTGCTTGGATGGCATGCTTTTGAAGTGATGTGATTAATGTAAATGTTTTTTTGGGGGATTTTGTTCATTATAATATACTAGATGTGTCTTAAAGGGTACAATTGAGATAAAAAAAAGGGATGGAAATGGGTTGGTAGTTGGGCGAGAAAATTGAGATGTAAAAATTGAATATTTTGACGTGGATGTGTCGGGGAAGAAAAACTTGGGTGAATTTTTTTTTTAAAACAAGAATTTATTTAAAGCAATTAATCGAATACACTCTTAGCATATCAATGAAAACCATTATATAACTCAAGTATTGAAAGTTGGGACAAACAACCTACTTTTGGCTCTTCCTGCATGGACGATGTTTCCCACTGGTGTCATGCCAACGATAGTCATTATTCCAGTCTTCAAGCTTGTTGTACTATTTTGCTACCCGCAAGTGTAAGGTGTCAAATTTTAGTACTCGGTAGAGCACAAATATTGTAGCGCTCTTACTCGAGCCACTGCTAAACAGACTAATAAGCATACACAATTTAAACTTGATAACAACAATTGAATAGGAGAAACAAAATAACTTAATCATCTTACAAGTCAAACGAAATCAGAACAATAATCTCAGTCTTAAACGTTAATACAACCATATCGAAAACTTAATCCTGAACGAGAATAGAAGAAACCAAATTAAACCTCTACTGGATCACCACCGAAAACCCAACTGCTCTAGCCACTGTCCTGGTCATCCGAACCGTTCAACCTAAGACCTGCCCCGTGGAATGGGGTGCCCAAGATGAAGACAAGGACATGAGCGACAATCGCCCAATAAAAGACTGTACAAGCATGCAAACTGATATGATGCATGTAAAATACAATATGCTCGGATATCAAGGATCTGCCTTAGGAATGTTCGGACACTGTAGCTGAAATGACGCTCTATTTTTTAACTTTAAAATTGTACTAAATTTTTTCTTTTTTTATCCATTAATATGAAAACCAACAATTAAAAATAACTTAATATTTCCATAAATCAAAATAATTTAACAATTTAAATCGCAAGTGCATAAAATCCCTAAAATCGTTAATTACCAATATTAACTCCTACTTTTAACATGATCAAAATTAATTTCAACATAAAGCATGAAATCTCTAATAAAATCATTAACAAAAATCCTTTAAAATTTTTAACTAACAAGCTAATGCGGAAAATAATGTCTCTCGAGAGTGTACTGTCTGTGCCTCAATCCACTCATGCATTAGCGCCTCCCTGAAAAACAACATCATCTGCAGGATTCAAACCTAGTGAGTCTAATGATTCAACACGTTCTAAACAGGAGTAACAAATATACATATACAAGCACGTGCATTAAATTCATATTTTTATTTAAAATAAACTTGTAAGCATAAATAAATCATGAATCGTAAAATCATTTAATCGTAAAGCTTTGCATCATTTATCATTTTGGGTGAAGTTTGATCCTTGAAAGTGACTAGTCTTTTATCCTCTGGTCGACTGATCAGTCTTAGTTCACCATTGCGCATGGGGACGAGCCATAGGCACCGACGTAAAAATATGGAAAGCCTTGTCCTGTAAATGGTCTCCCTCCGGGGCCTTTTCCCTCACGATATTCCCATAAAGTTGTAAGTTCACCGTTCCTTCTATAAACGAATTCCCCACATATCCTCTATCCTCTTTGTCACAGTCAATTTACATCCTTCAAAATATTTTTTTTCCTTTTTAAATCATAAAATATCATGACTTTCCAAAAAAATAACATTTTAACAGTTAAAATTGCACAGTTTTACCATAAATCATAAAATATCATATTTTCATCATAAACATCATGAAATATCATTTCATATGCGTTATGACCTTTCAGGATGCTGCCGAGCTTCTTCGCATTACTCAGGTGTAAAATGACCGTTTTGCCCCTAGACGTAAAATTTCTCGATTTTTACTTTTTCTTACTTTTATTGACTCTAGACTATCCCAAATAATTATTTAAGTTTAAATTAAATTTTAGATATTTTTATTTGACGTAAATTCGAGGATTTCGATTTAATTATTTAATTACTAATTGATGAAGCGTTTTAATTCCCGAATTAATTCAAATTTTAAACATAGACATTTTATACCTAAAATACCATCGTGGACCATGACTCAACTCCCTAGGACCATGGTTCGACCCTTTTCTTTTCTACCAACCCAAGTTCGAACCCCTACAAGTCCCCTCGAGCCAAGTCTCGTTTTTCTCGAGCCACTCTCAAGCCACCTCGAGCCAACCCCTGACCAGCCCACCTAGGGACCCTACTGACCATCGAAAAGAAATTTGTTGAGTTTTAATAACATATATTCCAATGGGTATGATACTCAAACAATAACTGAAGGGAATGAGAAATATATGTGTCTTACCATATATAAATCAGGAAAGAAATATGTAGTTGAAAAACTTCCAATGCTCCCTACTGGATTGCATTATACACATATAAGTCCAATTGAATCAAACATGATAGTTGATAATTCTTCAATACTGATTAATTGGCATGATCGATTAGGACATACTGGTTTAACCATGAATCGAAGAATTATAGAAAATACACATGGTCATCCCTGAAAGACCATAAGATCTTTCAAAATAATAAGTTTAAATGTAAAACATGTTCTCCTGGAAAACTTATTATATGACCATCACCAGCTAAAATCCAAACTGTATCACCCATGTTTCTTGAACGTATTCGTGGTGATATTGGTGGGTCAATTCATCCACCATGTGGACCATTTAGATATTTTATGGTATTGATCGATGTCTCTAGCAGATGGTCACATCTATGCTTATTATCAATGCGCAATGTGGCATTTGCAAGATTACTTGCTCAAATAATAAAATTGCGGAATCAATTTCCCCATCATACAATCAAGAAAATTCGACTTGATAATGCTGGTGAATTTACTTCCCAGACTTTCAATGATTATTGTATGTCAATGAGAATCACTGTTGAGCGAATCATTGATTAAACGTCTACAATTGATTGCTAGACCAATGATTATGAAAACAAAACTCCCTGTTTCTGTATGGGGACATGTAATTTTACATGCTGCTGCATTAATTCGAATCAGACTAAGTGTATATCATAGATACTCCCCATTGCAGCTTTCCTTTGGTAAAGAACCAGACATTTCTCATCTGAGAATTTTTGGATATATAGTACATGTGCGTATTGCACCGCCTCAACGAACAAAAATGAGACCTCAAAGAAAGATCGGAATTTATATCGATTATGATAGCTCATCAATCATTCGATATCTTGAGCCTCGGACAGGTGACGTGTTTACAGCTCGTTTCGCTGATTGTCATTTTAATGAGGAAATATTCCCAATGTTAGGGGGAGAAAATAAACACATCGAAAAGGAAATTACATGGTATACATCATAATTGTTACATCTGGATTCAAGAACTAAACAATATGAAAAAGATGTACAACAAATTGTGCATTTGCAAAGAATAGCAAATCAAATACTAGATGTATTTGCAGACACAAAAGAGGTAACTAAATCATATATACATGTTGTAAATGCCCATGCTCGAATTGAAATTTCCAAAGAAACAAATTGAATACATTCATGATATCATAAAACGATTGAAGCGTGGAAGGCCAATCGGTTTCAAGGATAAAAATTTTCTGTTAGAACCACAAACTGATGAAAATAGTGAAATCTCTATCAATTATATTAATACTGGCAAAATATGAAACCGAAAAGATATCAAAGAAATTGATGAGATATTTTTTTACAATGTGGCATTTGACATCATAAATGACAATGAAGATTATGAACCAAAATCTTTTGGTAAATGTAAAAATCAACAGGACTGGTTAAAATGGAAAAATGCCATCCAAATTGATTTGGATTCGCTAAATAAACGCAACGTTTTTGTACCTATAGTCCTTCCACCTTCAGGTGTAAAACCTGTTGGGTAAAAATGGGTTTTTATTCGAAAGAGAAATGAGAAAAATGAAATAGTAAGATATAAAGCTCGACTTGTTGCACAAGGTTTTTCTCAAAGACCTGGAATTGATTATGAAGAAACGTATTATCCCGTTATGGATGCAATTACGTTTCTCAAATCCTTTAAGTACTTAGATCATTAAACATAGAAAAGGATTCATTCCATCCATGCGAAGATGATGAAGTTATTCTTGGTCCAGAAGTACCATATCTAAGTGCTATTGGTGCCCTTATGTATTGTACTAGACCTGATATATCTTTTGCTGTAAATTTATTAACAAGATTTAGCTCATGTCCAACAAAGAGACACTGGAACGGAATTAAACATATATTCCGTAATCTACGAGAAACGACAGACTTGGGACTTTTGTATTCAAAAGAAAAAGATACCAATCAAAGTATAATTGGTTATGCTGATGCTGGGTACTTATCTGATCTACACAAGTCACGTTCCCAAATCGGATATGTATTTACTTGTGGGGCACTGCAATTTCTTGGCGTTCACAGAGATAAACACTCGTAACAACTTAATCAAATCACGCCGAGATTATTGCACTACATGAAGCAAGCCGTGAATGTGTGTGGCTAAAATCAATGACCCAACATATCCAAATCTCATGTGGATTATCATTCGACTAGAAACCTGTGACACCATATGAAGATAAGGCTGCATGTGTTGCTCAAATTTAAGAAGGATAGATAAAAAGTGACAGAACTAAATATATTCCCCCAGAGTTCTTCGCATTTACCCAAGAGATTGAGAAAAATAAAGATATTGATATTTGTTACATTCAATTAAGTGAAAACTCATCAAATCTCTTCACAAAGGCACTTCTGACGACAATATTCAGAAAGCATATATATAATAGTGGGATGCGCAATCAACCAAATTTGTGAAAAATCGTTTGTGTTAACATGAGGGGGAGTTTACGTGAATGCACTTTTTTCTCTTACTATGGTTTTTATCCGAATGAGTTTTTCCTAGTAAGGTTTTTAACGAAGCAGTATAAAAACACCTAATGAAGACAATCATTGTATCATGATCATAATCACAAGAGAGAGTGTTGAAAATAAGAGTTGTAAATATTGAAGATTAGTGTGTGATGATGTATGTAATGATGTATTTATTTTTGGATTATTTCCAAAGAAATTCTATAAATAGGTCTCTCAATTTGTGAAGAAAAAACACAATTGAGAGGAGAAAATTTTATAAAGTGTGTTGTAGTTTAATATATTTTGTGAATTTGAGATTTTTACTTGTTAACGTAAATTTTTACTTTTAACAAATTTATGTAATATTATAGATTTGTAGTATAAATCACTTTATATATATATTGAATTTTAAAATTTTTGCCAAATGCACTTTACTTCGATAAAGCATGCACTTCGTCTTGTAGGCTCTAGGGTACCTTTACGCTTTAGTGCGCTTTGCGCCCTAAATAACTGTGAGTTTATCGTAAAGAGAACTTGGCATTACGTTCACGCTTGCCCTGAATTACAAATAGCTTCTCCCACTATTTGGCCCCCTATTGCACATGGTACAACGAATTTCTCGGGGTCTTGCAGCTTCTGTGGAAGATGTCTTTGTATCTCCTCATCGCCTCCTTCATTAAGTGTCACTTCCTCCATATCTACAGAATGACTGTTAATGTGTAGGTTCTTGAAATCTTCAAGACCTTTTTTCTTTGAAACTCAGCATTCAACTTCATAAATATGTGGGAAGGGAAGTAAGGAAATATCAATGCATTGATACAAATTGCATTCCTTACCTTTCTTACCTCGGATGCCTTTGCTTGGAGTTGAATATTATTCCCGAACGGGTGTGGGCTCAACTTTCTCCTCTTCTCCCTCTGCCATTCCAATCTCATCATGCTGGTTAAAAAAGGCGTTCATTGGTACTGTGCCTGAAGATTGAGGCGTGAACTGCCTCGTTATCTGCTCACTTGCGACTCAAGGATTTTGAAAGAAGTGCCAACATTGGCAGTGTGCGTCTCTAGGTTGTCAAGCCTAGTCTCTGTCCGCTCCATCTTCTTTGAAGACTCAGTCACAAAAGTACTGACCAAGTCCTCAACTGATGGTTTGCCTTCTACCTTTTGTGCATTGAACCCCGGAGGATTCAACACGTTCTTCTTGTTAGCATACGAAAAATTCTCATGGTAACGTGCTAGGATGGTATGGATTATGAAAAGAGTTACCTCGATAGCCGCCATATCCATGATTATTGACGTAATGTGCTGTTTCCATGCTCAACCCTTCTTGTCTATTCATAGCTGCTACTTCAGATGTATATCGCCCTTTATTCATTGCTGCGTTTGGCAGTCTGTGCAGAGACTTGCGCAGTAAGTGAAGTGATGGGGTCAACTGCATACAATCAGGCCGTCTTCTTCAATCCCGATCTCTCACTGAGCCACTGGTAGCTGTTGATAGTTATTTACTCAAGCAAGTCGTATGCTTGGTCAGGAGATTTCACAAATATTGTACCGCCAACGGCTGCATCAACCGTCGTCCGTGTCTGGCCATTAAACCCATTATCAAACAAATCAATCTGCACCCAGTCTTCATATCCATGGTTTGGGCATCTTCTGAGCAGTTTCTTATAACGCTCCTAAGCTTCGTAAAGCTGCTCATATTCGTTCTGCCGGAAGGTGCTGATTTCGATCTTCATCTGTGTAGACTTGACAGGTGGGAAATATTTCGCAGGGAATTTTGTAGCCAATTCTTGCCAAGTAGTTATGCTCCCTAGCGGCAGTGATTGTAGCCAACCTCTAGCTTGATCCCTGAGAGAAAACATAAATAGGCGCAATCTAATAATATCATCAGGAACATTATTAATCTTTACCATGTCTGTAATCTCCAGGAATGTCCTCCGATGCAGATGAGGATCTGCAGTTGCCGCTCCCCCAAACTGGTTCTGTTGAACCTTGTTAATCAGTACTGGCTTTAGCTCGAAACTGTTAGCATTTATCATTCTACGAGCTATGCCAGAGTAGTGGGCGTTGATCACCGGTTTGAAATGGTCTCTGATAAGCACCACAAGAGGGAGTGGGTTTTCGTTCTTTCTGTATTCAGCCATTGATTTAACCTCTTCTGTTCGTGCTTCTCGCTCTTGCTGTCTTTCAATTTTTGGGTCAAAAAGCAACGAGTCGAGAGCGTGCAACCAGATTTGTGAATAAATAATAAAAAACAAATCTAAATTAAAGTCTAGACTAATTTTGTAGCGATATTAATATTAAAATTAATTAAAGCACTCCCAGTCGACGACGCCAAAAACTTGTTGCACTATTTTGTTACCCGCAAGTATATGATGTCAAGTTTAGTACTCGGTAGAGAAAAATATCGATCCCATTGAGAATGCAATTTAATTATAAATTATTTACACAATTAAAATAATCAAACTTTATTTAGAAAATTTAATAGAATATTTGTTGTTAATTATGAACTAAAAGTAATGAAAGCGTGCAAACAATTTAAAATCAGTGAAAATAAGAATCTAGAGGTACGATTTCACTTAGTCTTTGCTATATTAAATAATCATTGACATCTATATTTATATAATTTCAACCCGTTTATTGCCCAAGAATTCTCAGCTATTCTCAATCCATTTCTCAAGTGGTGCGTAAGAATCAATTATCTAAAGTCGATTAAAATATCTTTATTAAAAATCAAACAATAAATAATTTCAATAGCACAATAATTTTTTTAATTTATTCGTTGGATTTATAGGCCTTATGAACTCTATAAACACAAACGATATATTTTCCTACGGTCCTATTCAAAATTCTCTCTCTCGAGTGATAGATCTCAAATAAATATGACCATTTAATTAGTGATCAAGTAATTGAAAGTAATAAGATCCGGAAATATAAATAAACAAAGAAATAATTCGTATATATAAATCAACAATTCATAAATAAAGATTCGATCAAGCTACATCGTCCTCTAGATTTAATAAATTAGTTAATGAATGAAAAACGACAAAATAAATTCATGTTATTCAACATCACTAATAAACTAAAATTAAGCAAGAAGAAGGGAAGAATAATTGAATCAGAGTTGCGACTCTGTCCCGGTAGATGCGCTCTTCGTCTTCGCTGTTCGTTCTCGCTCTCTTTCCCGTTCTCTAGATTTTTGTGTGTGACTGCGGCTCTCCTCTCTCCTGTTGCTAGGGTTTCGATCTTTATAAGTGCGTAATGGTTGCGAAAGCCTAAGAAAAAGCCCGTCAGATTTGCGTCGCGCGCGAGTGCGCGAACTTCTGCGCAGGTGCTCGCGACTCCGCTCTCTCCTCTCCTGTGCGCGCGGCGCTCTTCTGTTTCCTGCGCCTCCTGGGCTTGCGTTGGTGTGCGGGATTGCGCGCTTCCGCCTATGGATTATTCATCCACGCGCGAGCTTCTGCCCTGGAATGATCAACCCGCACGGATGCGAGTGTCTTCTGTCCCACACTTCCTCGTTGGTCGCACGTTATGTGCTCATGCTTGATTCCTGCAAACGAAATAAACTACCAAAACACGTAAATCCGCTCGATATTCGCACATTTTCATGCAAATTCCCTGGGAATTTAAGTGCAAAGCTTGCTCTTATCAAAGCTCCATGCTCACATTGTTGAGAAGTTTGGATACACAAGTCATTACTTTGGATTAAAAAAGGGAACAATTAATTAGATGGAGAGCATCTCTCGTGTGCGTTCTTTAAATTTGAAGGTTTTGATAATTTTTCTTGGTTCACTTGTATCAAGAGATTTAATTTTAATGTCTCTGTGTCGCTTCAGAACTGTAAAGTTTATCGTTTATGATGATAATTCATTGATTCTGTTGTAATAAATTAAGTGTCTTTACTTCTGGGTTTTGGATAATTATGATTATCCTCTGTAATGAAATTCTTAATATGATTTTTTTTCTTACCCAATGGTAGGTCATTATAAAAATGGCTGCTGCTATTGGAGTAAGGCGTATCTGGCTTGGTCAAAATGGATTGCTGTCCACTCCTGCCGTATCTTGTGTTGTACGTCAAAGAGTAGGCCATGATGTAAGCAACAACTTGGAAAACCTACATAGAACCATTTCTCCAATTTTTATATACATTCACATATGTAATTTTTGAAAAGTATTTGTGAAACCTGTGCAGGGATCCAAGGCAACTGGGGCATTTATACTGACAGCGAGCCATAACCCAGGTGGGCCCCATGAGGTATGTTCTTGATGTTACGGGCTTTCTATATGCTTATATGTCCTGAAGCATTTTCAGCAGATATTCGAAATGGAAATATGTCTGTTTAATTGAACTCATGAGATCTAATCACGATGACCCATACTATCAGACCAAAACCATGTCTTCTGTCCTGTTAAAGTGTTTCAAGTATTTGGGTTTTGTTTTCCGCAGTGAGATATTTGACGCTCACTTTTGTGTTCATACTTTGATTATCAGCTTTTTAGCTCCTAAACTTTTAAATTATTTAAAGACATTCATTTTCACCCATGTTCCATTGATTATATATAAGAAATATCTTAATGCCTCTTTCATTATTGTCTGTAATTTTGAATCGAATTTCACTTGAATTTATGTATTGTTATCATTCATATTTGAAGAAAGTGACTATTTCTTGAACTTTTTTTTGCTACTGTTGCCCACTTTTATATGTTGTCATGGAAGATGACAAATTTATGGAAACAGTTGCCAAAATTGACCGTGTAAGATATATTCAATACTTCTGTTTAGGAAAATGTTTGAAACTTGAAAGTATGTGTGACACGATACCTCTTGTCCCACATGGTAAAAATTAAAGATTTAAAAAATGAGTTTATAATAGGTTACAATGGACTTCTAAAACAACTTGAATTATTAATTTTCGTAAAGTGAGGACGAATACGAAATAGTTGTTATAGGGGTCCATTGTGCAGTCACTCAGGTACGGGCCCCGGCTCGGGGCGTGACAGATAGTATCAGAGACGGTCACCGGCAAGAAACACCGGGAAATATGTGTTATGCAGAGCAAAGTGTTATGTGCATGGGAGGCACCTCTTGAACCTGCGGGGCAAAGTGCTACATAATGAGAGCCAACTCTTGACTCTGTAAGAGTCATTTCTAGATTCTCAGCGCTGGTGCATCGAGGGGTCAAGCGCGACGAGGACGTCGCGTTCTGAAGGAGAGGTGAATGTGATACCTTTTGTCCCACATGGTAAAAATCGAAGATTCAAAATGAGTTTATAATGAGCTACAATGGACTTCTATAGCAACTTGAGTTAATCATTTTCGTAAAGCGACGAATACGAAGTAGTTGCTATAGGGGCCAATTGTGCAGTCACACAGGTGCGGGGGGCATGACAGTATGTCTATTTTGTCTCTGCTAATTCAAAGCGTAGTCAATGTACTCAGATATCTACTCTATTCACTTTTTATCAACCATTTTTAAAATGAGGCAGGCAAATGCCTTTTTTGTTGGCATACAACATACCTTTTATAAATTGGAATTTTATCTTCTTTTTCAATTTTTTGTTTGTAATAATAAATTTGACAGCTCAACCAAAAATTAAAGCCGCCAACTCCTCAAATTTTGGTGCCCTTTGCTGACTTAAAAGTTGATCAATTTAAAGCGTGACTAATTAGTCTTCCATGATTCTTGTACACTCAATGTGGCATGTGGACATTGCTGGGATGGAAAGGTTTGCAATAGTAAAGAGTGGCATAGAATGGGCAACATCAGAGAAATGTGACTTGCGTTACAGCTACTACAGGAAAAAATGTGGAAAACTTTGCACATTCTACTTTTACCCCTTGGATTTTCATCCATACATCGACTTATTTTTATGCCCAATTGGGTGTGTAATTGGTCCCTTTAAGAGATAATTTTGAGGACAAACAAGAACAATAGGGACATCATATGTATGGTACAAAATAATCTTATTCTGAATCACAATACAACCTTACGCTATGTATACAAACTTATTTCTATTTTAAATTCACAATCTAACCTTAATCCATATATAAACCATAACGAATAACTATCAATCAAATATTCTGATACTAAGTTCAATATTTTCTTTCCTTTGCTACGCTTCCCCTCAAGTTGGAGTAAAGATATCTGTAATGCCCAACTTGCAGATGAAATCTTCGAAATTGGGTTTGAAATGACTCTTTCTTAAGGCATTGGCAATCTATTGTTCAGAGTTCTTTGACGAAGTGTCTTTTAACTTCTATATATTTTGTACGATAATGTTGTACTGGATTATTCACGATGCTAATTGCTGACTTGTTGTCATAGAATAACATCATTGGCACTTCCTAGTCTAACTTCAACTAGCATTAGCCATGGTAACTCACACACTCCATTCGCCATAGCCCTAAGCTCAGCTTTTCTACTATTACGAGCCACAATATTTTGTTTTTACTTCATCCATGACCCAAGATTACCCCATAGAAAAGTACAGTACCCACCCTGAATTAGACCTCGTATAAGAAATGATTGTTCTTTCGGAACAATCAACCTTTTCTTGGAGAGCTTTTAAATATCTCAAAATCTTGTAGAAAACATTTGTGTGTTCCTCATGTGATGATTGCATGAATTGGCTAACCGCACTAACAACAAAAGTAATTTCAGGTCTTGTATGGGACAAATAAATAAGTTTACGTACAAGACGTTGATATCTTTCTTTCTCGACGTAAGCTTCTCTAGACACTTCATTTAGCTTTTGATTTGAATCCATGGGTACATCATTGGGTCTGCATCCACTATTTCATGTCTCTTTGGGATGTATAGATTCCCTTTCTTGATCTAGCAACTTCCATCCCTAAAAAACATCTCAAGGTTCCCTGATCTTTATCTCAAATTCCAATGCGAGGCAGCCTTTAAACGGTTTGTTTCCTCTTCATCAGCTCCCGTGAGAATTTTTTCTTCAAATTGTCATCTTACCTTCTCTAGTGTGCTTTACAAACATTGCGTGGTCGAATTGCCCTTGAACATAACCTTGCTTCTTGACTGATTTCGAGAATTTCTCAAATCAAGCTCGTGGTGACTGCTTTAGTCCATACTAAGACTTGTTTAATCTGCGTATTTGCTCTCAAAATTGTTTTTCGAAGCCTGGTGGAGCATCCACGAACACTTCATCCACGAACAATTCATCCCCCAATTCTCCATTCAGGAAGGTATTTTTTACATAAATCTGATATAGGGGCCAATCAAGATTTGCAGCCGAGGACAACAATATTCTATAGTATTCAGTTTTGCGACTGGTGCAAAGGTCTCTTGGTAGTCAATCTCATATGTCTGTGTAAAACCCTTAGCGACAGGTCTTGCATTACAACATTCCAACGATCCATCTGAATTTGATTATTTTTAGATAATAGTAGATAGAAACAACGTTTGTAAGGAATCCTATATGCTGTTCATCCCACTATTCGTTTTCCATCATGCAGATGCATTATTTCCCATGTTCCACTTTTGTTCAGTGCATTCATCTCCTCAAGGGCAACTTTCTTCCAATCTGGAACACTTAAGAGCCTCCTGTGTAGTCTTAGGAACATCCACACTTTGTAACTGAGAGACAAAACTCGAATAGGGTGTGGATAAATTTTGGAGGACATGTGATTTGAGATTGGGTGTTGAGTACAAGTTACAACACATTTCCTAAGTGCAATAGGATTTTTGAACGACATAGAGGAGTCCAGTACGTTAGAGGTGGATTTAGGGAAGTTATCTGGATTTGGGTACAAATGAGTATGGACTTCAGGTTATGTCCTTGGTTCAGCACTTGGTCGTGTGGAGTTATGGAGTCTTGCTTACTTTGGGGCCGTCTTGTCCTCCTGTAAACTTTCTCAAACAACTTATCATCATCAACTCGTGTTTTAGTATCAAGATTTTGCTCTGACACTACATGAGGTGTTTCTATAACCAAAACTTCAGTTCTGTCTACATTCTTTGAGCCTAAATCAAATATCGAGTCTTCCAACTTACTCTCCACTGAAGAGGACTGGTGAAAAAAAATTAGATTAAAAGAATGTGACAGCCATAGATAAAAAAAGTTTTTGTACGGGGTTCAAAACTTTTATACGCTTTGTGGGTCGGAGAATATCCTAGAAACACACATTTTACATCACGGGGGTCTAGTTTATCACGAGTATGATGATGCACATGAACAAAAGCCACACAACCAAACACTTTGAGAGGTCAATCAAAATATAAATGAGACATGGGAAAGGAAGTTTTAAAAGCACTCTTGAAGGCATTCTGTCAATTAAGTATGTAACAATGAGAATAGCTTCCTTCCATAAGTTAGTGGAGCTACTTATAGAAGTTGTCTATTCTTTCTTTCTGCTACTCCATTTTGTTGTGGGGTTTGAGTGCAAGAACTGTGATGAATTATACATATTTTTGAAAAAATTGACCCAAAAGTTTATTGAAATATTCTTTCCCATTATCACTTCTGGACTCTTGAACTTTTTCATGAAATTGTGCTTCAATCATTGCATAGAAATTTTTGAAAATTTGTTGGGTTTCTGATTTATCAACAACTAAACCCAACTCCAACGTTTGTGATCATCAGTAAAAGTGATAAACCTTCATTTTTTTGAGAGTTTTCTCGTTTTAAATGGTCCCTACACATCACTATGAAAAAGTGCAAATGGTTTCAATGTTTGATGCGGATGAACAAGAAATGATGCATGATGATGTTTGGCAAATTGACAAATATAACATTGGAAAACAAAAGAATTTTTATTACTAAATAACTTTGGAAACAAATGCTTCATATAATGAAAATTTGGGTGTCGTAATCTACGGTGCCAAAGCATTATCTCATCGCTACTAGAACTAGAGTTTGGTATGATACTAGATTGTTGGGCTTGGCCACATGGGTGACTTTCTTCCTCAATGTAGTAAAGGCCTCTTCCTTAGCAGTGCCAATCGTTGTCCCCAAGTTCAGATCCTGAAATACACAAAAATTTGAGGAAAACATAGCACGACACTTTAAATCATGAGTTAATATGCTAATAGAAAGTAAATTATAAGATAGATTAGGAACATGCAAAACATTTTGAAGAGTCAAAGTTTTGGAGATGACAATAGACCCTTTTCAAGCAATAGCCGATAAAGAACCATAAGCTGTTTTAATTTTCTGATTTCCAGTGCTCGGGATATAGGAATGAAGTGATCTGGAGGATCCCGTCCATAGTTGTCAAAGCCTCTCGCCTGCGCCACCAGGTGAGGACCCTGCATCTGGCGATTCACTGAAGCGAGCCCAAGCGCTCGCCTGGACTAGCCTTGGAAGTTCACTCAGGTGCGCGTAGTGAATTTTTTAAATTACTTGTTTAAAACAAAAAAGCTCAAGCCCAAAGCCTAGCAACCCTTACACTCCAACACTGGAATCGGAAAAAGAGAGCACTGAACAAAAGAACGAGGTGAGGGAATCTACATATAAAACAACCAGAAAATGACCGATTTCACATCTTTTTGATAAAGAGGAAGAAGAAATTGATGTCAGTCACAAAAATTATGAAGATCAAGAAGAATACAAGTCCGAAAGTTTTGGAGGACTCTGATGTTTCGATGGAAGAAGATGAGCTTTATTTGGATAATTGAAGAATTTAATCATGTTACTAATTACTATAAACTTATTAATTATTTTTTGTTTTGAGTGACATTGTGACTTAATTAGTTTATATTTTAAAATATTTATTCTAACATAAATATATTTTTTTTAAAAATAAAAATGTGCATTTTGCTTTAGTAAGGCTCGCGCCTCAGGCTCCATGGCCCTTGTGCGTCTTGCGCCCTTGACAACTATGATCCCGTCATGTGATCAGTAGCACTTGAATATATTATCAAAGGACATATGGATAGGGTGGAAAGATTAAAACAAGTAGATCGTAAGTCAGTACCTTTATGGTCTATGGAACAAGACACTGGAGTAGATTGTGAAAAAGGTGTGGATTGAAAAAGCTTATACAATTCTAATTGTTCCTTATTGAAGGAAGCAGTTCCCGAAGATTTTTCAGCGCTGTTTTGTTCTTCCAGTCCAGATTGATGAGCCCTTGAACCCCCCACTACCTTTTTGTCTGAAAGGCTTTAGTTTCCAGTTGGGTGGTTTGCCATGTAAGTACCAACATGTTTCTGTAGTATGCCAGGGCTTTTTACAATGTTCACACACAATTTCTCCCTTTCTTGGCTGAACAGTATGCTGTCGGTTTTGAGGTGCAGTAGGAAAATATTTGCTGAACATGGCTGAAATTTCTGAATCTGATGATGCCTTCTCGCTCTACATGATTTTCCTTCTGCCTTCTTCCCTCTTTACTGCAAGTCTGCAACAAACACTTCACTTAATAATTGCAAAGGATTTCTTCCCAGAATTCTTCCTCTAACTTTATCCAAGTCACGGTTAAGCCCCGCCAAAAACAAATATACCCGGTCACCTTCCATACGTCGTGATATTTCATGCTATCATTTTCGTACTCCATTTATAATCTTAGCATAGATCCAGTTTCTGCCATAGCCCTTTCATTTCGTCACAGTATTCGATGACAATTTTTTCTCCTTGTCCAGACTGCTAGTGTCTGGTCTTTAAGTCAAATATCTGGGATGAATTATTCAAATCAGAGTAAAGTCTCCCGAACAGCCTCCCAAACCTCTTTTGCGGTGGGTATGAAACGAGCCACGCGATTACCATGGAGTTTTCAGATTTCTAGCCTATCCACTTTGAATCATCTTTGGCAGGCTCTACCATTTCTCACGTTAGGTAACCTAAACGCCATTTTCCATCAATGTCAAGCTTGATTGACTGAGCTCACTCCAAATAATTTTTGTCATTCAACTTATGGATGGTCAATTGAATGGAGCCTTCAAACCCAATATGATTCATAGGATATAGGTTTGGTGCTTTAGCACCTTTCGTACCACCACTCTAGCCCGAAGATATTGTACTCTGGTCTTCATTCTGTTTTGACATGCTCGCGAAGTTTGCAGCGGGTATCAGAGACTAGGTACAAAATAATCTTATTCTTAATTATTAATCACAAAACAACCCTACACTATATATACAAACTTATTTCTATATTACATTCATGATCTAACCTTAATTAGTAGACAAACCGCGAGAATAAATATCAATCAAATATTCTGAAACTAATTACAATATTTTCTTTCATTTTCTACAAATTTACCAAAGCAGACTGCGTAATAAGAGCTTGTAGTATGCTGGTATATACCTTGACTCATTCTTGCACCTATCATTGCAGGAGGGGATGGCTGTGGAGCTAGATCTGAAATTTTCTATATCTGAAATTTCCGTTCTTTAACTGCATGTGGTTGCCATATTTCATGTGCCTTAGATAACTATTTGATTCCATATTTATATATTTCTTTAACAGGATTTTGGAATAAAATACAACATGGAGAACGGTGGACCTGCACCGGAAGGAATTACTGACAAGATCTACAAGAACACTACTACAATAAAGGAATACTTCATCGCCGAAGGGCTGCCGGAGGTATTTTTCTACTCATATCCATTTGTGCATAAAGAACTTGCACTCACACGTATGTATGAATTTTCATAATTAAACAATTTTCTCATGACATTCAAACTACATTGCAGGTAGATATCTCTACGGTAGGATTGACTAGCTTTGCTGGTCCGGAAGGGCAGTTTGACGTTGATGTTTTTTATTCAGCCCACGAATATGTCAAATTGATGAAGTATGTTCTTTTCTAATTATTTGGACTTTGTATTTTCCTGCTATTGTCCAAATTTATACAAAAATATTGTGCATTCCATAATTTCTTTTGAGTGGGAATGATAATTTGGAAGTAAATCAGATTATTGCTCATTCTAATAATAAATTAATAAACATGCCAGTTTTTAGCTTTGATGATTTCCCCGTGATATTGATATCAGCGTTGTCTTTTTAATGGAAATTCTCCTAATCTTGTGACACAATCGCTGTTCCATTCCAACTTTTGTTTTCTGATACGTTCCAGGTCCATTTTTGACTTCCAGTCTATACAGAAGTTACTGTCATCTCCAAAATTCACTTTCTGGTATGCACAATCTTGCTTTGATGACTTTTAGCTTATTTTTTCATTTCTTTTGCGTTAATAGTCTGTTTGTTTGCATTAAATTTTGCATTTGTTGTTAGTTATGATGCTCTTAATGGAGTTGCTGGGGCCTATGCGACACGTATATTTGTGGAAGAGCTTGGTGCAAATGAAAGCTCTCTACTGAACTGTGTGCCAAAGGTTTTTTGCTTTTACTCTGGTTTTTGACTAAATTATCATAGTTATGGTAATGAATCATTGATGCAATATTTTTTTTCTCCTTCTTTCCCTGTAATCCGAACAGGAAGACTTTGGTGGAGGTCATCCTGATCCCAATCTCACCTATGCAAAAGAATTAGTCGCACGTATGGGCCTCAGTAAGACAAACAGTGAGCAGGATCCACCAGAATTTGGCGCTGCTGCTGATGGAGATGCAGACCGCAATATGATTCTTGGCAAAAGGTGACTCTTTGGACATTAATGTTTGTTTTTCCAGAGGATAATTTCATGCTTTTGACTTGTGCGCTGCTCTAAGGTTTTTTGTGACTCCGTCTGACTCTGTCGCTATCATTGCTGCAAATGCTGTAGAAGCCATTCCTTACTTTTCTGGTGGTCTAAAAGGAGTTGCAAGGTTTGGCTCTAGTTCTTTTATATATTTCGAGTCTTTTTCAGCTCTTGAATGCATGTGACTTTATGGATAATGCACAATTTATATATTTAGTCCTGGTGCAGGAGCATGCCCACATCAGCTGCTCTTGACGTTGTAGCGGCAAGCTTGAATCTGAAATTCTTTGAGGTAGTGTGTTAAATAAACTTTCCAGGATGATTTTGTTCTTTTAATGCACTAGTTTTATTGGTCTGATAATGATTCTGTTCTTGCTGGTAAGGTGCCCACTGGCTGGAAATTCTTTGGTAACCTGATGGATGCTGGAATGTGTTCTATTTGCGGTGAAGAAAGCTTTGGAACCGGTAAGATAACACATTTTATTCTCCACAATGCACAGGTGAATCACTGGCATTTTATTTTCTCCGCTGGAATGAGATGACTACCACGGTTGTTTCTCATGTAACACTTTATGTCACAGGTTCGGACCACATACGAGAAAAAGATGGAATCTGGGCTGTATTGGCCTGGCTATCTATCATCGCCTATAAGAACAAGGATAATCTCGCTGGAGACAAGCTCGTGACCGTCGAAGACATTGTTACCCAACATTGGGGTACATATGGGCGTCATTATTATACTCGTTATGACTATGAGGTTTGCACAAAACTCAGCTGGTCCGTAATAAATTGTATTATACGTAACTTTATTATATTTTTTCCTTGAATCATGTGCTAAACATTTGTTGCATTTTCAAGAACGTTGATGCTGGTGGTGCGAAGGAACTTATGGCTTATCTGGTCACGTTGCAATCCTCCCTTGGTGAAGTTAACAAGTAAGCTTTCTTTTCCATGTAAACTTATATTTCTGTTGAATTGGTACGACGAGTTCTGAAAAATTCTCCATGAATTTTAGTATTATTGTGAAAGGAATACGCTCCGATGTCTCTAAAGTCATTGATGCTGATGAATTCGAGTACAAAGATCCTGTTGATGGTTCTGTTGCAAAGCACCAGGGCATCCGATATTTGTTTGAAGATGGTTCCCGACTGGTAAATCATCTTAAAACAATTCAATTTTTCAAGATAAAAAATATCAATGCTGATCCATTTGGGATAATGCACCAGGTTTTCCGTCTTTCTGGAACGGGTTCTGAGGGAGCGACCATCCGCCTTTACATTGAGCAATATGAGAAGGATCCATCCAAGACCGGGAGGGATTCCCAACAAGCGCTTGCTCCGCTGGTGAGATTCTTATTTTCGGTGTATATGACCAAGTATGAAATGGTTATTTTCAGTGTATATTTTAAGTCTGCCGATTCGATTGCCTCACTATCCTGCATCCTCACCCAACTTACTTTCTCAATTGTTGGCTTGCAGGTTGAGGTTGCTCTAAAGCTCTCTAAGATGCAAGAATTTACCGGTCGATCTGCCCCTACAGTTATCACATAGATGCAGCAACTACGAATTTTCCTATGATATGAAGTAAAATAAAAGAATTGCGGAGCTGGAATATAAATTCTGCACCTATTAATATCCCAGTCATGCAACGAGACTTATCTTTTGATAGAATATCAAAGGGCGAGACGATTTTGTTGTGCAAAAAACAAATAAATCGAAGCTCCGGTAGGCCTTCATTACTACTTTTGGTCTTTTCTTTTTGTCTAGAGCATTTTGAAGTGTGGATAAAATGTATTGATTCGAAAGCATTTGTTTTTTAATTTCAGGATTAATATTTCAAGAATTTAACATTTTTGATAAAATATAATATAAAAATATTTAGATTAATTTGAAATTCTTTGAAAAATTCTGGGTACGTTAATTTCGCTCACTACGAAATTTATGAATTGTATTTTTATATTATTTTATTTATCATCTTTACTGGGGTATTTTTTTGTTTTTTATGTTTAAGATTCGTCTAAGATGCCTCATTTTACTATGGTTAATGCTTAATCTCGATGTTTATCTTTCTTCGCATGTTTTAGAAACTTGATGTAAATTCAGTGAGTGAAATAATTTGAAATCTTCATGCCTTTTTAAATATAAAATATCATTTTTCTTGGGTTAATTTATGAAAAGTAAAAAATAGCAAGTTAATTTGTATTGCTTAAAATTTGAATTATTTCTTCGTAAAAGAGTAAAATTAGTCAGAATTTGCAATAATATTGGTACTCGTTCGGTTTCAAGATTTCTAACCATGCATCGGTCATCTTCCTACTAATTAGTCCAAATTTTGTGGATGACAATTAAGTAGTTTAGATATACTCATTGGTTAATTATCGTTTGATTAAGTTAAATGTACATAAAAATATATACACGTTCATGTACACACAAATATCTATCTATATATATAAGTATAATGTTACCCGAACCAAGTGGATAAGGATGATCAGTCGAAAAAATGATCAGTTCTTCTGACAAGTTAAGATATAAAGTCGTCATTTGTGTCACGAACAATGTTAAACGAGCAGCTGATATATGGTGACAAATCTCTAACGCTCAAGTCAACGATCACATAAAGATAATACTCCGAAAGCTAAAAAGCTTTGAGAGTAAAAAATAAAAATGTACTTTGATTAATGACATGATCCTTTTATTTATAGATTTTTCATTATAGACCAAGGGGTTTTTTTAATCCTTAATTGGACTTTCTCAGTCCTTAATTAGTTTCAGCCATAGTTAAATTAACTAGTCTAAAGTAGGTTCTTATACATCGATACGTGAGTAAAAAGTGAATGAATTTACCGAGCATGCATGTGACTGCCCTTTTCATGAAAAATTAAAGATTGTGAACTTTATAAAGTTGAATTCCAAATTATAAATAAATCCGTCCGACCTCATCCTTTATCCCTAGATCAAAATCCATCAATATTTATACATATTAATACACTTCTATGTTTACTTCGTCAAGGTATACGTACATAATTTTGTCTATCGTTTCTTACTTTCATTATCTTATTCGAGAACTTTCTCTACACTGATACATATTTTTTTCTAATGTCAACATAACTCGTCTCTAATTTTTTTTATACTAATCATAAATCATAAACTCGAAAATACTATCTAAATAAAATAACTTAAGATAATCAGCAATCATAATAATTTAACATATGAAATATCAAGTGCATAAAATAAAATCCTAAATCATCGACTAACCAAAATTCCTAAATCGACCTTTAAAAAGATCGACTAACAATAAAATAAAGCATAAAAATATCTCTAATAAAAATCATTAGCATAATCTTTAAATCATTTATCTATCTAGCTAGCGCGGAAACATAAAGACCCTCGGATGTGTACTGCTGCACTCCATTCACTCAAGCGTCAGCGCCTCCCATAAATCATCAATCATGCATCATACAAACCTAGTGAGTCTAAATACTCAACATGTTCTAATCATGGATAGCAATTAATACATATACAATCACATGCATTAAAAATCATATTTTTATTTAAAATAACTTTTGAACATAAATAAACCATTTAAAATCATTTTAACACAATTAAATCATAAATCGTAAAATCATTTTAAGCATAAATAATTATTTTTATTTAAAATAACTTGTGTCCCAAATCTCCACACTTGAAGCATTTGAAAGTGCCCTACATGCACTTGCCATGATGTTGACGATTGCACTCCTTGCAAAGTGATTTCTAATCAGCCTTCGGAATGTTCCCTCTAGGTTGTTGCCCTTGCGGTTTAGGTGGTTCTGGTTGCTTTGGTGGTCCCGCATAAGGCTCCTTGTTACTCTGACCAGCTTGCTGAGCACGATTCCTCTTTCGCTGCAACTCCCAATCATTTTCCTTGTGTGACTGCTCGGCTCTAAAAGATTTCGCAACGGCAGTTGGATCGCTGAGCATCACATCACGACAGATAGTCGGCTTCAAACCATCTAGGAAGTGTCGTAATTTTTCAGCAGCGTCATTGGAAATCAAGGGCACAAAGTGACAGCCCCTATCAAACTTCTGCACAAATTCAGCAACATACCAATCTCCCTAATGGAGACTCATAAACTCCATCTTAAGGCTAGAACGAACATCAGATGTGAAGTACTTGTCATAGAATACCCTTTTGAACTCCTCCCAAGTCAATGTCACCATGTTCACTCCTTGCTCCGCTCCCTCCCACCATAAGGAAGCGTCGCCTTTCAACATGTAGATAGTACAGCGAACTCGGTCAGCGTCCGCCATGTCCATGTAGCGAAAAGTCACCTCTAAAGATCGAATCCATCCCTTAGCAACGAATGGATTAGTAGTGCCATGAAAATCATCAGGGTGCATCCTCCTAAAACGCTCATAAGCAGCCTCTGGTCTAACCCTTGCTCCATCCCCTACATGCTTCTCAAAAAAACGGGCCATACCGGCTAGTACACGGGCACTAGCATCTTGAACAGGTGGAGGTTGTGGAATATTCTCCTCTTGTCTAACCTCATCAGTCATATGCAAAATCCTTCTAGGAGGCATCTCTGTACACGTCGTCCAACCACGTAACCTACATGCATTTAATCATTTTTCATGCAGCATGCAACTAAAATTTATATCATGCATCATATAAGCATTTAAAAATATTTAAGCATATAAAATATAAAGTAGTAAAAACTCACATATTTGAATTCTGGAAGTAACAGTACACAACCCTTTGGGATCCTTGGCTCTGATACCAACTGAAGCGACTTCTATTTTTTTTATACTAATCATAAATCATAAACTCAAAAATACTATCTAAATAAAATAACTTAACATAATCAGCAATCATAATAATTTAACATATCAAATCTCATGTGCATAAAATAAAATCCTAAATCATCGATTAAACAAAATTCCTAAATCGACCTTTAAAAAGATCAGCTAACAATAAAATAAAGCATAAAAATATCTCTAATAAAAATCATTAACATAATCTTTAAATCATTTATATATCTAGCTAGTGCGGAAACATAAAGGCCCTCGAGTGTGTACTGCTGCACTCGATCAAATCAAGCGTCAGCGCCTCCCATAAATCATCAAATCCTGCATCATACAAATCTAGTGAGTCTAAAGACTCAGTACGTTCTAAGTATGGATAGCAATTAATACATATACAATCACATGCATTAAAAATCATATTTTTATTTAAAATAACTTTTGAACATAAATAAACCATTTAAAATCATTTTAGCACAATTAAATCATAAATCGTAAAATCATTTTAAAATAACTTTAAGCACAAATAAATCCTTTAAAAATCATTTAAAATAAGCTTTAAGCATAAATAAATCATAATCCTCATCATAAATCATATATCATAAAATCATTTTAATCATAAGCTTTCAATCATATATCATTTTGGTTGAAGTTTGATCCTTGAAAGTGACTAGCTTTTATCCTTTGGTCGACTGCAGTCTTAGTTCCACATAGTCCATGTGGGTGTGCACTAGGCTCCACCATGGAAATACAATCGTCAGGGCTCCTTCGGGGGCCTTCTCCTATAGACGGGCTCTCACTGGGCCCTTTCCCCTCACGATATCCCCACAAAATCATATATTATATATCATATCTTTTGTCACAGTCAATTCACATCCCTCAAAATATTTTCTTTTCTTTAAAAATCGTAAAATAAGACAGCTTTCCAAAAATAGCATTTTGAACAGTGTAAATTGCATAACTTTACCATAAATAAAAAAATACATATTATCATCAAGATCATCATTTTAAATCATATAATATCATTTAACATGCATTATGATCCTTCGGGACGCTGCCAAGCGTTTTCGTATTTTCCTAAGTGTAAAATTACCGTTTTTGTAGAGCCCAAAATCAGTACACGTAAAACTAATGCATTTATTTAAATTGTTACCTATTTAATTAATTTTAAAATGATTTTTAGCGAAGCATGATTTATGAAATTGCATTATTTTGAATTTTTACAAGTTTATGTGATGCGCGTTAAAATGTTTTCTCGAGTTTCATGTTTCAGGCGAATATTCGATGCATGATCGAGAAAAGGAGACCGGCGACGATTTAGGAGATTTTAAAATGTGGTATTTTATTTCAAGTCAAGAAAGTGGCATTTTAAAATGATTCATTAAGTTTTTAGTATTTTTAAAGCTTAATTTAATTTATTAAGTGATTTTAAGATTTTAAACTTTTAAGGTTTAACACATGTGTATTTTAATTCAAATTTAGGGATGCTATTATTTTAGAGGGGAATTAGTTTTTTTATTTAGCATACTAATTGGTTATTAGTATTTTAATATCCTAATTAAACCCTTTAATGCACTCCCCACTAACCCACTAACCCACGCACACACGCACACACGTTACACACACACACATGCACTATATATACACACACACTTGGCCTATGCACACACACATCTCTTGCACCCTTTCATTTCTTTTTCGAAAGAATTGGTAGGGTTCTTAGTTCTTTGTCCAGCAACCACGTTGATTTTAGCAGCAAAATCGTGCCTCAAGTCACCCGGATCGCTTCCCGCACCGCGTCGTTTCGTTATTCGACGTATCGTGAGTTTTAAAGATCAAAGGCATGTATATTTTTTCCTTTTCGCATCGATCTTGTCATAGTAATTATTTTGATGTATATTGCATGAAAAACATGTGTATGTCATGCAAAAGTTTGAGCAAAAATATATGAAACGATTTTCGATCAAAATTTTGGATATCAAAAATCGAGTCTACTGTATTTTCGAATACTGGGAATTTTTGGTCGATTTTATGGAAACACCTTCAGCATATAAAACGTATAACTTTTTGATACCTTCGATTTGACAGTAAATTCGTAATTTTTGAACAAGAAACGAGTGAGTTATGATCATTTTCGTAGGACTGCTCAAGCTGTCAAATTTCTTTGTCACAAAATTCATCACCTTCTGTTATTTCGCATTTTGTGACTTATAGGTTGGTTTTCTAGACATGTTTTCAACATATGATTTGCAGTACTCTGTGTTATCCTCGATTTAACAGTAAATTCGTAATTTTATGATAAGAAATGAGAGAGATATGATTTTTATCGTAAACCCGCTCAAGCTGTAAAAATTTGTGCATGTTCTTCATATTTTCTCAAGTTTGGTTGTGGGATTCGTTGGGATCTCCTGAATCTTTGCTGCTTTGTTTAGGGCAGCATGTCCAGAGCATTTCAACGAAGCCCTCGACGCTTTTTAAGTAAGTACTACATGCAAAGAAAGTGTTTTATGTTTTTTAGGTATGCAAAATCTTGTGACCAAATATGAACGGGTTTGGAAGTCTGTGAACGTGGCCGAGGACCTCTCTACCCTGGTAAAGCATGACCAGGGACCAATCCACCCAGTAAAACATGACCGGGGACCAATCCACCCAGTAAAACATGACCGGAGATCTCATGTAGTAGTGGACATTCCTGCCAGCCCAGTACTATGGTTTAGTCTGATCAGGCGCATATGTATGGGTCACTTGCTTTGAAACATATCTCTACACAAAATGATTATGTTTATGCATGTTCAAGTATGTATGATGCAAGTATGTTTATGAAAAGTTTTACGATATGTTGGCACATCAATGTTTATGTTAGTACGTTCACATTCAAGTATGTATGGTCTACTTTAAAAATGCATGTGGTTTTATCAAGTATTATTTGTTAATCTTAGTTTATACATGTTGAGTCTTTAGACTCACTAGACTTGATCGATGCAGGTGAGTACGAGCATGAGGAGACGTGAGGTGGGGATCAGTGAGCTAGCTAGGAATGCGCAGAGGCTAACCCCGAGGACCGCCTACGTTTTGAGAATTTTTATGTAAATTTCAACCACTCTTATTGATTTTCACGGGATATCTTTATGATGTTTAAACAAGTGCTTTTATTGCAAACTTTGGTTGTAATGGTTTTACTTCAAATATTTTAGATGAGTAGATTATCTTTATCGAAATCTGAAAGTTTACTATTTATTTAAGAAAATTTTTATTTTTCCGCAAATTTCAATTATTTCAAAAAAATATGGTATGTTACAGTTGTTCTCAGAGCGTTGTTCTTGTAAAAGGTTATGTCTACTGCCAGTTGCAAGAAGCTCACGAAGTCTCACCTCAAGTCTGTAAGTTTTAACGTTTTAAATTCTTTCATGTAGTAAGCTTCAAGTCATGATTTCAACATGTACTTGTTTTAGGCTCGAATTACATGCATCTTATGATATAGATATTATGTTCATGCATGTTGGGTTTACGTGTTGGGTAAATAATAGAACAGTATGCCTCCTAGATGTATGGTTGCCCGTGGAGCAAGGGATGCGAATAGAGAAGCTCAGGATGGGGAGAGGGCCACTCCTCCTCGTCCAACCCTAAATATGCAGGCTTAGATGCTTGCAGGAATGACTCAGTTATTCGCACAGTTTGCGGGGAACCAGACTGTGATAGACACAGGGGCGAGGCCTAGACCAGAGGTGGTTTATGAGAGGTTTAGGAGAATGGATCCGAAGGAGTTCTTGTGAACTACTGACCCGATAATAGCTGAAGGGTGGATTAAGTCCATCGAGGTAATTTTTGCGTTTATGGAGCTGTAGGATGCAGACAGGATCAGGTGTGCCAAATTCCTTCTGACCGGAGACGTCAGACTGTGGTGGGAATGCGCATCAGTGTCAGTGAACTTGCAAACACTGACGTGGAATGTTTTCAAGGAGGTCTTCTACTCCAAGTACTTCACTGAGGAAGTACGCTCCCGCCTGACCAGAGAGTTCATGACGCTACGATAGGGAGACATCAGTGTGGCGGAGTTCATCAGAAAGTTCGAGAGGGGGTGTCACTTTGTGCCCCTGATTGCAAATGATGCCTGGGAGAAGATGAGGCATTTTATTGATGGATCACGGCCGATCTTGCGTCGTGATGTGAGAGTTGCTGGTCCTACTACTTATGCCATTGCTGTGTCTAGAGCCTTGGCGGCAGAACATGACCAAAGGGATATCGAGAGTGATAGGCATGGCAAGAGGCCCTATCAGGTACCTCAACAGCAGCAGTAGCAACGACCCCAGTATAAGAGGCCTTTTCAAGGACAACAAGGGAGGAGGCCATTTCAAGGACTGCCGAAAGGCAAGGGTCCTATTCCTTAGCAGAAGGCTTTGAGAAGCCCGGTGAGTACTTTGTGTGCCCAAAGTGCGACCACCATCATCCGGGACATTGTTTACAGGGATCAGGAAAATGTTTCAAATGTGGAGCCAGCGACCATATGCTAAGAGACTGCCCGCAGTGGAGACAGCCTACCCAGGGAAGAGTGTTCGCCATGCAAGCAGAGGAGGCGAACCAAGATACGACCCTGTTGACTGGTAACTTATTTAAATCAGTACAGTGTTATTTTGCTTTGCATGTTCCGAATTTTTTTTCGGATTATTAGTGTCCTAGTTAGTATTTTTGGTGAATTGTGTAGAGATTTTCAACTATGCATGTCACGTACCGTACTTTTTCTACTTAAAATTTGCGGAAGAATTAAAAATTATCTTAAATATAAACATCAATACGGTCGTCAACTCATCGTTCATAAAAATATCTTTGGAATCATCCATCACCAATAAAAATTTTGTTAAAAGAAAAGCTTGTTCAAAACATCTCGCATCAAAACATAAAATCAGAGTAAATTTAAACTTGCATAAAAATATTAAAAATGACGTGGGCGGTCCTCGGGTTTAGCCTCCCCCTCAGTCCAAGCCTGCTCCTTGGTCGCCACCTCCTGTCTCCTCATAGACATCCTCACCTGCATCGATCAAGTCTAGTGAGTCTAAAGACTCAACACGTTTAACTGGAATAGAAGTAATACATAATAAAACCACATGCAACTTTAAAATAGGACATACATACTTGAAACTTGAACTTGCAAAATGAACTTGAACATACGTACGTACATAATTAGACGTGCCGTCAACATAAACTTTCTTAACATGCTTGCATACTTGAACATACTTGAACATACATAACTTCATCATTTTTCGTAAAGGCATGATTCAAAGCAAGTGACCCATACATAATAAACGCCTGATCAGACTAAACCACAGTACTGGGCTGACAGAGACGTATCCACTGCCACATACATGAGATCCCCGTTCATAATTTAACGGGCTGATTGGTCCCCGTTCATAATTTAACGCTTTCCAATCTCGATCTAAACCCGTTCATAATTTAACGGGCGGATTGGTCCCCGTTCATAATTTAACGCTTTTCAATCCTAAACATAATTTGGTCACAAGACATTTAGCATACCTCAAAAACTTAAAATATTTTCTTGCACGTCATACATACTTACTTGGCGTTGAGGGATTCGTTGGACTTC
The DNA here is from genome assembly GCF_012295235.1 of Primulina huaijiensis. Lineage (NCBI taxonomy): Eukaryota > Viridiplantae > Streptophyta > Magnoliopsida > Lamiales > Gesneriaceae > Primulina > Primulina huaijiensis. The sequence goes on along the minus strand of NC_133323.1, from coordinate 15,476,122 downwards.
GATCGGGGTCATTGCTGCAACATACTAACGTGAATTCATAAACTTAACGGGTGTAACTCAAACGTAACAATCAAGCTTACCCACGAGTTCATACATTTCCTTAGGTCGTTCTAAAATTCCCGTGACTCCACATTGTTACACATTGCACTAAACCAAGACATCAAACCTCAAAGAATACCATAATATTTCCCAAAACTCAAGTACACGGACCCCGTGCCCAGGTCCGGCTCCGGGTCCGTGTAGGTGCGGTGGAATGACTCATGAAGAAAAGGGATGGCACGGACCCCGTGCTGAGGTCCGGGTGGGGGTCCGTGTACCTACGCAAATTCGACATCAAAAGATAACAAAGGCACGTACCCCGTGCCCTGGTTCGTGTGGGGGTCCGTGTCATCTCGCAAAAATGGTTACTCAAAGGAAACAAAGGCACAAACCCCGTGCCAGGGTCCGTGTGGCCTCGATTTTTCTGAACCTGCGAGGAAAACTTACACAATGTCTATTCTCCCAATCGAACAACTAATGGAACGAAATTAAACAGCTTGAGACCATCTTAAGACACCAAAGCATTGAACTAAACTCGTACGAACGCCCAAAAAAAAAAAATAACGACGTCCAACCTACGACACATACAACCCGAAACATGAAAGCTTGACACCCCATCGCTTCCTACGACTTCTAACGAATTAAAGGGCCTAAAGACCTGAAACGAAATCTCAAAAGTACTCCAAACATCATTACCAATGTGCCTTCACGCAGCAACGATCACCCGTTGATCCCCAACGAAGCCTGCAACAATTAACTTCAAGAACACAATTTACGTAAAAGTCGCAGTTTGAGCAGTCCCACGAAAAATGCCATAACTCACTAAATTTTTGTCCAAAAATTTTGAATTTTATATCAAATTGAAAGGTATCAAAAAGTTCTACGCTTTTTGCGTTGAAGGTTTTCCCAAAACCTTGACCGAAAATTCGCAGTTTTAATCAGAACAGTAACAACATAAATTTTAGATCTAAAAAGGGTTTCAAAAGCGATTTAAATATGATTGCTCAAACTTCTACACATCATATACATGGTTGTACGCATAAATAACAAACGCACGCATAATATGACATGATCGATACAGAAACGAAGGAATATACGTGCCTTTTAATATTTAAAAATACCGATACGACGATACCGAAGCAGAAACGGTGCGAGGCTCGATTCGGGACGATTGTGGCGCTAAAATTTTGCAATAAAACCGACGAGAAATTGCTGGAAAAATCGAATGGAAGGGGCAGCTGCTTTTCTTTCCAAGAACCCTAGTTTTCTTTCAATTAAAATCTGAGTATGAGTTGTGTAGTGTGTGTTGTGTGTGTTTCACGCTTTCTAGTGTGTAGAATGTGTGTGTGTGTGTGCGTGTGTTAGTAATTAATTTAGGGGAAATTATTGCTTAATTCAATAATTAACAAGCTAATTTAAAATGCTAATTCTCCCCTAATTAATAAAATCCCTCAATTTAAAATAACTTGCACAAGTGATAATTTCTTAAAAGTTTTAAACTCATAAATTTACTAAATAAATAATTTAGGCATTCAAAATGCTAAAACTACATAAAACATTTAACTCTGCCCCAATCCTAACTTAAAATAAAATACCACATTTTAAATTACCAAAATCGTCACCGGTCTTTTCCTCAATCCCGTTTCGAATGATAGCTTGAAACATGAAACTCGAAAGATATTTTAACGTGCATCACAATAAACATGAATAATTTAAAATAATGCATTTAAATAAATCATGCATGGCTAAAACTCATTAAAATAAATGCATTAACAATTTAAACAAGTGCATTAACAATTTAAATAAATACATGGATTATACGTGTACAAAATTTGGGTACTACAGTTCCTCCCCCACTTATAAAAATTTCGTCCTCGAAATTAAATCTTACCGAACAACTCCGGGTAGCGAAGTCATATATCATCTTCCGACTCCCATGTGGCCTCTTCCACGGATTGGTTTAGCCACCGGACTTTGACTAGCTTAGTCACCTTGTTCCGGAGTCTGCGCTCCTGCCTGTCTAGGATTTGAATCGGCTTCTCCTCATGAGACAGGTCTCGAGTAAGCTGTAGCGGCTCATAGCTCAAAATATGCGAAGGATTAGCTAGGTACTTCCTCAACATTGAGACGTGGAACACATTGTGTACCCCGGCCAGATTCGGCGGAAGGGCAATACGATACGCTAGTGTCTCAACTCTGTCAAGAATTTCGAAAGGTCCAATAAATCTCGGACTCAGCTTGCCTCTCTTCCCAAATCTCATAACCCCCTTCATAGGTGCTATCTTTATAAAAACGTGGTCACCTACGGCAAACTCGAGATCTCTCCTCCTTTTATCAGCATAACTCTTCTGACGACTCTGGGCGGTCTTCATTCTGTCTCGAATCTTGACCACCACATCTGCAGTGTGCTGTAGTATCTCTGGCCCAAGCTCTGCTCTCTCCCCGACTTCATCCCAATGCATCGGCAATCTGCACTTCCTTCCATACAATGCCTCATAGGGAGCCATACCTATAGATTCTTGGTAACTGTTGTTGTATGTAAACTCCACTAGAGGTAGCTTAGATTCCCAAGTCCCTTGGCAATCGATCATACAGGCTCGCAATAAGTCCTCCAAAATCTGAATCACTCACTCAGACTGGCCATCTGTCTGCGGGTGAAAAGCTGTACTGAATAGCAACTTTGTCCCCATGGCTGCATGCAAACTCTTCCCAAAGGATGAAGTAAACCTCGGGTCCCTGTCGGCCACAATAGTAACTGGGATTCCATGCAATCGAATGATCTCCCTGATATAAAGCTCCGCATACTGCGTCATGGAGAAAGTCGTCTTCACTGGCAAGAAATGTGCCGACTTAGTGAGTCGATCCACTATCACCCAAATAGGATTCGATTCTCTGATTGACCTTGGCAAACCAATAACAAAATCCATAGTAATATTCTCCCATTTCCACTCTGGGATAGGGAGTGACTTAAGCATCCCTGCTGGCCTCTGGTGTTCCCCTTTCACCTGTTGACAAGTGAGGCATTCGGACACAAATCTGCGGATGTCTCTCTTCATCCCTGGCCACCAATACAAGATCTGCAGGTCTTTGTACATTTTGGTACCTCCTGGGTGGATTGAATACGGAGATGCATGTGCCTCTATCAGAATATCCTGTCTGATCGAATTAACACTAGGCACCCACATTCTACCTCTGTATTTCACAATTCCATCTGAAGCTGTGTAAAGTGCACTGCCCTTAGCTTCATCCTTCAGCCTCCACTTCTCTAATTGCTCATCTGAAGACTGACCTGCTCGGATACGGTCTAGCAAAGAAGCTTGGACTGTCATATTAGACAGCCTCGGAGCTTTGCCCTTGCGATAAATCTCTAGACCAAATTTCTGAATCTCAGACTGAAGAGGTCTCTGCACTGACAACTGTGCTATGACTGCTACTTTTCTGCTCAGGGCGTCTGCGACAACATTAGCCTTCCCCGGATGGTAGCTAATTTCGCAGTCGTAGTCTTTTACTAACTCCAACCACGGTCTCTGTCTCATATTCAACTCTTTCTGCGTGAAGAAATACTTGAGTCTCTTGTGATCTGTGAATATCTGGCATTTCTCGCCATACAAGTAGTGTCTCCAAATCTTCAACGCAAAGACTACTGCGGCTAATTCAAGCTCGTGAGTCGGGTAGTTCTTCTCGTGCACTTTCAACTGCATGGAAGCATAAGCTATAACCCGACCATGCTGCATCAATACTGCGCCTAAACCGAGCTTAGATGCATCGGTGTACAACACAAAGTCGCCTTGTCCTGCTGGCATGGCTAATACCGGCGCTGAAATAAGAGCTTGTTTCAATGTCTCAAAGCTCTTCTGACATTCATCACTCCACACGAATTTTGCATTCTTCTTTGTCAGTGAAGTGAGTGGCACTGCTATCGAAGAAAATCCCTGAATAAATTTCCTGTAGTAGCCTGCTAGGCCTAGGAAACTGCGGATCTCTGAAGCATTCTTCGGCTCGACCCATTCCTTAACGGCTGTTACCTTAGCTGGATCTACCTCAATACCACTGCTAGACACTATATGCCCCAAAAACGCTACCTTCTCCAACCAAAAATCACACTTACTGAACATCGCAAATAACTTGCGACTCTGCAAGGTCTGTAAAACCGTCCTCAAGTGTTGACTGTGCTCCTAATGGCTCTTCGAGTAAATAAGGATATCGTCAATAAACACTATGACGAATTTATCAAGATAAGGTTGGAATACTCGGTTCATGAGGTCCATGAAAATTGCTGGAGCATTCGTCAATCCAAACGGCATCACTAAGAACTCGTAATGCCCATACCTGGTCCTGAAGGTTGTTTTGTGAACATCTGCATCTTTCACCTTCAGCTGATGATACCCCGATCGAAGATCTATCTTAGAGAACACTGAAGCTCCCTGCAACTGATCGAACAAGTCCTTGATCCTTGGAAGTGGGTATTTGTTCTTGATCGTTACCTTGTTCAGCTCTCGGTAATCGATACACAGCCTCATGCTCCCATCCTTCTTCTTTATGAACAGCACTGGTGCGCCCCATAGAGAGAAACTAGGGCGAATAAATTCTTTGTCCAGAAGCTCCTGAATATGCTGTTTGAGCTCTAACATCTCAGGTGGAGCTAGTCGGTACGGTGCCTTAGAGATTGGCACTGTGCCTGGCATAAGATCGATAGCGAACTCCACCTCTCTCTCTAGTGGAAGACCTGTGACGTCATCGAGAAAGACGTCTGGGAAGTCGCTGACTACTGGCACGTCTGATAAGGACTGAGTGGTCATGTCTGGTGTGGATACGATGTTGGCCAAGAAAGCCTGACATCCCTTAGAAATGAGTCTCCTAGCCTGCATGCAGGAGATCATACGAGGGAAACTTCTCCATCTGGCTGGTTCAAACAGAAACTACTCCGTGCCCAATGGTCTAACCAAAACTGATCTCTTCTGAAAGTCGATCAAGACTCTGTTCTTTGTCAACCAGTCCATACCCAAGATAATATCGAATTCCGGCATTGGCAAGACGATCAAGTCGGCATACACTAAGTGGCCTTGCAATTCCAAATCAATGTCCCTGACCACACTAGTAGCTGATAATTCTTCCCCTGATGGGACTGTCACTGAGTAATTCACGTCGAGACCAATCTTCTTGATATCCAAGTGACTGGCGAACGTCTCTGATATAAAAAAATGGGTGGCCCCTGAGTCTATCAGGGCCTGAGTGGCTATTCTCTTAATGAAAATATTTCCTGAGGGACGTTAGCACAACACAAACTTATATCCCCAAAAATTCTAACATTAACCTCAAGCATAGTAGAAAATTACTATCCCGAATCACTCGAAAAATATTACTAGCACCTTAACAATACCAATTAAAATTCAAAACATGCAAGGCAAAAATAATACTGAGCTTAGGTAGAAAAGTTTACCTGTCAGCAAAGTCGTGTCTGGGTTTGCTTCTTGTGCATGCATGGCGAACACTCTTCCTTAAGTTGGCTGCTTCCACTGTGGGCACACCTTCAGCATGTGGTCACTGGCTCCACATTTGAAACACTTGCGCGATCCATATAAACATTGCCCCGGGTGCTGACGGTTGCACTTAGGACACACTTGGAAAACAGCGGGCTTCTGAGGCACCCCCTGCTGCTGAATCGGACCCTTGCCCTTAGGCGGTCCCTGATAAGGTTTCTTTCCTGGATGCCCCTGGTAAGGTTTCTTGAATGGGGGTCTTTGCTGTTGCTGTTGCTGCTGTGGTGGAGCCTGATAGGGCCGCTTGCCCTGCCTGTCTGCCTCAATATCCCGCTGGTCTTGCTCTGCCACCAAAGCTCTAGACACGGCAACTGCATAAGTAGTAGGACCAGCTACTCTGACGTCTCGGCACAAGATTTGCCGCAATCCATCCAAGAAATGTCTCAGTTTTGCCTGGACATCATTCGAAATGAGGGGTACGAAGTAACACCCTCACTCAAACTTCCTAACGAACTCTGCAACACTGCTGTCTCCTTGTCGCAGCGTCATAAACTCTTTGGTAAGCCTGGATCGTACCTCCTCAGTGAAGTACTTGGCGAACAATATTTCCTTAAACCCATTCCAAGACAAGGTCGGCAAATTAACTGCCACTGACGCACTACCCCACCAACGCCTGGCATCCCCCGCTAGAAGAAATATGGCACAACGGACTCGGTCTGCATCCGGCAGCTCCATGAAATCAAAGATCACTTCGATGGACTTAATCCATCCCTCAGCTATCATCGGGTCAGTAGTCCCCGAGAACTCCTTAGGATCCATCCTCCTAAACTTTTCGTACACAGCCTCTGGTCGGGGCCTCGCCTCTACATTAACTGCAGTCTGGTTCCCCGCAAACTGCGCAAAAAACTGTGTCATACCTGCAAGCATCAGCGCCTGCATATCTGGAGGTGGACGAGGAGGAGTGACCCTCTCCTCATCTCGATGCTCTCTGTTCTAGTCCCTGACTTCCCGGTTAATCACCCGTCTGGGAGGCATACTGTTCCAACGATTTACCCAACACGTAAACCCAAAATGCATGAATATAATAACAATATTATAAGATGCACGAAATCTAAACTTAATACATGGACATGCTGAAATCATGATTCAATGCTCACTACATACATAATGCAAAACTTTAAAACTTACAGACTTGAGGTGTGACTTCGTGAGCTTCTTGCAACTGGCAGTAGGCGTAACCCTTTACAAGAACACCGCTCTGATACCAACTGTCACGTACCGTACTTTTTCTACTTAAAATTTGCGGAAGAATTAAAAATTTTCTTAAATATAAACATCCATACGGTCGTCAACTCATCGTTCATAAAAATATCTTTGGAATCATCCATCTCCAATAAAAAAATTTTTAAAAGAAAAGATTGTTCAAAACATAAAATCAGAGTAAATTTAAACTTGCATAAAAATATTAAAAATGACGTGGGCGGTCCTCGGGTTTAGCCTCCCGCTCAGTCCAAGCCCTCTCCTTGGTCGCCACCTCCTGTCTCCTCATAGACATCCTCACCTGCATCGATCAAGTCTAGTGAGTCTAAAGACTCAACACGTATAAACTGGAATAGCAAGTAATACATAATAAAACCACATGCAACTATAAAATAGGACATACATACTTGAAACTTGAACTTGCAAAATGAACTTGAACATACGTACGTACATAATTAGACGTGCCGTCAACATAAACTTTCTTAACATGCTTGCATACTTGAACATACTTGAACATACATAACTTCATCATTTTTCGTAGAGACATGATTCAAAGCAAGTGACCCATACATAATAAACGCTTGATCAGACTAAACCACAGTACTGGGCTGACAGGAACGTATCCACTGCCACATACATGAGATCCCCGTTCATAATTTAACGCGCTGATTGGTCCCCGTTCATAATTTAACGCTTTCCAATCCAAAACATAATTTGGTCACAAGACATTTAGCATACTTAAAAACTTAAAATATTTTCTTGCATGTCATACATACTTACTTGGCGTTGAGGGATTCGTTGGACCTCGATCGGGGTCGTTGCTGCAACATACTAACGTGAATTCATAAACTTAACGGGTGTAACTCAAACGTAACAATCAAGCTTACCCACAAGTTCATACATTTCCTTAGGACGTTCTAAAATTCTCGTGACTCGAGATTGTTACACATTGCACTAAACCAAGACATCAAACCTCAAAGCATACCATAATATTTCCCAAAACTCAAGTACACGGACCCCGTGTCCAGGTCCGGCTCTGGGTCCGTGTAGGTGCGGTGGAATGACTCGTGAAGAAAAGGGATGGCATGGACCCCGTGCTGAGGTCCGGGTGGGGGTCCGTGTACCTGCGCAAATTTGACATCAAAAGAAAACAAAGGCACGGACCCCATGCCCTGGTCCTTGTGGGGGTCCGTGTCATCTCGCAAAAATGGTTACTCGAAGGAAACAAAGGCACGGACCCCGTGCCAGGGTCCGTGTGGCCTCGATTTTTCTGAACCTGCGAGGAAAACTTACAGAATGTCTATTCTCCCAATCGAACAACTAATGGAACAAAATTAAACACCTTGAGACCATCTTAAGACACCAAAGCATTGAACTAAACACGTACGAACACCCAAAAAAAAAATAACGACGTCCAACCTACGACACATACAACCCGAAACATGAAAGCTTGACACCCCATCGCTTCCTACGACTTCTAACGTATTAAAGGGCCTAAAGACCTGAAACGAAACCTCAAAAGTACTTCAAACAACATTACCAATGTGCCTTTACGCAGCAACGATCACCCGTTGATCCCCAACGAAGCCTGCAACAATTAACTTCAAGAACACAATTTACGTAAAAGTCGCAGTTTGAGCAGTCCCACAAAAAACGCCATGACTCACTCAATTTTCGTCCAAAAATTTCGAATTTTATATCAAATCGAAGGTATCAAAAAGTTATACGTTTTTTGCGTTGAAAGTTTTCCCAAAACTTTGACCGAAAATTCGCAGTTTTAATCAGAACAGTAACAACGAAAATTTTAGATCTAAAAAGGGTTTCAAAAGGATTTAAACATGATTGCTCAAACTTCTACACATTATATACATGGTTTTATGCATAAATAACAACGCACACATAATATGACATGATCGATACAGAAACGAAGGAATATACATGTCTTTTGATATTTAAAAATACCGATACGACGATACCGAAGCAAAGACGGTGCGAGGCTCGATCCGGGACGATTGTGGCGCTAAATTTTGCAATAAAACCGACGAGAACTTGCTGGAAAAATCGAATGGAAGGGGCGGCTACTTTTCTTGCCAAGAATCCTAGTTTTCTTTCAATTAAAATCTGAGAATGAGTTGTGTAGTGTGTGTTGTGTGTGTTTCACGCTTTCTAGTGTGTAGAATGTGTGTGCGTGCGTGTGTTAGTAATTAATTTAGGGGAAATTATTGCTTAATTCAATAATTAACAAGCTAATTTAAAATGATAATTCTCCCCTAATTAATAAAATCCCTCAATTTAAAATAACTTGCACAAGTGATAATTTCTTAAAAGTTTTAAACTCATAAATTTACTAAATAAATAATTTAGGCTTTCAAAATGCTAAAACTACATAAAACATTTAACTCTGCTCCAATCCTAACTTAAAATAAAATACCACATTTTAAATTACCAAAATCGTCACCGGTCTTTTCCTCAATCCCGCTTCGAATGATCTTCTGAAACATGAAACTCGAAAGATATTTTAACGTGCATCACAATAAACATGAATAATTTAAAATAATACATTTAAATAAATCATGCATGGCTAAAACTCAATAAAATAAATGCATTAACAATTTAATCAAGTGCATTAACAATTTAAATAAATGCATGGGTTATACGTGTACAAAATTTGGGCACTACAATGCATGAGTTTAAGATTAGTATTTTGGGATAGGGGTCGGTAAAAATACCAAATATTCGGTATACCGAGGTTATCGTACCGAAAAATACTGAATTTATTGAAATTTTTGGTAAACTGAAAATTTCGGTACGGTATGGTACCAATACCGAAATTTTCGGTACGGTAACGGTATGGAATTTGAAATTTTCGATATATACAGAAATACCGAAATATCGAAATAATATATAAATTAAAAAATATTTTTTTTTGGTATAAAACGATATATATCGATACCGTACCAAAATAAAGGATTTAACTTCTGTTTGGACTCATCATGTTGCAATAGTCAAAATCAAAGTTCAGTGAAGCAACTCAACTCATAGTTGAGAATCTAAACTGTTGAAAAGGCTTATCTCTATAGCCTAACCTTACAGCTAGCTAGAGGACTTGATGCTGATCCTCGACTTGTTGAAAAGCTGACAGGCTTCAGAAATCACAGGACCTCAGACATTGTTGCAAATATAGCGGATGAAGAAGTCGCATATGTTGCGGTTGAAGTTTATAGGTGTTAATCGATGTCTTGGATATCCAGACACATGTTGTGGTTGGTATTTATTTTTTTATGGATTTGTTTTGTATATATATTTCCTGGTTTCTTTGACTGTCTTGAGGGATTTGTTAGTGTTGGTAATCATTGGCCTTGAAATTACAAGATAATTAATTTTTATATATATATTTTCGGTATGACCGTATTTTACCGATACCGTACCGAATTTTCGGTATATCGACTTTCGGTATACAAAAAATTCGATAAGATAACGGTGTCATTTTTCTCATACCGGTATTTTTGATACGGTATACGGTATCTGAAATTTCGGTACGGTATACCGTACCGACCACCTCTATTTCGGGATGTAAGCTTTGTGTGTTGTGCTAACGTATCTCAGGAAATATTTTCATAAAGAGAGTAGCCACGAAGGCCCTGATAGATTCAGGGGCCACACACTCTTTTATCTCGGAGACGTTCGCTAATCATCTAGATGTTAAGTCCATTGGACTCGACGTGAACTATTCATTGACAGTCCCATCAGGGGAAGAGTTATCAGCTACTAGAGTGGTCAGAGACATTGATCTTGAACTGCATGACCTCCTAGTCTATGCCGACATGATTGTGTTGCCGATGCTAGAATTTGATATCATTTTGGGAATGGACTGGCTGACGAAGTACATAGTTCTGATTGACTTTTAGAAAAGGTCAGTGCTGGTAAGACCGTTGGGCACGGAGGAGTTTCTCTTTGAGCCAGATAGATGGAGGAGTTTCCCTCGTATGATCGCCTGCATGCAGGCACTGAGACTTATTCATAAGGGTGTCAGGCTTTCTTGGCCAGCATTGTTTCAGCGCCTGACACGCCCTCTCCATCGATATCTAATTGATAAACATAAAAATTGTACATTAATTAAATGTTTTATAATATAAATTTATAGTTTTTGTTTTATTAAATGTTTAAATATTATATGTTTTATAATAAATTATATAAAAAATAAGTAGTTGTGTAATTATAAGTTTTTACTATTTTTACAGGTTCGATAAAACAAGAATAACCTTGGCGTTGCAAATGAGATTAAGATGATTCTTGGACCTGTAGAAAGTTGATGATAATATCTACAATATTAGTGACAAGCATGAGATAAAAATCTTCTCACAATTGGGATCAAATTAAGCAACAAATAAAGTTACCAAAGGAGTGACAGTTTTACCATGCTCTAGAATTTTGACCATATCTCTCAAATTACTTAGTCAAATGGTAAAACAAAAATACAAAAATTCAAAAAACTCAATTATCTACATGTTTTGTTTTATATGGAAAAGAAAATTTGGACGAGAAGATTTTCAAAAGTGATGTGTATGATGAAATAATTTCTTAAAACACCAATGAAGACTTATGTGTAAAAAATAATATTTTATTTGTGGTTGTCTTCCTAGATTTGGCTATAAATAGGGGTGCATTGTAATGTATTGAGATATCCTTCATTTTATGAACAAACCTTTGAGTTCATAATATTTCTCTCTTTGTTTATCTTTTTTTTTCTTCATTTAAATATAATTAGCATGTTAATTTCATATTCAAAGTTTTACACTTTGAATAATGAGTAGCTAACTTTCCAAAGTTGAGATGAAAAGGTGAAACTCTTGGCATGATAGTAAGGTTATTGAACGGTAAGAATCTATGTTTTATATTATTTATTCATTATTTATTGTTTATGTTACATTTATTTCTTTAAGCATTATTATACCCTACTTATAAGTGGGAGTTTTGATTTATTATTGCTATATGTTACACTAAATTCTTGGAACCATTTAAATGTTAGTTTGGTATTATCAACCATTTAAAATGGATGCCTTGATTTATTATATATGAATATATCATAATATTAATTTCTTGGTACCATTTAAATGTTAGTTTGGTTTTACCAAACATTTAAAGTGGGAACCTTGATTTAGTGTTTACAAATATATATATAGCACAATAAATACTTGACATCATTTATAAGTTTTGGTATATATTATATACTTATAAGATAATAATATATAACATAATATAAATATAATTATTTAATATATTGGAACTATTTTATTAAGTGGATTTCAATAATATTCATTAATGTTAACTTTATTAAAATATCAAGAGTGAACCCTTTAATCTCAACTACTTAAATTAAAATTTGAACAATTAAAAATTACCAATTAAATATTCAAAAATTTAAAAGGAAAAAAAACAAAAACAAAACAAAAAGACATTGTAGTGGACTTGTAATTACCTTAACTTCCCTATGGATACGATATCGGACTCACCGAATTATACTACTTGTGGACAATCTCCTCTTGGGAGTACAACAATCAATGTCGCATAAAGTTTTTGGCGCCGTTGTCGGGGAAGTATAATTTAATTTCAAGTCTATTTAATTTTGTTTATAGTTTGTTTTTCTTTCTTTGAATTTTTATTACTTTTGTGCATTTTTCTTTTGCATTTGCATGAGCATTTGGTCACGTACACTTAGTGGTTGACTCATTCGAAATAACCCTTTATTTTCACAAAACATGGCGGAAGAACCCATCCAAGAAAATATAGATGAAATTCAATCTCAACATGATCATGATAGACGAAGAACACTTAGAGATCACATGAATCTTACACGTACTAGTGCACCTTCATGTCTGGTTTATCCACCTTATGCATCTCATTTCAATTTTAAGCCTGGTATTATCGAACTTTTACCCAATTTTCATGGCTTAGATTCTGAAAATCCATACATGAATTTACGAGAGTTTGAAAAAGTGTGCAACATATATAATGATCTAAATTGTAGCATGAACACCATTCGACTTAAGCTTTTTCCTTTTTCTTTAAAATATAAAGCTAAAACTTGGCTACAAAATCTTAGATCGGGATCCATTCGAACATGAGATGAATTGCAACAACAATTTTTAAAAAGTTTTTTCCATCTCATAGAACAAATTCTTTCAAAGGACAAATAATCACTTTCACTCAAAAACAAGGAGAAACTTTTTATCAATGTTTGGATTGCTACAAAGAATTGCTTGATCTTTGTCCAAATCATGGTTTTGAAAGTTGGAGAGTTGTTTCTCAATTTTATGATGGCTTAACACCTAAAGATAGGAAAATGGTTGAATTTATGTGTAATGGAACATTTAAAGATAAAGATCCAAACGAAGCAATTGAGTATCTCGATTCATTAGCTGAAAATGCTCAAAATTGGGACACTATAGGTACAATCGAACCATCAAACAAGATACAATCTCCCACATCTGGTAGAGGTATGTACACTCTCAAAGATGAGCATGATCTCCAAGCTAGATTTACCTCTTTGGCAAGAAATGTTGATGCACTTGAATTGAAAAAGAATGGTCAAATAAAATATGTTCAAGAAATTGTGTGTCACATATGTGATACAAGTGATCATTCTACAAAAAATTGTCCCACTTTGCCGTCTTTTAAAGAATGTCTCCATGAACAAGCCAATGTTTTGAATGATTTCAAAAGGCCAAATTTTGAACCATTTTCTCAAAGTTACAATCCAGGTTGACGAAATCATCCAAATTTTAGTTGGAAGAATGATAATGCTGCACAATTTTCACAACCACATTTTCAAAATAAACAAAATTTTCAAAATTATGCACCTTATGTTCCTCCACCTAAATGAAACTTGGAATATATAATGAATTCTTTCATTGCAAAGCAAGAGTCTATCAATACTAATATTGCTCAAACCATGACAGATTTGAAAGATATTCTTGCTAAATTTGCATCTGCACTTAATGTTCATGAAAAAGGTAAATTTCTTTCACAACCACAGCCTAATCCCAAGGATCATCAATCACAAACTTGAACTTCTGGAACTCAACCGATGGATCAGGTAAAATCTGTTATTACCCTTCACAGTGGTAAGGTTGTGGAAAAATTCATTCTTGAATCTTGTGAAGATGATGATAAATCAACTCCAAAGGGTAAGGAAGCTGAACCCATAACTTGCGAAGAGGAGGATTAACAGACAGTGCCACCACCATTCCCTCATGCATTGAAAAATAAAAAAAAATCAAATTTGAATTATGATATATATGATATTTTTAAACAAGTAAAAGTTAATATTCCTTTATTAGATGCAATAAAGCAGGTACCATCATATGCCAAATTTTTGAAAGACTTGTGCACTGTGAAAAGAAAATTGAATGTGAAAAAGAAAGCATTTTTAGACGAACAAGTAAGTGCAATCATTCAAAATAATAATACTTTGAAATACAAAGACCCTGGTTGTCCTACTATTTAATGTATTATTGGAGAACGAAAGATTAAATAAGCCTTGCTTGATCTTGGAGCTAGTGTGAATTTACTTCCATATTCAGTGTATCAAGAACTCAATCTAAGCAAGTTAAAACCTACTTCGGTAACACTTTTACTTGCCGATAGATCTGTTAAAGTTCCAAGAGGTATGGTAGAATACGTGTTGGTCCAAGTTGATAACTTTGTATATCTTGTCGATTTCATAGTTTTAGATACACAACCTATCGAAGCTTGTAATGCAATTCCTGTAATTTTGGGTCGTCCATTCTTGGCAACTTCTAATGCTCTTATAAATTGCAGGAATGTAATAATGAAATTGTCATTTGGTAACATGACCTTGGAGCTTAATGTTTATAAACTTTGTAAGCAACCACATGACAAAGGAGATGAAAGTGAAGATGAAAATTGATAATGTTAAAGAAAATATTGAAATTGATCTTGATGATTTTATCAGGTATAAATCGTTACCATGATCAGACAAAGAATTTGAGGCAAAATATGAGAACAAAGACGAACCACCCATATTGGAGTTAAAACCTTTGCTAGAATAATTGAAGTATGTATTTCTTGGAGAAGATGAAACATATCCGGTGGTAATTTCTTCCAAACTAGCAAGTGATCAAGAAGGTAAATTAGTTGATATGCTTAAAAGACATAAAAATGCAATTGGTTAGACACTAAAAGATCTCAAGGGCATTAATCCACTAATTTGCACTCAAAAAAATCACTTAGAAGAAAATTCTAAAACATCTCAACAACCACAAAGGAGATTAAATCCACACATGAAAGTTGTTGTGAAAACTGAAGTTCTCAAACTACTTGATGTTTGAATTATCTACCATATTTCTGATAGTAAGTGGGTAAGTTCAACACAAGTAGGTCCAAAAAAATCTGGCATCACAGTGATAAAAAATGAAAAAGGTGAATTGTTAACAAGTCGAATCCCATCTAGTTGGCGGATGTGTATTGATTATAGAAAATTAAATTACGTCACTAGAAAAGATCATTTTTCATTACCATTTTTGGATCAAATTTTAGAAAGAGTAGCAGGTCATCCCTACTACTGTTTTCTTTATGGATATTCAAGCTATTACCAAATTCCCATTGCACTCGAAGATCAAGATAAAACTACATTCACATGTCCTTTTGGAACATTTGCATTCAGAAAGATGCCATTTGGTTTATGCAATGCCCCATCAACATTTCAAATATGTATGCTAATCATTTTTAGCGATATGGTTGAAAATTGTTTAGAGATTTTCATGGATGATTTAACTATTTTTGGAAATACATTTGATAATTGCCTTGAAAATTTTGAAAAAGTTTAAAAAGATGCGAGGAAAAAGGTCTTATTTTAAATTGGGAAAAATGTAATTACATGATTACTTCTGGGATTGTTTTGGGACATGTCGTGTCATCTCATGGAATTGAAGTTGACAAAGCAAAAGTTGATGTCATTGCCAATTTACCCCCTCCAAAAATCATTAAAGAAATTCGCTCATTTTTGGGACATGTTGAATTTTATAGGAGGTTTATAAAGGACTTTAGTTTAATCTCTAAACCCATTAGTAACCTCTTAACAAAAGACACTGCATTTGCGTGGACTCAAGAATGTCAAAATGCTTTTGATAAAATCATTCGACATTTAACATAAGCTCCTATCATGCAACCTCCTGATTTGTCTTTACCATTTGAAATCATGTGTGACGCGAGTGATTATGCAGTCGGTGCAGTATTGGGTCAAAGAAGAAACGATAAGCCTTATGTGATATATTATGCAAGTAGAACTTTAAACAATTCTCAAATGAATTATTCCACAATTGAAAAAGAACTATTTGCTGTAATATTTGCATTAGATAAATTTCGCTCTTATTTGATTGGATCAACAACTATTGTGTTTACTGATCATTCTGTTATTAGATATTTATTGACCAAACAGGATGCAAAGCAACGACTGATACGATGAATTTTGTTGCTCCCAGAATTTGACATTGTGATCAAAGATAAAAAAAGAACCGAGAATTTCGTAGCCGATCATTTATTGAGACTAGTAACCAGATCATCTTGTGAAATGACACCAATTAACGATAATTTTCCTGATGAGCATCTATTTTCAGTTACTACTACACCTTGGTTTGCTAACATAGTAAATTTTCTTGTGACAGGAAAAATGCCACCGCAATGGAGTTCCTAAGATAAAAGAAAATTTTTGAATGAGGTAAAAATATTTTATTGGGTTGATCCGTATCTGTTCAAGTATTGCCCAGATCAAATTTTTTGACATTGCATACCCGACAATGAGGTAAGTAGCGTCATTAAATTTTGGCATTCAGAAGCATGCGGAGGACATTTTTCTTCAAAGAAAACGACTGCAAAAATCATGCAGTATGGATTTTATTGGCCCACTTTGTTTAAAGACACCCACGAAATCTGTAAGATCTGTGAAAATTGTCAAAAGTTGGGTGCGATATCAAAAAGAAACATTATGCCTTAGAATCCTATAATTGAAATTGAAATCTTTGACAGTTGGGGAATTGATTTTATGGGAAATTTTCCACCGTCGTTTGTATGCTTGTATATTTTAGTTGTAGTTGATTATGTTGCCAAATTGATAGAGGCAATTCCATGTCGAACAAATGATCATAAAATCATCATCAAATTTTTGAAAGAAAATATTTTTAGTAGATTTGGAAATTCCTCGAGCCATGATGAGTGATGGGGGAACTTGCTTTATTAATAAACCATTTGCTTCATTAATGAAAAATATGGTATTACTCACAAAATAACTACTCCTTATTATCGTCAAACAAATGGACAAGTTGAATTAGCTAATAGGGAGATAAAGAAAATTTTGGAAAAAATGTTAACCCAAATAGAAAAAATTGGTCTCTGCGACTTAATGATGCGCTTTGGGTATATTGAACAGCTTTAAAACATCATTGAATATGTCTCTCTATAGGTTGGTTTACGGAAAACATTGTCATTTGCTTGTGGAAATGGAACATAAAGTTTATTGGGCGATAAAAACTTTTAATTCAAGCATGGATTGTTGAACCCGATAAATCAGACTACGTACAAGCCATGCCATGAGAGTTAAATTCATTTTTTTAAAATTGTTGAGTTACGATTATTTATTTTACGCAGTAGTTTAGTTTTATCTTTGCGGATAAATAAGCAAGGCCGGACTGGAGTCGGATTATTGAGATACAATTTAATAGTAAAAAAATATTCCTAGAATTTATTTAATATAAAGAATGATTTATTTTAATGTAAAAGAAGGTTTAAGTATTTATTTAATTAATTAGAGTTAAGTAGTAAATAAGTTCCTTTATGTCCAATAATTTAATTAAAAGCCTAAATTAAAATGTGTGATCAATTGAGATAAATTAATCTAGGCTTATTTTATTTAAGAAATTGTAACTTAACATGTTACTAATTTATTTTTAAGAATTAGCCATGCATGCAAAAAAATTATTATCCCAAATTAATTTATTATTTCACTAAAATACATATTAAATGTTTAAAACTTTAATGAGTTCAAATTCAATAATTAAGTAATATTTCCCTCCATTTAATAGCAAGAATTCGGCCACTCCCTTGTTAAGATTTAATTATTTTGACAACTCACCATTTTGATTCATTTCCTTATCCTTTCTTTGGAGATAATCCCCTCACATTTAATCTTCAATAATTAATAATTAAGAAATTTTTCTACCTTATTTTGAATGATAATTTCGTCCATCTCACCCTTCAAGTCAAATCATATCACACCTCATTCCTTATCTAACAAACACTAGGATAGAAGGATTTGATTTTCCATTTAAACTCTCCATTTAATTAGTAAACTCCATTCATTTCCTAGCCTTCATTCCCCCTCCATTTCCACCGAAAATTTCAGAGTAATTCACTAGCCAAAAATCGTGGGAAGCTCAAGGAAAAATGAGAGAGAAAACAAGTAAGAAAAGAGAACTCCGTCTCCGCCGCGCCGTGTTCGTCGTAATCGTTTGTTTTCTTTCAAAACAAATTCAAGGCATGTTTATATTATCTTTTTCTCTTCAATCAACTCATATACGTACTTTAAATCATGTTATATTCATGAATCTTGAAGCAAAAACCAAAATTATGTCACGAAATTTTCAAAAACAAAGTGCAAATTTTTCGACTCTCTTCCTTGTGCTTCACGGTTTTGTTGGTTTTTTGATTTTAGGGGTTGACTCGGTTCCGGGCATTCAAGGATGCACCTAGGTATGCACTAGTATGTGTTAGGGAGGTGTTGGTCCATCAGTTTGAGTCCTTTCACCACAGTAAGACGTAATGGACAGCAACTCTCCATAGTTGCAATTTGTGAGTTTCGATTTTTGTTGTTTGGATGCCTAAGGTGAGGGTTTGGATTGTGGTTGGCCTAGGGCCTGTAGCCATGGTTAGAACCCTTTCTTAGCATGTCTAGGACATGACCAAGATGACCTTTCATGGTTTGGTTCATGGTCCCATCGGTTTTTAAAACAAACAACACAAATGTCCCTCTGTTTCAATTTTTCTGTTCCTTTCCTGTTAATGAGTTTCGATTTGTTTGGGGTTGGGGTGGATCTTGGTTGGCCTCAAGCCCTTAGCCATGGTTCACACGATACCTCATGATGTCTAGATCAAGCCATGGTTGATCATATGGCCACTGGAATGATATATGACAACAAAATGAAGCAACACCCTCCACGGTACATCATGGTGTTCTCGGGTGGAACTTCGGATTGTCGTAGGTGTTTGTTTGGACTATGGTTGGCCTAGGGCCGTTAGACATGGTTCAAACCATACCTTAGGATGTTGGGAAGAGGCTTTCGTTGGTGGTTCAAGCCCCACTACCCCTTACCCTTGTAATCGAAGCGAAGCAAGCACAGTTGCTGCCGCTGGAATTTAACAGTAGCTTTGCTGCGGTTCAGAGGTCATTTACGAGTTCTTGGTTGGCTTTTATCCTATGGCCTTGGACTGGACAGTACCTCATTGAGTTAGGAAGGCCATGTTTTTGGCCGTTTGTGATTTGGTTAAGTTTAGAAGTCGTACGAGAATTTACGGTGCAATGTGCCAAACTGACTCTCGAAAGAGCGTTTCATGATTTTTGCCTCCATGCACAATTTTCTTGTATTACAGCCCTTGTTATTTATTTTCTATCATTTTAGGTGTATTTTAATCAGGACTAAATGATGGTTCGATGTTGGTTCAGGTTGGTACGGAGTAATGGTTAGATACTAATTTGGTTGGGCGTAATTGTCTCGTTTTTAGTTCGATTGTGAAGTGTTGGTCAAGTTAAGTTTATTTGCATGTGTCTCACGTTAGAATTAGGTCGCAGCAAGCCTGTGAACGATCCAACTCATTCGATAAAATAGGATTATAATTATATTACGTGCATAAAAATATAAAATGTTTATTTTTTAGATATATGCGATATGTCTTGTGGCCACCCTACGCTTATGGGATTGCTTCACCCGGTGGCTTACGACCGGTTTATGATTATGTATGGGTACGGATATCTAGTCCAAGGGCTGTGATGATCTCTACCGCCCGTTATACTGTGGTTTAGTCTGATCAAGCGCTTACGTTCATGATATGTTACGGGTCACTTGCGTAGAACATTATCTCAACAGAAAATTATGATATGGTATTTTATGATAGGGCTCTATCAAGCAAATATTTTACGTATGATGTTTCGGATATGAACGTATTTATAATTACACATGACACGATTTTCACGTTACGTTTTACGATATGATATTTTTTTTGCGTTACGCCGAATTTTATAATATATTTATTTGTTATTCATGATATATGCATGCTGAGTCTTTAGACTCACTAGACTTGATTGTTGTAGGTACTGACGAGGTCGGGGCCGAGGGCGGGGACAGTGAGCTAGCTTGGGTCGGCAGTAGTAGGAACCCGAGGACCTTATTTTTATCATTTACTATTTTTGCTTAAACTCAGTTTTTACTTTGACGACTTATTTTTAAGTTGTGGTTTTGAAACAGTATTTACTTCCGCTGCTACTTTAAACATTAAGTCTTTTATCAGTTCATTTATGAAAGAAGCATGTTATTTATTTAAAGAGAAAAATTTTAAATTATTCCGCAAATTTTCAAATACGAAATACGGGCCTCGACAGTTGGTATCAGAGCCTATGTTCTTGTAAAGGGTTGTACTACTACTGACCTCGAGAAACTCATGAAGTCACGTCTTCGGTCTGTAAGTTTTACGTTTATGCTTTTCGTTTAAAGCATGAAATATTTTAACAGCATGCCTTCATGAAATGTTTTATGTCAAGATAATGATCACGCAGTATTTGTTTAAATTTAAAGAAATAATAGAAATTATGCATGTTAGTTACGTATGGGTTATATGTCTGGAACAGTATGCATCCTAGACGCATTCTTGAGTGCACGAGAGATGATGAGCCTCGCCAAAAAGAAGGTGAGAATAAGAGGCAGGAGAGAAATGCACCACCAACCTCTCTGTCAGACATGAACGCCCAGATGTTAGCCGGAATGACACAGTTCTTCGCACAATTTGCGGGGAACAATGCTGGGGTAGCCAGGCAGACGGAGCCTGAGGCTGCCTATGAGTGGTTCATGAAGATGAGACCGAAGGAGTTCTCAGGGACGGCAGATCCTATGATTGGCGAGGGTTGGATTAAGTCTCTCGAGGTTATCTTCGAGTTCATGGAGCTTGGAGACGAGGATAGGGTTCGTTGTGCAACCTATCTGTTTGGAGGAGACACTCGCTTGTGGTGGGAAGGAGTATCCGTAGCCCTGAATTTGTCTACTCTGAGTTGGACGCGCTTTACAGAGGTATTCTACTCTAAATATTTTACTGATGAGGTGCGTTCCAGATTGACCTGGGAATTCATGACCTTGAGGCAGGGAGACATGACTGTTACGGAGTTTATCCGTACGTTTGAGAAGGGTTGCCATTTTGTACCCCTGATTGCAAATGATGCCGGAGCCAAGTTGAGGCATTTTCTAGATGGTCTGTGGCCGATCTTGCGCCGTGATGTTAGGGTGGTTGGCCCTACTACCTATGATGTCGCTGTCTCCAGAGCTTTAGCTGCAGAACAGGCCAGAATGATATTGAGAGTGACCGCTAGGGCAAGCGACCAGTTCAAGTGCCGCACCGCCCTCCTCAGTAGCAGCATCAGAATAAGAGGCCTTTCCACGGACCACCCAGGAACAGAGGACAGCAGCTAAAGAGGCAGTTTGGATGAGGAATTTTGTCCAAGAGTTGGGCGTTATTCCTAACGGAGTTGATCCAGTCCCGGTGTACTGCGACAACACTGGTGCCGTTGCGCAAGCAAAGGAACCAAGGTCTCATCAGCGATCCAAACATGTACTGAGGAAATTCCACATCATCCGGGAGATTGTGGGAAGGGGAGACATATCAGTCCAACGAGTCCCCTCTGCAGATAACGTTGCCGATCCACTTACGAAGCCCTTGCGAGGACCATTGTTTGAGAAGGATCGCGAAGCAATGGGATTAAAGTTTATGGGTAGTTGGCTCTAGTGTAAGTGGGAGATTGTTAGAGTAGATGCCCTGCAAGTCAACTGTTGACTAGGGATTTTATTGACTCAGTTGTAAAGAACAATCTTTATTTTAATATAATTCATTATTTCATGGTTTGTTATTTCTTTATCTGTATACCCATGATCTCAAACATAGATAAAGACCGTGATTATACTTTAATACAAATGAATCGTAATTCGATGTTGAAACTCATTTGTAAACACTATATGATCTAAATTCGTTCCTAGTCGATTCAGCCGACTAAAACATGGATAAAGGTCGCTTGATCTCGAGAATAGCATCTGTGATGTTGTGTACTGCGTTTCTTGGTAAGGGCATAGAGATGTCCAAACATACAGATGGGTAGTCATATGATGATTATACCGAACAACCCTCCCCCGGACTTTCCAAGTGGTTATCATTCATCGAGAGGATAAGTCCGTGGTTATGATTGTACACCATTAGTCCTTATGACCCGGGACAACACTGAGGCTCTATATGCTAGGGCTGTGCTTGGACTCGTTTACCGACTCCAGGAGAGTCATCAGGTGGCGAGGTTGGGTATAGTTGCGACACATATAGGAGCCAGTGCATTGTAGTCGGGGATTCACCGCTCATCTACCGGTGTGGATATCCTATGTGATCTGAGGTAATAATAGTGCATGGAATCTCTGGCCAGAGTATGAGATGTGCATTGAAGAAGTAGTTCTCCAATAGTACACGCGATGCCACTATTATAGTTATCACATAGTTATCGAATTAATATGCAACCCTCGATGAACCAATGGTTGCAGATTCGATCGGGATATATGAGATGAAGGGACCGTACTGTACGTTAATCATAATCGACTGGTTCTTGCAGGCACTATTAGTGATACCTAGGGGATCATGGGGCGATGCTACTAGACGCTCTTACCATGATCCGATGGGTGCAATCAGAAATGAGTTCTGACATTCTT